>NC_083707.1:9362803-9665833 GCF_033118175.1 Dama dama
TGCCGCAGATGGAAATACCTTCACGACCTGTAGGTGAGTCTCTGTGGTGAAGTAGATACTGTTGACCTGGGAAACTGAAACATAAGGTCCTTTTCCTCATTGTCCTGAAGACATATCGTGGTCAGACTTAAATGTTTTGGCACCAAACTGTTTATTTCCTGTAATTAGATTAGGATAATCTAAAGGGTCCAACTTTATTGTTCTCACTGCCTTTGAGGCGCCGTGTGGGTGTGGTAATGGTGGCCGAGGTCCTTGATGCTTGGTGAGCGGGGAGTCTCTGTCAGGAGCTGAGCTGTGCCCTGTCCTGTCACCTCGTGAATTCTCCAGCTCACCCAGCAGGACTGTCCATCCAGTGACGTTTGTTTCTCCCTCTGTCTTTATCCCCACGCCCAGTTGACCGGTGAGTTCTGGTTTGGAGCCTCCCGGGAATCTCATCCAGGGCTTCCTGTGTCTGGCCTCTGCTCACTTGCCACCTCCTCAAAGAGGCCTTCCTGTGGACTCCAGCCAGGATCACTTTTTCTCTGTCTTTGGTTTTCTCCTTACATGTATTTGTTAAATTGTGTGTTTATTTACGTCTTGTTTGTCTCACTCATTGTAAGCTTAATGTCAGCCACCGGAACTGCTTCCTCCGGTGTGGGTGTGGGCAGCAGTGCCAGAAATGTACCCGGTGTTCAGTCTGTATTTTTGTAACGAATGAGTGAATCTTCCTGGAGTCCCAGATTGATACTGTTAATGACCCCATTTTCCCAGTGAGGACCTTGAGACTTAGAAAAGGATAAAATCTTTGTACTGGATGACACGGTTCGGGCACGGTTAAGTGAGCATGAACTTTATATTTTATTGCCTGTGAAGTTGAAATGAAAAGTCTGTTTCCAGCAATATTTCTGTGGATGTCAAGTATTCAGTTCCATTCAGTTTGGAAGCCCTCTGTTACAGAAAAGATTTTGTAGAAATTCTCAAATTGAGTCCAGCATGAGCAGGAACAGAAAACTTGCTCAGCTGTTAAAATACTTGTCATTTCCTGCCTGTAAAAGTTTTGTTAGGTTTCCTGGGAGCTTAGGTTTGATACGGTAGTTCTTTGTGTTTGTGGCTGAGAGGCTTAATGCAGTGACAGCCGGAGACATCTGAACGGAGTGTCTCCAGGGCTGGGAAGGGTGGGTATTTGAGTGAAGCTGTTGAAAGCATCTAGAAAGATTGAGATGGTGATGCGTTTTTGTGTCAGTTGTAGTTTGTGGGTTTGCTGGTGTGGTTTCTTTAGACACATCTTTACATCCTTCCCAACTCTTGCTTTTCCCTTAGACGGTAAACCCTGCTTTTATGTTAACACTTTTGAAGGAAGCAACTGTGCTGTGTTTGGGAATTTAATAATACCATTACCTGAATTTAGCAATCCCATGCTCTTTTCGAAGCATGTGGCAGAAAGACTGTTTGTCGTTTGGAAGGGCTTATGTGTTGCCACCTTAACTTGTACACTAGGAGATCTGTTTAAAGATAATCTGAAGGAGGGTGGTATAAAGTTGGATTCGGTTTCTCAGATTTCTCTTAATCTTGTTTGAGCACTGATATTTGATCTTTAACCTTATGGTCTTCAAGTCATCCTCAAAAGAGTAACCGTTAAAATATCAAACACTATTTATGATATTTGAGCTTGACTTACTAAATACAGTGTATGATTACATTTATATCATTTTTAATTTCTACAGTTAGAGATCTCCAAATACCAGTTTCTTTTTTGTTTAAGGTCTCTGTTCTGGTTACCCACGTCTTAGAATAAAAAATTTAATTGATGCTATAAATATCGTTCAATATTGGTTTGTGTTTAATGCCCTTCTTCTAAAAATAATAGGAGTTCTGTTTTAATTGTGAAAAGAGATCTGTTATTTATTCTTTGAGGACACAAATTTGCAGCTGGTCTTTTTGACATACTTCAGGGAACTGTGCGCTGTAATTTTACTTGGGGACTTGTTTTGAAGGCAAAGTGTTCCTCGGGACGTTGTGAATCTGTCCACCTTGCCTCCTTCGCTGCCTTATCTTTTGGTTTTCCATTAGCAGCAAATCCGACTGCGAAGTGTTTGAAGTTTTCTACTTTCCCCTGGCTCCCCCTGACCGCAGCTGACAGACACGTTCTCTCGTCCAACGAAAGGTACTGTGCCCGGTGTATGGCAGGTGTTTTGGCTTCTGGTATTTGTAGCCGTGAAGTCTGAGAGTTATTACTATACATTTTCATCAGGAAAAAAAGATTCTAAAAGTGGCTGTGGTTGGTAGTAAAGGGAATATATGAATCATTTTCAGTATTTAAAAAAGCAAGCCAGAAAATTCCCCTTCGCCTTTAATCAGGCTTCACATCAAGTTTCTTTTTTGTGCTTGGAATCCTGTGCACTCTTCGGTGACATGAGTCATCTCTTATCAACCAGATTAGCTGGCCATTGCTTAGGCCCTTGGAGCAATTAAACATAAAATGAGGTCTTTTTAGTAGACAATATATTTCAAAACATGGATTCTGTTAGGAGAAGGTTGGGGACCTCTGATCTGATTTTATGTAATGGATTTTATTTGGTCATTACTTCTCAAAATAGAGAGATGATATCTAGAAGTTTGGAGAGTGTTTTAAAGTCTAGTTTCACTTTTTGCTAAAACCGCATTTCAGTGAATGCCACACCAAACGCGTTATCTGCCTTGTTTTGGTGAGAGTCTGAAAAATAAAGACCAACTTCTAGAGTTCGGGCCAAATAGGGGGATGCTGTTAAGTGACTTCCGATGATGGCCCTTCCAGATCAGCAGTGAATTCTCTTGGAACAACATGCTGAAGAGGTTGCATGCAGCTGGGGTTGAGGTGGGGATGGCATTGATCTGTCAGTTCTGAGTTGGTTACTGAGGAGGAGATGAGGTCTCTAGGGGGTGCGTGTAGGCGGTGAATGGTGGACGAGCTGAACTGAGAGCGGGTTTGGTTTCTTGGGGTGAGAGGTGAACAACCACCATCGTGCTGGGAAGGCAAGTGCTGTCAGAGAAGTTGAGGGGTTCAAGAAGTTAAGGGGTCCCACGTGTCCATAGGACAAGAGAGGAGTACCAGCTTGATTCCCCCCAAGTAGGGAAGAGGAGTTAAGGAATCTAATACCTAGAATTTATTTCTCTATTATGATTTCCTCTGTCTTACATCCTGATTCATTTAGCAGATTTCATTGATCTCATTTCATGGCACTGTGATGGTCTCTGGGCATACAAGGGGTGGGCACTGTGACGTCCCTGCTCTTGAGGAGGGTCCAGGGGTCTGTGGAGTAGACAGGCAGTAGCCACAGCACAGATTCTGGGCACGTTGAAAGAACACCTCCCCCAGGCTAGCTCATTGGTTAGGGGGGAGAGCTGGGAATGTTTCCCAGGGGACGATGTGTCAGCCGAGCCCTGAAGGGTTCTGATAGGGTCATTATGCCGCCTGGTTCCTTAGAATCTGGTATGGGTATACGCTTTTTAAAAATAAATACTGTATTTTGTATATTTTGCAGCTCTTTAAGAAGTAGTAACCACACTGTAATCTGGAACACCTGTGAACTGTTGAAAGATGTTATCATGCAAGATTTTCCTGCTGAGATATTCCTTCAAAGGCCAAAAATTGTTCAGGTGCGTTTCCTCTGTAATTGTTTTGGATTTCGAAGTAGGGGACTTTTTGCAGTGAGACACAGTGTGCAAAGTAGGCGTCCTTGGGAGGGAAACTCACACTCTCACGTTTAGATGATGAACTGCCTGGCTTTTCAGACCCGTTATTCTTCAGCTTGCCTGGACAGAGGTGGTCCTCCTGATGGGAGGTGGTCTCATTTGACACGCTCAGTCCAGTTTGACCCCCTTGACCTTACCACTGATGAACCACTTGAAGGGGAGAACGGATGTGGGGCACTGAGGCTGGGCGGCCCTGACCAGCCTGATCGGTAGGACTCGCATTGCTCTGAGCGTGTGGGTTCTGACGCGCGGTGCCACTGCTGCGGAACGGCAGAGTGCGCGGTGTGGCTGTCTCGGCGCTGCAGCCTGCCGCACGCGTGCGCAGCAGAGGCGCTGGAGCCTGCGCTGGGCCGCAGCCTGTCCACAGCGTCCGCAGGCCCGGCACCCGTGCTCCGCCGTCACCAGGCTGAGATGGGTGCCGGTGCGCGGCGGCTGTGATACATGCTGTCCTGGCTCCGAGTGGTAGCAGAGGAACAGCTGTCAGTCCTCAGAATGTGCCAAGTGATTTAGCTGTTTGATATGAAAAAGGCTTGCTGTGCTTTAAAAAAATTACTCTGTGACAAAGTCTTGAGTGGGGACTGTTTCCTGTGTTCTTTGGGATAGGTACTCAACTAACAGTTCAGATATGAGAAACATTGACTGTTCCCCTTAAATTTGATCTTCAACCCATCTTCCAGCATTACGCTAAGTCATTTTTACCCATTTCTGCTGCTTCTCTCTTATAAATATTTGGCACCTTATCGTGATTCCTTCGATTGTTCATTTAACCTTGCGTAAGCGCCACATCCTTCTTTGAAGTCAAGCACTTTGTTCCGTTGATCGTTTTCATCACTGTTCATTTCAGAGCCTTTTATCTCTGTTGAAACTGGCCTTTGGAGGAGATGGAAAACATCGTCTGGCCTTACAGTCAGTGTCCTGCTTGCAGCAGCTGTGCACATATTTGAGAAACAGACTCAATTTCCACAGAGATCCAAGTTTTTTCTCTAATAAACAAGGTATTTCTGTTTGTTTATTCCTTGTGCACTGGCGGTATTTGTAGATTCTTCAAGAACTCCTGTCAGGCTTACTGTGTGTGTACATTTTCACATCAGGAACGCCCCATTCCTGAGCGTTTATCAAATCATAATCTTTGAAAACAGCATGTTAATGACAGAAGCACTCATGAGTCCATCCTCTTTTTTTTCTTTAAACAGAATGAACTCCTTAACTTTTTTTTTTATTTGTTTGTTTGGCTGTGTCTGGTTGTAGTTGCAGCACGAGGGGTCTTCCTGCCTCATGTGGGACCTTGGGATCTTTTGTCGCAGCGCATGGACTCTGTCGTGGCTCACGGGCTTAGTACTTGCGACATACTAGCTTGGTTTTGCCCCGGCATGTGGGATCTTAATTACCCGACCAGGGAGGGAACCCACGTCCCCTGCATCGCCAGGCGATTCCTGGACCGCCAGGGAAGTCCCCGCATCCTCTTTTTTGGTACGGGACGGCTGCACGGTGTTTTTCTCCATGCGTGCAGTGGGGACAGGAACTAAGGACTGGGATTGTAAGTCCAGCTGATCATGCTGGGCTTTGGGCATTTTAGCAGGTTATGCATTGTGTTAAGAAATTGTTCGGTTTGAACAATGCCTGTCTGTATTTTATGGAAACTATTTTAATGCAACTTGTGTAGGCCATGTTTTTCTATTGATTCGATAGCAGTGCCAGACTTCTCGGGGAAAGAGCACCACCTAATGGCCAGCAGGAGTTCTGGGCTGGCCTTGCCACAGCCGCACTTCAGTTCAGGGTTTCTGTGTCCTCACGCAGTGTGCACTGAAAGTCGAATGTTTGATTACAGTGACTTGTCATGCTTCAGAGTTATGCTCTGTTTTGTTGAGAGCATCACTGATCCTGTGCTACTTGAATACTTACGCTTTAATTAGCTTTATTATGGACCCCAGGGGACATGGAGTTTCCTCAGTAACTTTCTTGAGAACTTGCGGGTACCCCATATTTCACCAGAGAAAGAGTTAAATGCAATTTGGTTGGTTAAAGTAGTGGATAAATCAGAGGACTTACTCATCTACCAAATAAATGTTTATCACCTATTCTGTGCCAACCAGTGCTTGCGGGCAGGGGTCCTCAACCTCCGGGTGGTGGACTGGTACCTCTTGTCAGATAAGTGGCAGCAGTACATTAGAAGTAAAGCACACAGTACATTAATGTGCTTGAATCATCCCCAAACCATCCATCCACCTGTGGCCTCCCGTCCCTGGAAAAGCTGTCTCCCGCAAAACCGGCTCCTGGTGCCACAAAGGTTGGGGACCACAGCTCCAGGGGGCGAACCACTGAACAGGGCAGGGGAGGTCCCCGCCTGTCTGAGCTTATGCTGTGGAAGGCTGGCACACGCCACAAACACAGGAGCGTTGAGGTAGGAAGTGCCCGAAGGGGATAGGAAGGGTGCTGTGACAGAACGCGACCCAGGAGACGGGTCACCTGGATGGGATGGTCAGGGAGGGCCTCCCAGAGGAGGTGGCCTGGCGGTGAGTAGGACCCTCCACTTGAAGGGCTGCAGGAGGAGAATTCAGGGAGGCCAGAGGCCTCAGGCACGAGGGCGAGCTGCCCGAGCAGCAGAAGCCAGGCTGGAGTGAGTGAGTGCGGTTAACTGGGTGGGGGTGCAGGAGGGGAAGGCGGACGGTCCGGGAGGTGGCCTGGGACAGCAGGCACTGGGACTCGCAGCTCTTGGTACAACTTTGTATTTTCTTTGAAGTGCAGTGAGAAGCTCTTGTAGAGTCGTTATTGTTCCTCCCTCTGTAAATGTCTTTGTCTTACCTAATTCTTTTTAAAAATTACAGTAAAATACGCATAGCATAAAATACGCCATTATAAGCATGCAGTTCAGTGCATTAATTGCATTTATGCTGTTGTGCCCTCATTGCCATCATGTGTTTCCAGGCCTTCTTCATCACCCTAAACGGAGACTCTGTAAGCATAGCAGAATCTCTCTTTCCCCTTCTCTGCAGCCCCGGTAATCTCTAATCTATTTTCTGTCTAGGTTCTTCATCTAAGTGGGATCGTACAATATTTGTCTGGCCTATTTCATTTAGTTCAGTGTTTTCAAGGTTCATCTGTGTTGCAGCCTATGTCAGAACTTGACTTACTTTATGGCCGAATAATATTTCATTGTATGTACACACCACATTTGTGTTTATTTATTCATCTGTGGATGGATGTAGGGGTTGTTCCCAGCTTCTGACTATTGAGTAACGCTCTGGTGAACATTGGCATATCTGTTCAAGTCCTTGTTTTCAGTTCTTTTGGGTATATACCCAAGAATAGACGTACTGGGTCTTGTGCTAATTCTGTTTATCTTTTTGTGTGTATGCATGCTCAGTCATGTCCGAGTCTTTGCTACCCTATAGACTGTAGCCAGCCACGTTCCTCTGTTTGTGGGATTTTCTAGGCAAGCATCCTGGAGTGGGTAGCCATTTCCTTCTCCAGGGGATCTTCGGCCCAGGGATCAAACCTGTCTCCTGCATTAGCAGGCAGATTCTTTACTGATGAGCCACCTGGGAAGCCCTTAGCTTTCTGAAGAACCATCAAAATATTTTCCACAGTGGCTGTACAATTTTACATTCCCACCAGCAGTATATGAGGTTTCTAGTTTCTCCACAGCCTCTCCAACACTTTTTTCTTTTTAATCATAGTCATCCTAGTAGGAGTGCGGTGGTATCTCATTGTGGTTTTTGATTTGTATTTCCCTAAGGCAATGGCACCCCACTCCAGTACTCTTGCCTGGAAAATCCCATGGGCAGAGGAGCCTGGTAGGCTGTAGTCCATGGGGTCACGAAGAGTCGGACACGACTGAGCGACTTCACTTTCACTTTTCACTTTCCACTTTCATGCATTGGAGAAGGAAATGGCAGCCCACTCCAGTGTTCTTGCCTGGAGAATCCCAGGGATGGGGGAGCGTGTTGGGCTTCTGTCTGTGGGGTCACACAGGGTCGGACACGACTGAAGCAGCTTAGCAGCAGCAGCAGAAGCATTGACAATTAATTAATGACTAGTGATTCTCTAGTGACTTTTCCTGTGCTTATTGGCCATTGATAGATTTTTAGAGAAATGTCCATCAAAGTTTTTTGCTCATTTTTAAGTTGGGATATTTGACTTTTTTTTTTTTTTTTTAATGATGAGTTTTGGGAGTTATTTATATATCCTGGATATTAAATCCTTAGCAGGTGTTTGATTTGCTCCCGTTCTGTAGGTTGTTACTTTGTTGATAATGTCCTTTGATGCATGAAAGTTTTAAGTTTTGATGAAGTCCAGTTTATCTCTGTTTTCTTTGGTGGTTTGTGTATTTGCTGTCTTATCTAAAAATTCGTTACAAACCCAAGGTCATGAGGATTCACCCCTATGTTTTCTGCTAAAGAGCTTTATGGTTTTAACTCATATTTAGGTTGTTGTTTAATTTTGAGTTAATTTTTGCACATGATTTGAGGTATGGTCTTTGAGAGGGCTTTAGGCAGGAGAGTAGACGATTTGTCTCTGCTGTTGTAGGTGAATGGTGTTGGCTAGAAGGTTCTGTGTAATCAGGTCAGTTTTATATGAACCTCATGTGCTAAGGGAGTTCTGCAGAAAAGGTTGACCTTCACTTTTACCTCAGAGAAGCATTTCTACTATTTTCATTTTTTTTTTTTTTTTTAATGACAAAGAGCTCATAGTCAGTCGTTTGTCTCTACCAGGGAGTAATTTTATTCTTTTCTCCCCCAGATGCCGTGTCCCAGAACTCTTCTCTGTCTTACTGTCCTGACGTCAGGGCGGCTCCGCATTCCCAGAACCCATCTCCCGGAAGCAGCAGCCCCCGGCCCTCCGTGGTGGGGCGCACGGGCCAGCGGCCCCGGGGGGATGGTCAGGACTGGGACGCCGTGTCCTCCAGGTGACCGGGGCCGAGGGAGCTTGAGCGCGTGTTTCAGTTTAGAGGGAGGTCGTCTTTCTCTTCTGTCTTATCTTTTGAAGCATTAACTCAGGTGTTGGCCTTGTGTTAACCAGTGGCTTTCACACTTTTTTGACCATGACCTCCAGTAAGAAATAAGTATTATACTGCAACCCAGGACTCAGAGCACAGACATATACCCTGTATATGTGTGTGTGTGTGCCCCTGTGTCCGTACTCCAAAACAAAATGTTGACAAAACTGTTCTCTGATTCTGCATGTCACACAATGAACTGCATTATTTGTTCATTTCTGTTTCATCAAGAAAATGGCGATTCTGACCCACTGAACTGTTTATGGCAGCCACAGATGGAGTGTGATCTAGTTGAAAAGCATAGTTTTAAAATGTTGGATGCATCTTGATAACATTTTAAACCCACTTTTGGACTTCATTTAATTATAATTTAAATGTATTGGTGTTTACTGTTAAAGGGAATGATTGGAGAATCAAAATAAAGTCCCCTTCAGGGTGCAGAGTTGATGGTGTTCATGGTGTTTTTTTGTTTGTTTGTATAAAGAAAGATTTTTACACATTGTTTCCTTAAAGGAGCTGGCACGGTGTTTGTGTGTTATCTCATCCTTAGGCTACGAGCATCTTGAAAACTTCTTAGTCTTTTCCTTAGGTTCGTTCCGCTAAATGCTCCTTGAGACCAGCACTTGTGTGTCGGCCTGATTCTTTTCTCCTGACACAACTAGTGTGGCCGCTCCAGCCTAACACCGACTCACGCTTGCCATGTTCCTGGTGTTACCTCAAGGGCTTCACGTGCTTTGTCTCCTGTGGTGTCCTCACAAGAGTCCTGTGATAACGATTGGGATGATTATTGTCATCACTGTATAGAAAAGCCTGAGGCAGGGAGGGCCGGGAGCCGGGCCCCGAGCCCCGGGCCCCGGGCCCCAGTTTGCAGGGCTAGGGGCGTGCACGCAGGGGCCGGCAGCGTGGCCCGAGCTGTGCGCCTCTGTTTGCAGGGCGGGTGCTGTGGATCAGCGTGGTTTTCCTCCTCAGCTCGTTCTCTGAGCTGTAACTAGTGTGCTGCATGCTTGTAGGTTTTCACTCCTGAGTGAACTTCCTTCCAGGCCCTGTCAGAGTTAGAGAGAAGCCCAGCCCATTTCCATATTTTGGGATGCTGGGTACGTTTGAATTGAAGGGATGACAACGTGTACTAAATTGTACGTGTTCAGTAGCGTCAGCGCGTCTCTGTGATTCAGTTCAGCTGTGGGTAACATCAAACGTCAACATTTTGGGGTGCTTTGTAAACATGACGTTCAAGCCTTTCTATGGCACTTTGATCCCCACCCCACCCTTTATACCCAAGCTAAAAATTTTTTTTTTTTAATAAAGAAAGCTAAGAAAGATGGGATGTTCCATTTTGGGTACATTTTCAAAATCATACGATGTTGACTGTACTAAATAAAGTAATCCATTTCTCATCATGTTTTTCTGGCATTTTCTTGCATTCTTCAGTTGCTAACATTGGCTTACTTAGAACATTTGGTGAAAATCACAGAAAGTCTAGAGAGCCATATGAACTATTTAGTTTTTGCCTTTAGAAGTTATGGAAGAACTTTGCTATGAATCTGTTTGCGTTCCTTTAGACATGGATGGGTTTTCAGTGCTTATGTCTATTACTGCTACAGGATTATTGACATGTTTGGAGAATATCAATTTGAAGAACAAAATATAAATGCATTCTTGGTTTCACTTACAATTTTGAGCCATCTTTATGGAATTTAATCTCATAAACTTGTCCAGGTTTCTATCAATCTGACCACAGTTGTTCTGTGGAACAATATATTGGAGCTGAGTATGCAGCTTCTTAACATGCCAGACAGCAGCCATGCAGAAGTCTGTCTGGGGCGGTTTCCCCAGCCCAGGGTCGTGACTGTCCTTGCTTACTTCACAGTGGAAGCAGCAGCCACGCGCACGTCAGCTCGCGGGTCTCTGCCCCCTCGCCCGTGGACCTGCCGGAGCTGGCCGAGGACGCGTTGGAGCTGCAGCTGCAGCAGCTGAGCCTGCCCCAGCTCTGCCTCTCCCTCCTGGAGGCCACCGCGCCGCTCCTGAGAACAGGTCGGTGCTCCTGTTCTGAACAGGTCCAGAGCTCTTTGTGTTTGTACACTTTGTGTGTGTTCCTGTCTGTTTTCTGGGACTCTCAATTTTTCTCTTTTTCACCTTCTGCCTTACCGTCTTTAAAAATCTGTATTTACTTAGTAAATTCACATTACTGAGGACTTAGTAAGGTCTTTATTGTCTCTCAGTTAAACGTGGATGTCATGGAGCACTGTTCAGATAGAGTATCCCCTTTGACTTCTGGCCTTTTATGGCACAGATGTCCACTTGTGTGTGGCTATTTAAAGGTAAGCAATGAAAAAAAAACCACACTGGAGTGAGTTAGAGAAGGTGGACTGGCATGAATAGACCAGAAGAAAAAGCTCCTTGGCTTTTGCTCCTTAGAGATTTTTTGAGTTGCTTCCAGTTGTTCAGTCTTCCCACTCAGTTTTGACTTGAGTGATAAGTGAAAGTGAAAGTCACTTGGTTGCTCCTGACTCTTTGTGACCCCACGGGCTGGCTATACAGTCCATGGAATTCTCTAGGCAAGAATACTGAAGTGGGTTGCCATGCTCTTCTCCAGGGGATCTTCCCAACCCAGGGATCAAACCCAGGTCTCCTGCATTGCAGGTGAATTCTTTACCAGCTGAGCCACAAGGGGAGTCCAGGAATACTGGAGTGGGTAGCCAATCCCTTCTCCAGCAGATCTTCCCGACTCAGGAATCGAACTGGGGTCTCCTGTACTGTAGGTGAATTCTTTACCAACTGAGCTATGAGGGAAGCTTGAGTGATGGGGACATGTTAAAAACCAAAACAGTCCCAACACTGGACTGTACTTGCGCAGTAATACCGTCCTCTTAAGAAACAAAGCAGAATTCGTAAAACCCAAACCTTCTGGTATGACATTTCCTCACCACTAAGCTGGGTAAGTTTGCACAGATGTCCTGCAGTGAACTCTGGGAGGTGGCTGTGATCTTCCTGGAGAAAGAGCGGCGAGGCCAATGTCCAGGGCAGTCCCGCGGTCAGCGAGGTTACCGCGCTTCGAGGCCCTGCTGGGTTCAGCTGCTGGACAGGGTCTGGTGCACATTTGCCCACGTGCTCCTCACACCAGCCTGTTCGGTCCACCCCTCAGTGGTAGTTACTGCTCTTCTCCCTGTTTTACAAGCAGCTGAGGTGTAGAGTGCTCTAGAAACTCACCCAAAGTCAGCGAAGAGCAGAGACTTGAACTTCAGTTCTGAGGCCAAAATCCATGCACTTAGCACGTTGCAAGGTAAAGGAAGATTTGCAGTCTCCTTTGTATTTGTATTCTCTAAGTATATACATTTTAAGTAATTGATAAACTTGTCAAAATATAAACACAAGACACATTCTGTTTTGTTTGGTTTATACTGGCCGAGTGATAAGGGTATCCCATGCTAATGGTTCTGTAAGTTCTGTGGCTATTTTTTGCTTGCCTGGAAGTGATGCAGAAGAGGCAGGTGGTAAGTGTATATTTGGGAACGTTAACAGTTTTTATTCTGAGAACAGTATACCTAAACTTCTTACTGATTGGAGAACTCTACTTCGGGAGTGAGGAGAACAGATTAATTCATGTACTAGTAAAGTGACATGAAGGAATATCTGAACTTCTTCAGCATCAAGTGTATATGTTTGTCTGCATGGTGTACTGAGGAGAACAGTTTTAGATTTAGTGGTTTTGCATTTAACCTTTTCTTAATTTGCTGTAGAAAGTCAGATTGATAATTATAAAGCTGTATCATGGTACATAAAATTTTCTAAATGTTCTCTTGCCCTTTGGTAAAGGCACATTATTGCTTAATTTGTAATTGTTCAATGTCATGAGAGATTTCTAAGAGAATTTGCCCCAGCTGTTCTAGTGAAGCAATTAATCTGGACCCTCATGATCCAGTAGTTTGTTTTACTCTCATTCATCAGAAATTGACCTTTGTAATGTGGGGCAGGAAAGTCTTGATTGAATACTCACCTCATCAAGAGTTACGGGTGGTGGAATTCCTTTGTTATTCTGTCTCTGGAGAAGAAGGCTGCTCAGGTGGGTTGACAGCACCCTTTCTTCTGGAATGTTTTTAGACTTTAAGGTGAGTGTAGGTTTCCCAAACTCTTGTGTGGGAAACTTAATTCATGACAAGGCTTAAACCTAGTCCTAAGTGGGGAATTTATTAGACCACATCTTCTCAACGGACCTGTGCCTTGTCACATATTACATGTAAGGTGGATGGTCTCTGAATTTGAAAACTGACTATACTCTGTCTCACAGTGCTTGCAGTTATATTGTTATTCTCTTCCTGGCTGTCTTTCCTACTTATGAGCACATTTGATTTTTTTGTAGCTAAATAGTGTTATGATGGAAACAGAGGCCTAATAGTGACTGTATACTGTGGCTTCCCTAGTTATCTCTCTTTAAACAGTTCTAAAGATATCAAAAAATAAGACGAGAAATAGGAATTTGGGGGCATTAGCTAACCAGAGGATTGAGCAGTATGCTATTCAGCTTTACCTGGAAGGTAACTTTTTTCGTTCTGTCTCCTGTTTGTATTTCCAGGTAGTAGACAGATGATAATACAAGTTCTGGAGTTGCTCGCAGAAGTTGTGGTGCTTGTTGGTGAAGCAATTTCCGCACATCTGTGGGATGACAGCAGTCTTTTTGCTATAGATATGGTGAGACTCAAGGTTTTCCTTGCAGCGTGGGTAATAATATCAGTCTTTTGTTTTATCTTGGTCCTTTCAAGCTGGCTTCATTGTCTCATTAGCCTTTGAAATCTTTGTTTTAGGTACAGTAGATCCCAGGCTTATTTTGTATAGTGTCTGGAATCGACTATTTCTCCAGAGATTCTAGTTACTTTTAATGCGGCTTCCATGTAATGGAAACCATATCATTTTTTACATTTCCCATATATCATAAATCATTTGCTTTTTTATGTCTTTTATTTTCAAATTATCATCTGATAAGCTTGCTTTTCTGAGCAGAACTGGTGTTCTGTTTTTCTATTAATGTAAATTTGTAACTTATGCCTCACTTTTCCTTTTTTTTTTCCTTTGTCAGAGAATTGGAAGTAAAATTTATTAGTTGTAAAAATATATATCGCCTCCTAAAGTTAGCATTTTTTCCTCTTTATGTTATTTTGATCTACCTAGATCTATCTACATTTTATTAAACTTTGCTATAGGCTGCCTGAAATCCTTGTGTATAGGCGTTAAAACAGAAAAACTAAATAAAATCCTGATGTTTACTTAATACCAGTATCTATGTGTGAAGAACTCCCCCAGTTTTCTTATATACACAAATCTCTTGAGAAAAAACAGGACTTAAATCTTTTATAATAGGTTTAATAAATTGTTTCATGTCCTTCAATTTCCTTGTTTATAAAATAGGGATTATAGTTCTTAATCTTAGTTTTCTGATAGTTCTTAAGGTTATCCCACTATTTTGTAGTACTTTTAGAAGATTTTCACATATTGAAGATTTTCAACAAGTGAGTTTTTCCTGAGAAGTGTGAAGAATGTTTTATCAGATGCTTCTTAAAATAGCTTAAATTTCTTGGCCAGAACATTTATCTGTAAAAGTTAGTCATTCACTTTTAACTTTTGGCTGCTGATCTTTTATGATTCAATGAATTATTTTTACTTTAAAGGTTAAATCTGTTGTACAAGAGCCAATTGGTATGTTAGAAATGTTAAGTAAAACAGTACTGCTTGAAATTATATTTGATTTACTTATTTAAAGGGAAAAAAATGCTCCCTAGGAAAAAATCTCATTCCTTTGGGTTGTATATTAATAGAATCAGACAATTAAGTAAAATTTCTTAATGTCCTTACTTTTGCAAAGTTTAAAAAGAAAACAGAGGTATATTTTTGTTGTGTCATTAAAGGAACAAAATAATGAAAGTTGAGTAGTTCAGTAATTGAATACCTGAAGATGTGTAATAAACTCTCTAGAACTTTCCAAGTATTGCTAATAACACTCATGAAATTCCATAACTCAATGTGTATAAGCATAGTCAAAGACTTTTTTTCTCTATAAACTGAATATTTTTATTTCACTTGAAGCAAATAAAATATTTTCACTGAAATTGTTTTATTTTGTTAAAATTAAAAGTTTATTGATAAGTGTTTGTAAACGTTAGAAAGACCCGAAGGATGTCATCCCTCCTTTGCCTCTCTAGGAAGTTGTGTTTATTTTTCCTTATTTGCCTGGTAAGTTAGCCTCACAGAGTGAGGCTCTCCTTCCCGTGCCAGCTGGCTCCAGACTCCTGCGACTGCTTTTGTTCAATTTTTGCCCTTTTCCTCTCTGTCACTGCCGTCCTGCAGTGTCAGGGAAAGCAGTCTTTGCACCTTCTTTATTACTCATTCTTTCTAAATTCCCACCTGACCTGCTGTGAGCTGGTAACTTAGATTTCCCGGTTTGTTAGAATTGCTGGTTGAAGTTCAAGTGAAATTGTAAGGATTGCGAAAGAGTCTAGAGAGAGGGGCTTGATATCCAGTAAGGGCTCAAGAAGGGTAGTTGAACCAGATTGTGAATTTATTAGTTGGCTGACCGGGATCTCTCATTAACATATGCCTTCCCTGCCACCACAGAGACAGGTATTTTAGTCCACCAAACATTCTTCATACTGTTCGCAAAGAGTCGGACACGACTGAGCTACTGAACTGAACTGAAACATTCTTCGATGGCTTTGTTTATGCTTGGGCGCTGGGGGTGCAAGAAGAATGAGCAGCAATTCTTTTCACTCTTGTGGGAGGGAGGAAAAAACTGACTGTTCCCCATGCTGTACATTTCATCTTCGTGACTCGTTTACTTTGAAAGCTGAAGTCTGTACTCACCCGTTTCACTCATTCCCCACTTCCCTGCCCTCTGCCCTCTGGCCGCTCCCTGTTAGTTCTCTGTATCTGTGAGTCTGTTTCTGTTTTGTTTGTTCATTTGTGCTTTCTTTTTTTTAGATTCCAAATATAACTGAAATCATACTGTATTTGTTTCTATCTGCCTTATTTCTTGTAGCATAGTACCTTCTAGGTCTATCTGTGTTGTCACAGCTGGCAAGATTTCATTCTTTTTATGGCTGAGTATTTTTCCATCGTATGTCTGTGTGTATGTCTGTGTGTGTGTGTCTGTTTGCCCCAGCTTCTTCATCAGTTCCTCTGTCAGGGGTCACTTAGCTTGTTTCCTCGTCTTGACTATTGTAAATAATGCTGTTATGAACATTGGGGTGTGTGAATCTTCCTGATTTGGTGTTTTCATTTTTTTGGATATAAACCCAGGAGTGGGATTGTTGGATCCTGTGGTTGTCCTCTTTTTAGTTTTTTTGAGGAACCTCTGTACTTTTTCCTACATGGCTGCATCAGTTTGCATCCTCACTGGCAGTGTACAAGGGGTCCCTTTTCTCCACACCCTTGTCAACATTTGTGTTTGTGGCCTTTCCTTGGTAGCCGTTCTGATAGGTGTGAGGTGATACCTGACTGTTGTTCTGACTTGCATCTCTCTGACTAGGAATGTTGAACATCTTCTCAGGTGCCTAGAGTGCTTTGAAAACACTCCCAAGCCAGCACTCTCAGGGAGGGATTTTGCAAGTCATGGGATGAGCTGAGTTGAAATTATGAATATGTTTAGGTGAAGAAAGTAAAGGTTGGGTTTTTTAACCTGGTGACGGGGAGGAGTGAGGCGTGCTGGTTGGCGGCCAAGGGTAGGGCTCTTGGGAGGAATACAGACAACCAGAACACAAAAAGTGGGGTGGGTGGGCTGGGTGAGAGGCCTGGGGGTCCGCCGGGGTCTGCTTGCAGAAGGCCATGGTGCTGAGGAGTGCCTGGTGGGACTTGCAGGTGGGACAGTCATTGGCTGCCTTGCGAGAGGGAGAGGGGGAGTGTGAGGCTGGAAGCATTTGGAGGAGTCACTGTGTCAGATGCTTTATAGCATCCAAAACCTGTTAATATTGTGCAGATAGCAGAGAAGTTGTGTTTGCACCGTAAATTTTGTTTCATTGGGAATATTTAGAATATTTTGCTCATCTGATATTTTAATGCTATAATTTTGTTAAGCTTTAAATATCCTCTGAAAACTGTCACCCCAGCCCATATCTGCTACCTTATAGCTGTTTAAACATCTTTAACCTAGCAAATTAAAACTACAGGCCAGATAGTATTGTTTTAAAATCCTTTCTTTTTCTTAAACGTTAAAAACAAAAACACTTTCTCTTTTTTGGCTTGGAAGAAGTGCTGGAAATAGTGAAAGGTACAAGATTGATTCTGATAGTACCTCCTTTTTTGCTGTTTTGAAAAGTTGATTCATCATTAGAATTAGCAAGTTTATTTGAAACAATTTCACAAAGTAAATAGATTTTTACAGAAAGCCCTGCAATACCGAGCACTTAAACATGTTCACTGATTTAAATTGTACATTGTCAAAGTTAGTCTTGAAAAACAGAGATATGTTGTTTGTAGGTATTTAAAAGTATTATTTTAATGGAAAAGTAGTGTGTGGAAGAGCTGCCTGTTTATGTAATAAGACTGTCTCTGTGTTTCTTGTTTTCTCTAGACCAGTGGTTTTTAATATAAGGACTATAAAGTTTCTCTATTTTAATTTTGTAAGGGTGGTCCTAGTTTTGGTTTAAATTTTTTTGTTTTTAGTTTTATTTCTTTGGGCTCAGAGAACATATTCTTAAATATACATTGACTTTGTTTTGTGATTAAAAGAGTTAGTTTTAGTCGTTGTTCCTTGGAAACTTGAGGAGGTGTAGTCTTTGAAATGTTCAAAGTTTATATCTATTTAATTTATTAAGTTGAAAAAAGATTGAGTTAAAACCTAAAATCCAACTTCAGGTTTTGCTTGGTATTTATATTATTCAGACCACAAAGACTCATTCCTGTTGAGTCTTTACTCTCTATTACTCATTTCATCAATAGACAATTATCACTTCTATCTAATTCTTTTGTTCTGAATTATTCATTATTTACACTTTATAGATTTTGCTCATATTTCAGTACACTAATGTTTTTAATTGAAGTATAGTTGATTTACAGTATTGTTCCAACCTGTGCTACAAGCAGAGTAACTCGGTTATGCACATACATCCTTCCTTTTTTTCCAAGTCTTTTCCATCGTGGCTTATCACAGGACAGTCAGTGTGGTCCCCTGTGCTGCGCATCAGGGCCTTGCTGTTTGTCCACGCTCAACGTCACAGTCTGCACCTGCCAACCCCAGACCCTCATTTCACCCCTTTCCTTCCTCGCGGCCCCGTGACGACCGCAGGTCTGCTCTGTGTGTCTGTGAGTCTGTTTCTGTTTTGGAGGTAGGTTTTTTTGGTGCCATATTTTAGATTTATCGAATGATCCATGTAACAGGTTAACTTTAAATAATTTTTCATTTTAGTTTTCATATCTTTCCCATGGAAAGATGAGATGAGAACCGCAGTGTTTTTTTCCTTCTACCATCTACTGATGCTGTCCTTTTAGCTGTACGTTTATAGATACATGTTGTTATGATTTGCCAGTCTTGTCTAATGTATTTTACCTTTCTCTTCATACTTTATGCATACCTTTCAGTTTAAAAGATACAACTACTATTTGAGTCGTAAGCTATCTAGAAATTTACGATGGTGGAACATTTGCTCTGAATCGGCCTTGTTACCTGAAGAAAGATTATATAATTTAATATTTCATTGTGTTTTTTTTTATAAAATGGAAATTTAATCTATATTGATTTTGACCACTTCCAAAATTAGCATTCCATAATAACTCTTAAAACAGTCAACAGTCCTTTGACTAAAAAACACAAGTTATTTATAAACCACTTAGTATTTACTTTTGTATGTGGACTGTAATCCAAGAAAAACAAAATAGTAAATTATGGTTAAGATATCTGAGGCAGCACTTGACTTCTGGGCTTCAGAAAGATGTGGAAACTTTTTCTGAAGAAACTTTTCTTTCTTTCGTGCTAAACTTATCTTGCTTGCTTTGATGCGGGCTTGTTTCTCAATTTTCAATCTGACAAAACATTCCACGTAG
Organism: Dama dama; assembly: GCF_033118175.1. Lineage (NCBI taxonomy): Eukaryota > Metazoa > Chordata > Mammalia > Artiodactyla > Cervidae > Dama > Dama dama. The sequence goes on from NC_083707.1 coordinate 9,381,534, forward strand.
GGCATTGCAAAACATCGTTTTCTATTGTATCTTTTGTTTAGATACCAAGGTATAGGCCACTGCTTGAACTTGTGCCAGATGATTCTTCCAAAGATGTCTCTTCTCCAAGCACCAGGTCTAGGCTTTTCTTGACCGGTCTGAAGAAGTCTGAGGGCATCTTCCCTTTCCTGGACAACTTTATCTAATGCATCCATGGAATCCACTACCTTTTCTAAGCACTCCGGGCTTGGCATTGGCAGCCTCTGCCACTTAGCTTCCTGTTCTAGAGTTAGGAACATGTTTCTTTCTTTCAGGAGAACATACCAAAGTTTATGTAAATCTTCATTACTTTTGTTCCTTAATTGCTGACAGGTCCATGAAGCTCCAGATTTCACCTTTTCTTCCCCCCAGTTCTTTGGGTCATCAAAAAATTCTTCCAGTCCTCTCCTAGACAATGTGGTATGAAGTAATCTACACTGGTGAAAAGATGTGACATCTGATGTATTCTTAGTCAACAGACTAAGAGAAAACCTGCAACCTGTGCTAGCAAGGGCTTGAGAACTTATTCACGATGTAGAAGCCTTCAGAGTGGCCGAGCCTCTTCTGCAGAAAACAGTCAAACTGGCAGCAGCCATTTTTCGTATATCATTGTGTTTTTAATTATTTGGCTCTGGCTGTTTCATGTCTTAAGTAAATTTGGGATCCCTTAGAGGGCAGAGATCATGTCTCTTGAACTAGTGCCTTTTCCCCCACATACATACCGCTGTGTTCAGGAGACAGTAAGTCCAATAAGCTACTGGATGAAAGTTGCATGTTGTGTTCAAAATTGGAACACTTAAGCACTAGAAACTAGGAGGAATTTATGGTTCCTTAAGTTTTTATATTTTGTTTACTTTTATTTATTATTAGAGTTCATCATGTTAAATTCTTAAAACTTGTAGCTCTAAAAAAAATTTAGGTGTGCTTATTTTTCTGTCCTACCATTAAAAGAGTCTCATCATGTATTGTTTATTCTTACCGAGAGGAATACATTTGTGTTATTTAATGGTAAAATTTTATGTCCATGACATTTGCGTATTGGCCCCTACAGTTGACTGTGGTCCCTGATTGGTGTTTAAACGTTTGCAGAAAGAGAAGCTGCTGATGGTGCTGGCGTCCCTTGGAGACACCGTGTGCTACCATAAGAGCAGCGTGAGCCTGGAGCAGTCGGAGGCGCTGATCGTGCACCACAGGATGGCCTTTGTCAGCGTCTCGCTGTTTGCGGTCCGGCTCCTGCAGACGCTCCTCCCTGTGGAAAAGGTGAGGCGCCTAGTGTGGCTTGTTTGTAGTTTGCTGGGTGTTACGGCCCCTGTTGTAACTCCTTCCGATCATTTCACGGTGTGCAGAGATTACACTGGAAATGTAGCAGTTGAGAAATGGCTAGTTTTAACATATTTGACTAGTTTTGACAAATCAGTTGATAGAAAAAAGCACTCATTTTGTAAAGTTCTTTTTTTTTTTAAGGTGCTTTTAAAAAATTCTTGTGACGCCTGTTTAGAAAAGTGCATTCTTACTAAGCGACTGTGGTGTTGCTGTTCAGTCACTAAGTCGTGTCTGACTCTGCAGCCTCATGGACGGCAGCACTCCAGGCTCCCGTCCTTCACTGTCTCCCAGAGTGTGCGCAGATTCATGTCCACTGAGTCGTCGATGCCGTCTGTCCATCTCACCCTCTGCTGCCCCCTGCTCCTTCTGCCTTCATTCTAAGTGACTATCTCTGTTTAAAAAGTGACCACCCCCGCAAAACATGAGGTAGAACACGCCCAGCATTCCACTGCCCCCTCCTGTCCTTTACCTCTCCTGCCCCCCCCCCCATGTTAAAGGTGATTTTAATCAGTGTGACTATTTCTTTTAAATCCCCTTATTGACTGTACTTTTAATTGGAGGATATATCTCTGCATTTGAATGTTAGTAGTAAAAATATCTCAAATGACTCATATGCAAATGTTGTACAGTGGACTTACTGCAAAAAGAAGGGTGTGGCATCATGCTTAACTGAAGGTATGGGAGAAATTACTGTAGCTAAAGAACTGTTTCTTATATCTTTTATTGTCCTTTGTTATAGGTACTTTCCCTTTTGTTTCCTGGAATCTGCAGAGCACGTTGTCTAAACTCCATTTAATAACACATATACAATATATGTAATATATTACCAGGTCATCTGGGAAAATCAAAATAAAACATTAAAATTTAAATATAGTATTTTGCTTTAGAGAAAAGTTACATCATTTCTGTTGATTTTAATTTTTAACTTTTATTCATTAGTCATTATATTTCTGAAAAGCCTAACACTCTGTTAAAGAGTGATAATTTTCCAAGACATTTGTTGTTGTTTAGTCACTCAGTCGCATCTGACTCTTTGTGATCCCATGGACTGCAGCACGCCAGCCTTCCCTGTCCTTCACTATTTTTTGGAGTTTGCTCAAACTCATATCCATTGAGTCGGTGATGCCTTTCAGCCATCTCATCCTCTGTTACCCCCTTCTCCTCCTGTCCTCAATCTTTCCCAGGAACAGAGTCTTTTCTAGTGAGTCGGTTCTTCGCATCAGGTGGCCAAAGTATTGGAGCTTCAGCTTCAGCATCAGTCCTTCCAAAGAACACCCAGGACTGATCTCCTTTAGGATGGACTGCTTGGATCTCCTTGCAGTCCAAGGGACTCTCAAGAGTCTTTTCCAACACCACAGTTCAAAAGCATCAATTCTTCAGCACTCAGCCTTCTTTATGGTCAACATTCGCATCTGTACATTACTACTGGAAAAGTCATAGCTTTGACTATATGTACCTTTGTCAGCGAAGTGATGTCTCTGCTTTTTAATACGCTGTCTAGGTTTGTCATAACTTTTCTTCCAAGGAGCAAGCATCTTTTAATTTAATAAATTCCAAGGCATAAGCATAATTTGAAGGATTTTAGTCATAAAAAACTGGAATTGCATTTAAAATATAGGTGTCTCACTTTACATAATATCATCATATAACTGAAAACTTGGTAGTGCTACAATAACTTGTTAAGTACCACCAGACTCAACATTCTATATGCTGAATACTGTTGGAAAAGTTACTTGTACCATGGAGCTCAATTTTTGCTTTTTTGATTGTACATGTTTTTCATCTATATGGTTATTTGGGCAGGAATCAGTTAAAATAGAAATCAGTAATTTATTTTATTTGAATAGAATAATATAAAGCCAATTCTCCATGACTTTTTTTTAAGATACTTTTCTTGTTTTTGAGGGCAAATCAATATCTGCAGTTTTTGGTAGGTCTTTTAAATATATAACTTGGAACTTCATTAGAGCAGTAAATGGGTCAATGAAGAGATTGTAATAAAAGTATCAGTTTATAGATGGTTACAGTTGCTTTGATTGAGAACTTTAAAGTGAAATGTAAACAAAAATGCTCTTCTTCCGTTGCTATTAAATTTGTCCTTTAGTTGATATAAATACAAGGTTTTGCTGCCCTCTGCCTGTTGCTAGCCCACCAGAAATTGAACTTGAATCTGAACTCTGAAACTTTCTACACTGAAAGTAGCTTTTAAATATTTGAGTTGCCACTTACCAAATATGTAATTGGAAGTTGGAAAACGATAGTATGACTCTATGTAAGCATTTCCTGAATTTGAAAAATTTGACAGAGTGCCCTGGAAGACCTTTTTTGAAATTGGTAATTGCTGATTTTTAGATGAATTTGGAGAATATCCGCATATGGGTTAAAAGGAGGCATTGGTAATCTTATGAAAAATGCTCTGCTTGGGTAAATCAAATTGGTGGAACAAATGATGTTGCCTCTTTTTTACCTAATGGTGGTAATAGCATTCCACTGAAATATCTTAATTTTTAGTCCCACCTCACTGACATGTGATTAATGCCTGGAGGACTACTGTCTTCAGTCTGGGGTGTAAACTATGACGGGTCCTCTGGCCCTCGAGAGGATTAAATGTACACCCTTACCTTGGTGCTCTGAGTTCCTGAGATGAATTTCAGATGTAGGTATGCAGAATGAAAAATGTCAGAATTCCTGAGTCATGGGTGAGAAGAGGAAAGAGAGGAAATTAATATTTATTGAGTGGGATATACCACATACTCTACTTGTTTAATCCTCACGTCAGCTATTTTTTTCTGCTTAAAGTCAGAGAAAGCTCTTTTAAACTAGAACACAGCATCTTTGGAGTTGATCCACTAGGATTTACTATCTCAGCTCAGTGCCCAACTCACTCAGTCTTTTTTGCTAATTCCTCTCTGTCTTCCTAACTTCTTAAAGGGGGAGTACCCCAACACTGGCCATGCCCCTCATGAAATGTCATCCCATTTTAAGTCTTTAAATGCCATTTATTTGGGGACACCTCCCAAACTTATATTTCCAGACCACATGTGTCATGTGAACCCCAAACTCCTATGTATATCCTATATCTTTTTGCCTGCTTCACTTGACAGTTTGTATCTCCAGCTTAACAGGTCCCAAGCCTAGTTCTTCACTTCCCTCCCAAGCGTGTTCTTCCTCTGGTCTTCCCATCTCAGTAAATGACACTTTCATTCTAGTTGGTAGTTGATCATGAGGAAACCTTACAGGCATCCTTGATTCCTGTCTCTGATACACTTAGGTCCAATCCCTGGACAAAGTGTCTTTCTCCTTTGAACATCGGTCCAGAACCTGAGTACTTCTCACCACTCCCACTGCTACTGCCTGAGTTGAAGCCGCCATCCTGTCTTGCCTGGGTTGTTGCAGTGACCTCCTCCTTGGTCTCTCAGCTTCGACCATTGCCCTTTTCCACCTGTTCTGTTTGGACTGATCCTAATATTGGCCCGAAACCTTCCAGTACCCGCTCAGAGGACAGGTCCTTTTGATGACCTGCAGCCTTCTCTGATCTGGCACTACTGCCCCCGGAGGCCGGCACCCCACGCTAGCTCCGCTGGCCTCCTTGCTGCCAAAGATGCTCCTCGTCTGAGCCTTTGTGCTTGCTGCTCCGTCCGCTGTGACCGCTTTTCCCTCAGACATCCACGTGGCTCCTGACTCCCAGGTCTCCACTTCGATGTTGCCTTGTCAGAGGCCTTCCTCTGCGCCCCCGCCTGTCACTTCTCAGCCCCTGCCCATCCTTCCTGTCTCCTGTTCTTAGAGTTTTCTCAGCACTCCTAGCCGCACCTGACAAGTGTGGCTTACTCTTTGCTTTCTCCCCTGGACTGTTAACTTCATGAGGGCAGAGGTTCTGTGTCTCTTCCCACTGTGTCCCTAGGAACTGAAATGGTACCCGCACACAGTGGGGGCTCAGTGAGCGTTAGCCAAGGGAGCGAATAATTAGTCATGAGGTAATTTAGCTTCTTTCTCTTTTCCATTAGGAGTGTTCTTCATAGAATGAGAGAAATTTCTCTTGACTTTATAATAGCTGCTGTCTTAATAGTTTTTGGGTTTTTTTTTCCCATGCTTAGTAACATAAAATTTTGATTCCTTTACTTTTTGACTTTGATTTGGCAACTTTATTTCATGTAAAAGCATTGTTTAGCTGATTTAGCTCTTAGGCCTTCAGGCAGTTAATGCTTATCCTTAAAATAAGTTATCCATGAAAATATTATGTCCAAACCTACTAAAATAAAGGCAGCATAGTACTGAGCTCTTCTCAAATGATTTTCTCTTAATGTTGAATTTTCAGTTCTTTTTATTTTCTCAGTTGATGCATAGAATCCTATCACAAAGCTAAAATCATTAAAAGAAAAAAATCTAACAGGGTTTTCTTAGTTTTAAATCAATTAAGTTATAAAATGGGCCCCTTGATTTTATACTAATTAAATGTCAGTTTTTGTGAGTGTTCTAGAACTGTTTTAAATATTATGTTGAATTTCTCCTTTCCCTTCTAAAACACAAAACCAAATGGAAATTAATTTCTGTTCAAATCAGTGTATAGTTCTCCTTGATTTAGTGTCATTCAATTCAGTGTGTAGTCAATAAGGCCTGGGCTGCATCCTTGGGTTTACTGCATTTTTCCTGACCATCTGTGTGCGCCTGCACGGGATACTTAGAGAGAGAGGCCTTGCGCGTCCTCTTCAGCTGCAGTGGCCTGAACTAGGTGTGGGCTCCGGGGAGCGCGATGCTAAGGGTTGCTGTGGGGAAGGGGAGGTGTCCCAGACCTCAGGTTTTGGAAAGGAGTTGAAATTTGGACTTGGGATATTTTGGGCTTAGAAAAAATTGCATTGAATAAAAGTGTAGAGGTAAATCAAGTCTTGGGGGATAGAATTTTCTTTGAAAAAAACACGGACTTTGTGATATAAAATTACTAAAAAAAAGTTGAACTGTGTTAAGATTATAGTTTACTATATTTATCTAACAATGGTTAAATTTTTTTTCTTAATTTATCAAGGCAAGCCACTTTTTACCAGAGCCTATGTCAGCAGCATTATTTTTTATTTCTTTGGACATGCCTGTTTCTTTGGAATATCCAAACATTCATGAAGCTGTTGTGGCCTATTTGGAACAGCTGAATTCTGAAAACTACAGTATTTATAAACGAACTGCAGAGGCCGCTTATTCAATTGAGTGTACCTGTAACTTCCTGTCTGATGTTGGGAAGGAGGTAAAAGGTTTTGTTAACGTCTCTTTAAAATTCCTTTGATAAAATGTTTAGAAAATTTAACCTATAGTTTTCAAACTGATGGCCATTTAACAATTGAGTTCTTTGGGGTAGGATTCATTATTACTCAGTGGCCCAAATATAAGATTAAGGATATGATTTATATAAAATAAAATGAAGATTTGGATTAATGAATGGTGTATTTTCATGAGACCAGTGGTATTTTTTTAAAACAATTATTATCAATATCTTAGATTGAGTTCCTCTTTGAAGTGGTTTACTGTGTGTGAACAGTGTGACAGGTGACATAAACAGAATTATAAGGGCAAATTTAGTGCTTATTTGTAAACATATTTTCCCCTTAATATTTTATAGACCTTTATTTATTTACATAAAGATTAAATAAAGTCATGAACAGCACTGTAATGTAGAAGGTCTACTTTCGGTACCCTTTTATAGTAGTAATTATGTATTTGTTATTTATCCCTTTTAGGATATTATTTAGTATTGTATCTAAATAACATAAGTAGCACTTTCTAAATGAAAGTATTAATGAACCTTAAAATAGACATTGCTTACAATAGTTGTTTACTGTCTGAAATAGCAAAATGGGTCCTGAAGATTTTGAAATATTAGGAGCAAAATTCTTACTCCTTTTGGCCCCACAGTGGACTTTTTGGGAACCTCATATTTTAAATTTTCCTTATTTACAAATTATTGTTTATTTTTATTTTCTTTGCTCTTTATCTTTATGTCACCGTATCTTGTTTCCTCCATGACAGAATTTTGAATTGCTGTTTAGTTGAATTATTCCTGTGGCATTTTGCATGGCTAGTCAATCATACATGTATTGATCGTCCCCTGTTTTCCTCGAACCTGTCAGGATGTTAGAAGGGGGAGGTGGATCTTAAAATACATGGGTCCTGCCTTGAGCTGCAGTTAATAGGGAGACAAGGACACAGTCAAAGAGCCGTCAAAGAACATGCCACTCAGAGGTAAATAGTATAAAGTCTCAGGTGGTGTTGAGTCGGGCATTTTCCCCTCATTTTTCCTCTGAGGCTGACCTTTTCGATCTGCTTGTGGAGATGGTTGACTTAAGCAAATGTGAACGGTGTCAGGGCCTCTGGATGATCTAATTTCTTGAAGCTGCTTTCTTAGCTGTTGAGAATCTTACTATATATGACCTTGACATTTACTGTTGCATTCTGCTTCTTTTTTAGGGAGAGAAGAATCTCTTAGAATTAGTGGAGCTGGCAGATCAAGCCTTACGTAGCTTTTCCTACCATCAGCATTTCCCCCTAATAAAGGAAATCATCTACATTTGTTCAAAAATGTAATTTTTTTCTTAATATGATTATATTATTATAGGTTTTGTGTGTGTGTGTGTAAGTTTAGGGACAATGAAAATGAAACTGGCTTTCAGTCTTGTTATTTTTTAGTTTAAATTGCTTTTATATGTTCTGATTTTTAAACTGGGTTTATAGCTGCATTAGGACAGTTAAATGTTTTCTTCAGGAGTAAACTAGAAATGTCGTGCTTATAATCAACATGAATTATCCTTAGATTTTTATACTTTTTGATGTCTTTCCAAATAAGTGTTTAAATTTGTTAATTTATCTTTAACATTGTAATTAATAACTCAAATTGAGGGTTTTTTAAATGTAAATTTCATTATTCCTATCTTTTATATAGATTTTTGGAAAGCACAATGCATTGATTAACTTATTTTCGGGTCATTGGAGCAGAGTTTGCTTTAAAACCTAGTATTTTCTTTGCTTTTGGATAAAGTAAATTCCATGGTGATAAATATCCATTAAATATGGAATCTATTTTTCTATCTCTCTCGTGCTCTGTCAAGTTAATCACCTCACTTAATTACCTGGTGAGAACTACATTGAAGATTTACTCTTAATATATATCAAGTGTACAAGACAGCTTTATTAACCACGGTCCCCAGAACTTACCTGCCCTGTGTAGCTGAAACCTTGTGTCCTTTGACCCACATCTCTGCATTTCCTCCAGTCCTTGGCAATCACTAGTTCTACATTCTGCTCCTATGAATTGACTTTTGTAGATTCCACAGGTCAGATCATGCAGTATTTGTTTTTCTGTATCTTGGCCCATGCCACTTAGCATGTCCTTCAGCTTCATCTGTATTGTCACAAATGATAGGATTTCCTTCCTTTTTCAGGCTGAGTGGTATTCCATCATGGGGCTTCCCTGGTGGCTCAGTGGTAAAGAATCCGCTCGCCAGTGCAGGAGACGCAGTTTCAATCCCTGGGTCAGGAAGACCCCTTGGAGAAGGAAATGTCAACCCACTCCATTATCCTTGCCTAGAGACCCCATTGACAGAGGAGCCTGGCGGGCTATAGTCCATGGGGTTGCAAAGAGCTGTACATGACTTAGAGACTAAACAACAACAATATTCCATTGTATATATTTAAACATTGATTGTTTTCATGTATTGGCTATTGTGAATAATTTTAGAGTGAGCATGGGACTGCAGATAGCTGTTTGGGAAACCAATTTCATTTCCTTTGGTTATATACTTAACAGTGGGACTGTCGGCTCATACAATAGTTCTTATTTTTAGCTTTTTGAGGAACTTCCGTACTGTTTTCCATAATGGCTGTACCATTTTACATTCTAAATATAGTTTTCTAAAGACATTTTTTTTGTACTCTTTAAGAGAATATTCTCTTTCTTAAAGCTAGTCACGTACTAAGTTGCTTCAGTCGTGTCTGACTCTGCTGCCCGCGTGCACTGTAGCCCACCAGGCTCCTCTAAGCATAGGATTTCCCAGCAAGAATACTGGAGTGGGTTGCCATTTCCTTCTCCGGGGGATCTTCCCAACCCGGGGATTGAACTCTCATCTGCCATTTCTCCTGCATTGGCAGGTGCATTCTTTTACCATTGAGCCACCTGGGAAGCCCGACTTGTTTTAAGGCTACTTAAAACAAGTAGACTTGGCTAAAAATTAATTCTAGGTTGGTTGAATAAGACTCCAGGTGGAGGAGTTGGAATGGGAAGAAATCCCGTTCACTGTGCTTTTCAATGTCATGTTTGGTAACTGACTTGCCTTAGACGTCTTGGATGTTTACCTTCCTACCAGCTGGAAGTCCGCGCAGGCCAGTCCTTTACTACAAGGAGAAAGTCAGAGGGTGTTTCTGCAGATGTTGTCTCACCCTTTGCTACAAGTGAAAGTTGAAACCTACCACTGCTGTCTGGAAATTGTTAAGGTAGGTTGTTTTGGTTTTTGTCTTTTTTTTGTTGGGGGGGAAGCATTAACAGTGGATTCTCTTATTATAACACTAAAACTAAGAATTATTACCATAAAATTAGATGGTAATTATTAGTCAACTCTAAAAAATTTATATTATTGCATACGTGCTATGTGTGTGTGCGTGTGCTAAGTCACTTCAGTCGTGTCTGACTCTCTGCGACCCTATGGACCGTAGCCCGCCAGGTTCCTCTGTCCTTGGGATTCTCCAGGCAAGAATACTGGAGTGGATTACTGTGCCCTCCTTTAGGGGATCTTCCTGACCCAAGGATTGAACCTATGTCTCTTAAGTCTCCTGCATTGGCAGGCGGGTTCTTTACCACTAGCGCTCCTGGGAAGCCCCCCAAAATTATTAGTCAACTCTAAAAAATTTATACTATTAAATTCTGTAACTGCCAACTTCTTAAGTCTAGCATCTGAATTGCTTTATTAGAAGTTTTATTAAGAATTACATTTATGTTGTTATTTAATGATGGAAAAATTGTGAGGGAAGGTTGACTTCTATCAGGTATTCAAAGTGATTTCTATGTGCAGGAAAAGTTTTAGGTTATAACAGCTTAAATTTTATAGCTTCAGATCTATTCTTAGTAATATTTTTTCTTTTGAAACAAATATTTCCTATGTTTTTAAATTATAAAATATTTTAGGATAGAGTAGTATATAAATGTTAACTATTTTGATATTGAAAAGAACACTGTATTTAGGACAATATAAAAAAAATATATGTTCCCATGTATTCTTGAAAATGTTATCTTGTATTCAATACTTGTATAAGTACTATCTAGGTATAATGTTTACATTTTGCCATTTTTACTTATGATCATTTTTTATTCAGAGAAATAAAAATATTAGTTACAACTGAGGCTTCTTTCCTTTCTCCTGCCACCAATATAACCATCCTTAAAAATTGGTGTTTATCCTTCCCATCCATGTGCTTTACATACATATTTTACATATATGGTTTATAAATCATATATATTATTGTTTCTGCCTTTTTAAAGTATATAATTTCATGCTATACACATGTTTTCATGGCCTGTTCTTTTCATTTAATCTACCTACTTCATTCATCTTAACTGCTCTTTACTTTGAATGTATTTTCTTCTATTTATTGTTAAGTATTTAGGTTTGGTCTACTTTTTACTGGAATTAAGTTTTTCAGCATTTTCAGTGACAATCTGTAACTGATAGTGCATGTTTGGAAGTGTCTTGCTTTCACCTTACTCCTGAATGATTGATTAGCTGAATATAGAATTGTAGGTTGACTGCTGTTTTTTCTTAGTGCTTTTCCAATGCTGCTTTGCTCTTATTAGGCTCTGTCATTGTTGAGAAGTGTGCTGTCAGTTAAATTACAATTTTTTTGTACTTACTTTTAAGATCTTTTCCTTATCTCTGGTGTTCTTCAGTTTCATTGCAGTATAACTTTGTAATAGGTATGTCATGCAGACTCAAAACTTGTCAAGAGAATCTTTATCTCCTACCAGTTAAAAGAAAAGTTTTAACGACTTAAGTTCTAAAATTGGATTTGAATTATAAAAAGAAGAAAGAGGAATCCTTTGGAAAAATCAGTGTCACTGATTTATAAAAACTTTTTGTATTATTTTGCAGGAATGTTTAGGCATCCACAATATCAGTAAACCTGTGTCTTCCCTTTGTAATGGAATTCACTTTCTACTTCACCCAAAAGTTCTGTATGAAATCTCTGCATTTGGCATTCAAGAGCCCAAAAATGAGGTATGGCAACCTTCCTCTTAACCTCTTCCTTTTAACCTTCCTCTTAACAAAGAGGAAGTGTCAGTACAAAAGACTAATTCTGTAGCTACTCAGCTAAATCAGGGTAGTACTATAATGTAACAAGACAGTAGGGTGAGAAAGTAAAAAGAAACCTGTCTTTGATGTGTGGGTTCAGTTAAATTGTTGTTAAAAAAATGTTAATAAAGAAAATGAGACTCAAATACAGGATATCCTGGTTCTCAGAGAACTCAGATCAAACTGTAAGTTTTTCATGTAAGGTGTAGGAATGATGTAGTAGTTATAGTAAGAGTATTTCCATAAGGAATATTTTTATTCAATGGAAAAGTGAACTTTAAAGATAAAAAGAAAAGGGAAACCATTAAAGGGGGAAAGACTGGTTGAGAACAGAATGTAAGATGATGCTGTGGAAATAGGACCTCTGAAGGAAGAGGTGCTGACTGTAGCAGCTTCCCAGACCTCGCGTGGAGTGTCACAGGTACGTGGGATGACGTGGCGGCCACCTCCCTGGACTGCTGTCCGTGTTGTTGTGCAGGTGAGCGCCGCGGCCAGGGCCATCCTGCTGCACCTGCTGCAGGGCCGACTGCGGGTGACGGCGCCGACCTGGAGCAAGTTCATCGAGGCCCTGTGCCCCGTCATCGCCGTGCTGCAGGTACTCTGCGCTCACCCGCCCGGGCGCCGTTCCTGGGCAGCGAGCGGGGTTGAAGCGCACGCTGGGGGGAGACGGAGAGACGCCGGGCCGCTGTGCGGCCTGCCCGCGGGCGCTGTGTGTCTGGGTGGGAGGTTAGGAAGTGAGGCACTGGCATTCAGCACCGACTGTGGAAAATAGAGGTCAGCCTCATGCAAAGGCTTACAGGCAACGTGAACCGTGCTTTTCAAGCAGACTTCATAGAATGACCCTGGCTTCGTGGATTCTACCTGTTCATATATGGATTAGCGTGATAGGTTGATTGCTGAGCTCTCAGAGACCCAGCTTTGTTAGCAGCCCTTCTGGGCTCAGTTAAAGGAGCGAGTGGCGTGCAGGGCCCCCCTCCCTTGGATGAGAAGGTGGGGAAGATGGGAAAGGCCCACCCACACGGTAGCAGTGCTTCAGAAGACAGAGCTGGACCCTGGCCACTGCAAGACCGCTCGCCCCCTGCGGGCGCTCCCGCTGTGTGCGTGGGCTGGGGGGTGCAGGGGGCAGCTCTGAAGATCTGCAGGGGCCCCATCCAGGGCAGCCCCACAGCTAGACTCCTGGAGAAAAATGAGCGCGTGTCAGGAGGGTTGGCACATTTTGCTGAAGTTCTCCAGTATTATTTTTTAAATACAGTTGGATGTAGGCTTCTTACCTCATGTTGGTTATTTTGAAAAGTCCTTATTCAGCTGAGTTGAAAGAAATTTGTGAGTTGCCCGACAGGTCAACACAGTTTCTTATTTTCAAGGTAAAGAATGAAGCGGCATGTTATGCATACAGTCAAATCGTAACTTGCCTCTTGATGAAATCCGTTAGGGCTATGCTGACACTGAAGACCCTCTGGGGAGCTGCATCCTCCACCTCAGCAGAGAGAGTGCGGAGACCGAGGAAGGGGTGCTCCCCTGTGCCGCCCGGCTGAAGTCCATGCTGCGGCTCCTGCTGGTGAAGAAGCCCTCGTAAGTAGAGCCGGTCCTCTGAGTGTGCGGGGCCTCGGGAGCGTTCTGGGAAGTGAGTGAGTCCGTGTGGGACCAGAGACGGTCAGGGAGAGTGCTTCTCCTATCAGAGGGCCCTGTGGGCGGTCTTGTGGACGCTTTCCTCGGTGCCCCTCCTCCTCCAGCCTCTCCGCCAGGCCCGCCTGTGTTGTGGCCGCTGCCCTCACTGCAGGTCACAGCGCTGCTGCAGGCGGGGTGGAGCCGGGCAGAGAAACGGATGGCAGGAACCATAGAGCATTCGCACTGTCTTCTCTCTCTAGAGATTGTTAGTCTCCTGGAGTGAAACTTCTCCAATGAAATATTTTTCATTAAAAATTAAAAATTTTCATTAAAAATTTAAGTTTTTCATGGAAGTGTCATGGACCGGTTGCCTCACATACCAGGGTCTGTTGTTGCTGCTCAGCCGCTCAGACGTGTCTGACTGCAACCCCACGGACTGCGTCTTGCCAGGCTTCCCTGTCCATCACCAGCTCCTGGAGCTTACCAGCGTGTGGGTGTATTTTCATCTTGTTTAGCTTGTCCTCTTACCAGGGAAACTGAAGCAGTGTCCTGTCCTCCACCATTCGTGTGTCATTTTAACTAAAAGGAGAGGAGGAGAGAAGGATTGTCTTTCTCCCTTCTGTCAGTGCAGCATGAATCTTCTGTTACTCTCTTGGTGTAGCAGGGGTTAGATTTCCCCTCACCGAGAAGAGAAAAAACACAAGTCCAGATGGATAAGCAGTGACGGAGAAAGGACCGGCTGGAAAGGCTGGGGGACACAGACAGACGTTCTCTTGACGATGGGTAATTTTGTTTTCCCCTTACCTAGTCAGGATGATACAGTGGCTTCTTTGTAAACAGGCAGTCAGATGAAAAAATAAGGAAGTAGGTGAAATAAAGTAGAATGATAAGAGAATGGAAGGAGGAAAATCAGGAGACTAAGAGCACATGCCTCGTGCAGAGAGGAAGCTGTGGGTGATGCCGGAGCGGGTGGGGCAGACGCGGTTAGTGTACGTGTGCGCCTCGGGATCGGGCTTCTGCAAATGCTCCCGAGACCCTGGGGAGTGTCTTTATTACTCCTGTGCTCATTTAGTATTCCCTTCCTCGAATTTGGTAATTTAGCAAAACAGATGTTTATTTCTGGATCGCCTTTCCTGGCCCAAAGTCTCCGGGTAAACAGAAACGCTGTTCTCAGGCAGGACATCTTAGGGGCTTAGAGATCCCCTCCCAGGATCCAAGGACACGGGTGAGGTAACTCTCAGTTACACAGAGCTTAAAGCAGTGTAAATCAGTGCGTAATTGTTTTCATTATTTGACTAATCCTCTCTTATCTCACCAGACCATAAACTCCATTAGGCAGGAACGCTGTCCACTGGCTAATCTTTACATCCTCAGACCTTCACTGACCACCTTGGGCATACACATGCTCAAAATGTATTCATTGAAAGAAACAAGTGTAGGGAAATAGTCGGATTCTGGTGCTCTTGCTAAACCTAAGAAAATGCGGTTTATCTCCCGGAGGAAGAGATGCATAAATCCATGTTTGACATGTTCCCCTCTAGCCTTTCCCTGGGGGTGGTGGCTGCCCCTGCACCGGTGACCCCAGACGCTAATGCAGAGCATGGGCACAAAGGAAGAGCGTCATGTGGCTGACACAGCAGAGGGGAGAGGGAGCTTTGCCTGACTTCCCACACCATCTTGGAGCAAATGTTTGCCCTTCAAAGATGGTACCTGCTAGTAATACAGTAAATTCCTGCTTTCTGTCGATTTGGGAAGCCCTTGGGGACGGTGGTCGGCTGTAACCTGGCAGCACTCAACACAGACACGACCTGGCCCTTCTAGAACTGGGCGTGTAGCTGAGAAGAGAGATCGTGTCGGTCATACTTGATTACTGATTGTCACAAAGCGAGACCAGTGACGGGGGCTTCAGGGGGACGGAACACAGGCTTGCTGTGGTAGGGAGGCCTGCACGGGTGTGCGGGTTTTAGCTGTAGTCTCACACGTGGAACCTGAAACCTGGAGCTCGATCACCACTTACAAGGCCCCAGTGTCCCTGTAGTTCAAGGACCTGTCTCAGGATCTCCCAGCTCATTGCTGCTCGTCCACTTGATGGTTTTTCTAGTTTTCCATTTCATTGTCTAATAGTGTGCAGTGGTCAGTCTTTTCTTGAAATCTCCCACCTTCCCACTCAACTGGCTTTAAAGCTAATCAAGTCCAGATAAAATAGAGTTTTGATGGGAGCTAGAAGTATTTGCATTTTCATATTTGAGGGGATCTATTTCACTCCGAGTATCTTACTTTAGCTATTAACATGATTACTCTCCTGGAGGTTTGACCTGTTGTCTGGACTCTGTTCCTACGTTTGTGATAGTTTTCATAATTGATTGAGGTAGATCACTCGACATGGAGGCGGGAGTCAGGATTTTTAATTTTTAATTTGGAGATGAGGCAATATTGACTGTGAAGTTTGCAGTCACAGTAAGTCTGCATCTTCACTTGTAATTAGCAATTATTCTTTATTTCTGCTGCCTATTTATAGATGTAAAATGCAAGAATAATTGTAGATGTACAGTAACTATTTTAATAGAAAAAGTAAAATGTCATCCATAATGTCAGTATAGTAGAAAATGAAAAAGTCAAAAGTGTTAGTCAGTCAGTCAGTCGTGTCTGCTCTTTGCAACCCCATGGACTCTAGCCTGCCAGGCTCCTCTATCCACGGAATTCTCCAGGCAAGAGTACTGGAGAGAGTATCCATTTCCTCCTCCAGGGGATCTTCCCAACCCAGGGATCAAACCCAGGTCTCCAGCATTGCAGGCGATTCTTTACCAGCTGAGCCACAGGGGAGCATAAGCATGGCAGATGATTGTGTTGATTTGTAATAATTCTTTGTGATTATGGGCCTTTATAATTTCTATACTTTGTTTCTTTTTTTAGCTGTTTATATTCAATTTATGTTACAAAATGCTGACTTAAAGACTTTGTTTCTGCAGGGTCCGGGTGCTGGCCTTAAAGCTCTTAGCATCTCACCTTTCAAGGGAAGAGGGTGCTGATACCAAGCGCCCTTCAATAGATGCCAGAGTTCTCTCCAGAGTTACTAATTTATTCATTGTGAAAAAACCTATTGAACTCAAATTGGATGACCGAAGAGAACTGATGATTAAGGTGACTCTAACTTTCAAGTTTACTCATTTGTTTTTAACTGTGTGATCTATTTTGTGTTACATTCTTTATTCCATTATACACCAGATAGGGAGAGAAATGGTAGCTTCACATGTGAAGTTGAAGTGTGTCCTGGCTTTTTCTGGCTTCTGGATACATTTGTTTATTGAACAGATATTTCTTTACTGCCCACTGTATGCCAAACATCATGTCCCTTTTCATTGAGAATATGGACTGGAAAGGCAAGTTCATAAGTATCTTAAACACAACATAAGACTAAAATTGAGGAAAGACATTCTGTGATGACTCTTAAAAACAAATGTCACTGACATAAAAACTATTCTTTTTCTTCTCTTGGAAATGTTCAAAAAAGAAAATATTCCTGTGATAAAATTTTTTAGCCTTTTCATCACAGGAAAAGTATATAGAAGGCAAAGGCAGTTTCTCTTAAATGTTACAGTGGTTCTGAGATATTTTTGTTCACCTCTTTTTCTGAATCTTTGGCTTTTCCCCTCTCTTCAGAGGTTTAGCCTTCATCTGTCTGCCCAGGGCTGCACCCGAATCATGGTGGACTCGCGGGATCAGTAACAGCTCGCTGTCCGTTACCTTCATTGGTTCATTCCCGGGTTTCATAGCTTCTCCTGTGACTCCAAGTGTGCAGTCTGGTGGTTTTTATTTAAGTTTAGACCAGCCCTCGAGGCCCCGGCAGTGCTGTAGAGCCACACGTAATACATGGATTTTTAAAATGGGGAAACACGTTCCGCGTTCTCCTAACATGAGTGTTCAGGGCCATGTGATGGCCCTCACAGGTGGTTGGAGCACCTTCTCAGGCCTTAGACCAGGTCCTCTTGGTACCATCCTGCGTACTGAGCCCCTGGTGTCGTTCCTGGCCCTGTGTGTGGTGTGGAGGAGGGAGTGGGTTCTGGAACTGCCTTTCCCGAGTCCACGTCAGGGCTGCAGATGGCAGTGGGTGGGAGGAAGGAAGAGTGGTCTGTGTCCTTTTCTCTCCCCGATTCCTGTTGTTTTTTGTGTCCTCAGACTCTGTCCTGGCAGGAAGTGACGTTCGGGGACTGGTATGGGGCAGGGGCTGGTTGGAGAGCTGGGCAGCCTGCCCCAGAGAGCTCTCTGCTCCAGGGTGCTTGAGAGGGGAAGGGGAGCGGGCGGGAGAGAGAAACCACACAACAGAGCAGAGCATCTGGGGTCACTGTTCTCAGGCTAGTCGGCTTCCACCTGGAGTGATGTTGTGTGACTTCAGTATTTTCTGTGAGATTGTTAAAAGTGGCTGTTAATGGGTTGTGAATGACTTCCTGGCAAAAATGTACATTAAGAGGAGAGGCTTATTTGACATGATGGCTCTCTGTTTTAGATCCGAACTCCCTCCCTGACCTAGCACATCTTTCTTCCAAATATAAATACATCGATTACTTAAGTTGGCTTTTGAGCTTTGTTTTTATGGTATGAACTTTTAGAATGCTGTAGAATTTTACTGGAGAATTGGAAGATGAAAAAATAATTTTTTTTCTTTTTGTTTTTCAGTTGGAGACTGTTGAGAAGGTGTATGAAATCTTTATCTCAGATGATATTGATCTTGTTTTGAGAAAGTCAGCTGCAGAGCAGTTAGTGGTGATTATGCAAGGTAATGTCTTTTAAGGAATGTGCTGTTGAGAATGGAATTTCAGATTGCTGCATACAGTAGTGCCAGGGGTTGGCAGACTGTGGTTTGTAGGCCATCTGGCCTGTGCCCTGTTTTTCTTTCGCAGTCTTCAAGTTAAGGGTGATGTTTACGTTTTTAACAAATATGCGACGAAGCCCATATGTGGCCCACAAAGCCTGATATATTTACTATCTATTCTTTACAGAAAAAGTTTGCTGACCTCTGGTCTAGATCATCATTATGTGACCTGTGGAATGTCATTTGATAAGATTGTCTTCCTTTTAAAATGTTGATATAATTTGAGCAGTAAATTGCATCTTCCTTTTTCTCAGTTTACCTAGTACATGGTATTCTGTTTGTTCCCTCTTGCTTAAAGAAATAAATCAAATTGTACTTTGTGGGTAGGTAAGATAAAAATAAGGCACTGTAACTATGTATTTTCTTTAAAGGTTTATTTTTAAAAAGAAGTAGCAGAATGTACTCTTAGCTTTGTTTGTAGTGTTGTTATTCTTAGTTTTTAGTTTTTTACTATATGTGATGTGTGTAAATTACCGTTAATGTTTGAGAGAAGTACCTTTGCATTTACATAAAAGTATTTTTTTTCAACTTGGAAGGTGGAATATGATAAATGTTACCATCCTGATTGGGATGAGAGAGTAACATGGAAAGGCATATTCAACATATTTGTGGTTTTAATAACAGTAGTAGAAACTACAGAAAATCAGGCTCAAGCAAATATGGAACGCCTCAGCCAAGAAGATTAAAAGAAGCTTTTAGAGAGTATTCTTTTAGTATTGTCTAATATTTCAAAAAGAAAGCTCATAATTTGGTATGCACTGTATTGGAGGGTAGTGGAAACTGCCTTTTTAAAGTGGCAGTTGAAGATAGTTACAGTGATAGCTACTAATTCAATATCAACTTTATGTTTGCATATTTTTCTTAATGAGAATATAGGAGGACAAATTAAGAAAATTTGTCTGCAAGTTATGAAATACTTATATCTAACTTAGAAGCAGTGAGAGTTTTTGGCCCTAATGATATCTCTAGTACCTGTGTGTGTGTATGTCTTAGTCTTTTAGGGCTTCTGTAATAGAATACCACAGACTGGGTGACTTAGAAACAACAGACATTTATTCTCACAGTTATGGAGGCTGAAAGTCCAAGGTTATGGTGCCGTACATTCAGTGTCTGGTGAGGGCCCATTTCTTGGTTCATAGTTGGCTGTCTTCCTCCTGTGTCCTTACGTGGAGAAGGGGCAACGAAGCTCTCCTCTTTCTATCAGGACACTAATCTCATTCACGAAGCCTCCACCCTCATGACTGATGACCTCCCAGAAGCCCCGCCTCCTCGAACCACCACTTTGGAGACTGGGTTTCACACAGATGCGCTCTGTGGGGCACAGACACCCAGACCGTGCCAGTGTGCACACACACATCCGCACGAATATGTTTATTGAAACAGAGTTCATGTTCTTTAGAAATATGTAGAGTATGTTACAGGCCCTTTCTTTTATATTTTCTATTAAGAGTTTGAGATTAAAGAACTTGTGTTAATAGAAAAATTATGTTGCAAGTGATATTTACACATTAGCTTGTGGAGAATTTAAATGTTTTGAGGTGATGGATGTGGAAAAGAGAAGAAATGCCAATGAAAGAACCTAAAATAATTTTCCATGTACAAATTAAAGGATTCATTTGTATACTTAAAATTCTGGTACTTTTCAGAATCTGAACTAGTTCATTTAATGATTCTTTTTAAATAGTTTCTTTACATTATAGAAGATGTGCTTGTTACTTAAAAGTTTTCAAATTGTTGAGATGTGTATAAAGTAAAAAGTTTAAGCTGTCATCCTCTAATTTTCAACTATTTTTAACAGTTTGAAAGTTGTGTAGATGTCTGTTCTGTATTTTTAAGACTACAGAAAATGTTCTTTAATTTTTAGTAACTTTTTTTTTTTTGGTCTACAGATATTAAAATGCATGCTGTGGTGAAAAAATTGTGCTTAGTTGACAAGATAATTGAGTATTTAAGTGAATGTGTGGGTCAGGATGGTGAGGTAAGACATATTTTTACAGACTGCTGTTTTTATTAATTAAATTTGAAATGAGTTCACCTGGATTTGGATGAGTTCTTGGAGTGTCAGTCTTGAGTAACACCCACGACCTGTTCATTTTTTTTTTTTAATTTCTTAGAAGTGAGGTCTCTAAAGGAAAAGTAAGCTTAAAATTCCTATTCCATGTATAAGCAGAAGTATATACAAAACTTACTTTTAGTGGAAAACACTTCTTAAAGTTTGCTTTTTAGTTTCACATAATTTTGGTGAAAAAGCATGAATTTAGAATAAGATAATGTTATATTTTGGAGCTTCCCAGGTGGCACAGCTGGAAAGAATCTGCCAGTTTGATCCCTGGGTCGGGAAGATCCCCTAGAGGAGGAAATGGCAGCTCACTCCAGTATTCTTGCCTGGAGAATCCCATGGACAGAGGAGCCTGGTGGGCTCCAGTCCACGGGGTCATAAAGAGTCAGACCTGACTGAGCGCACACGCACGCACACACGTATGCACAGTATGTTTAGTCTCGTCTTAGAACCGATGACCATAGAGAACTGTGTTTGCCTCGCCGGCCAGGTGGTGGAGTGTCTGGTGCAGCCGAGCCTCACGCTCCTGAGGAAGGTGCTCTGCGCCGACCCGGTCCTACGAGTTTCTCTCTCCCAGCAGACTGCTCTCCTGACCCTGCTTTTCAGAGGTACATAAATTCTGATAGTAAGGAGCTCAGTCTTAAGCTTTAAGTGTTTATTCTTTAACTGTAGGTGACATTTACTTTCCATTTTACTAACAGAATATCAAAGTGGGTATGCCACTAAAAAACCCATTGCAGTGGAAAATGTTTAACACTTCTGTGGAAATTTTCTTACAATCCTGTTTCAGAGTAGGCCTTACAGGCAGGGAGGGCTGAAGCCTCTGACGGCCCCTGCGCGGTGAGGTGGCTGTCCGGGGTGCGTGGTGGTCAGTTCTGCCTGCAGAGCGAGGGGCTACAGCTGCCGTCACCACTGCCTTCTTCCCAGCATCTGTTTCCCCTCTGTTGTTTGTGTGTGTGTGTGCCTTCAGATCTGACGCTTTGCTGTGATAACCACTTACATTCTAAAACTGACCTAGAGGGTATATAAACCCAGTCTGGGGAGTGGGAACTAGACCATCCTGAATGGCTCTGAGCATCAATGTGTTATGTTACATTTTATGAAGTGTGATTTTTTTTTTAACCCCTTTCAGTTTGGTTGTAATTGAGTAACGTATTTAGATGGGAAAACTCCATGTAATTTTTGTCTCTTTTTAAATTTTTCTTGCCTTTTCTGACTGTTCTCAGTAGAGAGCTTGGCAACATTATATGCTGTTTTCTTTCTTAGAAGTGTAGGGCCCCTGCTTTTAAATATTCTACAAGAAATGTCTTGATTGGATGTCTCAGTATGCTTAACCTTATCAGTTATTAGGCATATTAAGAGATAAATGATACTTGTATTCAAAATATCCTTAGAATATAGTCATTTCATTTTAACATTTTCTTGTCTTCTAATGATTCCTGCTTTCCAAGTTAAAGTTAGGACACAGTTTAAATAATATTGATAAAGCTTCTAACCAGGTAAAGTTCTAGAGACTCAGAGTGTTCAGCCTCATATATTTTGAGTAGTGTGTAAAATTTTATAGTTTTTTAAATAGATTGATGTGGAAGACTAGCAGTTATGGATCTGTAGTTTTCCTTCATCTCATTAATAATTATCTTCCTATTAACCTCATTCAGAAGAACTTAATTCCAGTTTACCATTTCTTTATGATTTTAACTAGTCAAGCAGTCAACTAATTATGAGTGCCTATTAGATTCAAAGGTGTTTTCTAAACTAACATAATCTGTACCCTTTTTAATACTTTTTCTATCTCATTGATGTTTCCAATCATTACTTAATTGAGTCTGAGAATAAACAATAATATCTGTCATTAATGAATTTAGTTTCAGGGCAAAATTAGTTTTTTACCTAGGTACTCAATAAGGAAAATTAGTTACTCAGCAGACATCCGTTGACTTCATACTCTGTGCTAGACCAGGAGTGACATCCTCCCAAATGTACTACATCAGAACCTCTGTTAACAAACCCTACAAAAATTTGCATAGATTTGAAAGGTTGAGAGCCACTGTTTTAGTAATGTCAGTTTATCTGGGTTAACATTGCATTTCTCTGAGAATGGCATCTCTTCTCTTTGAGTTAAGATATTTTAAATTTGAGGTTCATTCTTTCTTGAGGTGAAAATATAAAGTTATGCTTCTTTTTAATTCTCAGTTTCCTTGATATTTCATGAAGATTGTACCATTGTGACTGAAGTTGGAGCTTTGTTTTGTCTTCTGTTATTTGATGAAGTATCAAGAATGGATATGTGGTGAGCTATAAGAGTTTTAAATGAATTTTGCTCTGAAATATCTGTGTAAGGTTTCTGATGCAGTCTTGCAGCAATACATGGAAATTTCTGACTTAGGAAGCTTATGCTTTCCATGGTAGATATATGTGGTATGATTTTTGGTCTGGGTAGGCAGTATTGGTAGGTGCATTGGCTCAAAAAGTCACCCTGAACTTTACTTTTGAACATCACTAAGTATAAAATTTAATAATTACCATAGTAAATTCTATCATAAATGCATTTTTTAGTATATACTCTCAATTTTGTGTTTTTTTTCTTGAATATTTAATGTAAAAAACCTTGGGGATGATGTTTAGGATGGTAGCATCTGATTAACACTGACCTTGAGCAGGATTACTGGGAGGGAGACACGGAGGCCCCCTGCCAGGATAGCACTTGCATCGTCTGAATCATTTCTTACATGGACTTCTTAAAGAAAAGCACTGTTTGATCTTTATAAGTAGATTGGGGAGTGGCACCGTGTTGTAACTGGACTAAATGACAGAATCAGCTGCAGCTGTTGATCTGAGCGTCGGTTGAGGAGGGGACGCGGGTTGTATTTGTTCGACATAACGACGGTCCACTCAGTTGTTCTTTGCTTTTATGTTTCTTCTGTGAAATAGGTCTGATAGTCCTTCCTGCAAACCATCCTCACCATCAGTCTTCAGTTTGCCTGTTTCAGTTTCTAGAAGGTAAAGAATTTCTTTCTTCGATTTTCTCGAAGGTAAAATACCGGTACTGAAAGGTAAATAAAAATCTGATTTGCTAAAGTTTTCATCTAGCTTTTCATCACATGCCTTGTAGCACTTTTGTGTTTCCTTCACAGGGGGGCTTCTGAAGGCTCAGTAAGTGTGCATCCCCTGTCACCAGATATTTGGTTTGGTGGTGTTCACATCTATAGAAAACTTGAGAGAAAACAGGCAGTGAACACTTGCATATACTGCAGTCTAGATTCAGCAACTGTTAAGACGTGGGCCTTCCTTCCTTCCTCCCTCTCTCCCTCTCTTTCAATACATTTATTTATTTTTATGTAATCTTTTTCCCCAACCAGTTTAAAGATAAGTTTCAGACATAATTTTACTTCCCTTCTAATTATTCCAATGTGTACCTCCTTAAATTAAGACGTTATCTTATATAACCACTGTACCATGAATGGTCACATTTAAGAAAATGAAAAGCAATTCTGTAATTTGATCCAGTTTCTCTAATTATATCCAAAATATCCTTTATGGATTTTTTTTTTTTAAAGCAAGATCCAGTCAGGTCATGAATTACATTTGGTATTCATCTTTCTTTAGACTTTTTAAAAAGTAAGTTGTTTTTATGGAAGTGTACACAAAGTTTACAAATCATAAATTTTTCTAGATAAATACATGCATGTATCTAACACATAAAGTACAGAATATCACTAGCATGCCAGAAACCAGTTTCATGCTTCTTCCTTACTTCCAGTGCCCACAAAGGGAATTCTGCTTTCATTTCTGTTCTTGTACGTTGTTCTTGCACTTTATAAAGTGTATCCGTGTCTTTGACTTCTTTTGATTAACTTGGGGAGATTTGTCTGTGTCATGTCATGAAGCACTATTAGGTTTATTTTCATTGCTTTATAGTGTTCTGTGTGAGAGTATACAGCCATATAGTTTACATTCTACCCCTGATGGATGCTGGGTTTTCTGTTTGGGGCTACTATGAATAAATGACTGCTAAGAATATTCTTGAACATATATAGGTCGGAGGGTATTTACACGTTTAGCTTTAGTAGGTGCTCCTAAACAGTATTCCAGAGTGAGGCGCTGGAACCACCGAAGTGATTCACCCTCCCGGCCCCAGTGTAGCAGCCCCTGCCGCTCCACACCGCATATATTGATATAACGTCCGGATTCCCCACCAGGCACATCCATGGTTCACCTTTGATTTACCTGTTTCAGGCCTCCCATTAGCCATTTCTCTGAGGAGCCCTGGTTACTCCTAAGGAAAATTCCAATCTTTAAAATTTACCTTTTCTTAAATTATGCAGTCTCATTTGTAAACAGAATCCTTACCTTATGATGCTTGAAATGAAGAAGCACACTAAAGTTCCTCTTAGAAATCCTACCCAAGTGTGTTTACCTGACAGTTACAAATATGTGAATTAGGAATTTGGGGTTTATTTTATTAGCAAAATTATTCTTTTAACATTTGAGATGCTAGACATTGCTGTACTGCTAAACACTGTTAAATTAACTTTAAGAGATGCTGCTATTGAATATTTCTTAGATCTAAAAATATTTCTGGGTTCTCTTGGTAACACAGAGTGATTGAGCTTATTGATGATGCTGCTGTGTTCTCAAGTGAAAATAGTTAAGTTGTGATTCTGTCACTTGTTGACTGCTATGAACACAGGCAATTCATTTAGCCTCTGTAAGTCTCATTTTGATCATCTGTAAAATGGATATGCTACTGCCATGCCATGTAACTGAATAAAAGGTAACATACATTGTTAGCATACAGTGGACATTTGTGCTTCAGATGAACACCATGTATGTGTCGTTCACTGTAGCCATGGGCCTTGATCTCAGGGGCTGTCAATTCCTTCTGCAGACAGCTCTAATACAACGAGGACTGTGGTAAATCCTCAGGTAAGTGTTTAATCAAGTGTTTTGGGAAGTTTGGAGGAGGGCAGAAGGATAAAGCATGACAGCTGCTCAAAATCGGGACCATGAGAGAGATCTTGGTGTTATTGTAAAGTGGGAGGCATAGAACTAAGTCTCTTTGTGGCTCGCCCTTTTGCATAGCATTTAAGAGTTTAAAAGTTCGTGATCATTTTTATTCCTTCTCTTCAGGTATCATCTACCAGTGCATGTACTTGGCCACCACGCCGTGAGTCCTTACTCCATGGTTTTGCCGTTATCTGCTGACTCTTTGGCCTTGAAGCCGGTGTCAGATATGCTGAGGATGGCTTGGAACCTGTCGTGGTATCACGGGACTGACAGTGTGTTGAAGCAAGTGAACTCCGAAGCTGAAATCCAGGAGTAAGTGTGACACATGTAGAAAAGCATTCACATTTCATTAATTTAATTAGGTGTTATTTTTCCGGTAGATCAAGTAGCTGTTTTACTTACAGTCATCTGCTTTTTCACTGAAGATAATAATTTTTACTCTGTTTTATAGGTTATATGTATTCATTCCTTTTGAAAAACTATCACACAAATTTAAACACGTTGTTCTCTGCTGTTTTAGAGGTTGTATAAAGTTGGGTTAGTTAATAGATTAATTCACTAGGAAAAGTGCTCTGGGTTAGTGTGAAAGCTTCCTAAGTCTATGTGCATTTGTTATCATTACTATGATGGTGATGATTTTTAAATATATTGAAAATTAGTGTTTTCTTTTGGATGAAAATTATTTTATATTTCTCTAAGCAGGAAAATGTCAATATAAACATCCTCAAGCTACTGTCACTTCAGTTCAGTCTCTCAGTCGTGTCTGACTCTTTGCGACCCCATGAACCGCAGCACTGTAAAACCCTAATGTTGACAGATACACATAAGATTTTTCTTTGGCTATGAGTCACCCTTTAATTAAAAGGAAGCAAAGATAAAACAGAATTTGGGGGAGCTAGTTGATAGTAAAAATAATTGTGAGCTTTTATTTAAATAGCTTCTATTGCTCTTTGTTTAGATTTTTAGATACACTGAAGTTATCCACCGAGGACACCCTTACTCTGAAGATGACCCACACACCCAGTGGACTCAAGGACTGTCTCCGCTCCATCGTTCAGGCCGCAGGCCACAGGGAAGTGAGGGCCGCCCTCACAAGGATGAGTTTTTATCTCCTAAATGACAGACTGTCTTTCAAGGGTGGCACTGGCCCGTGTGGAGTTACCCTGAAGTCCTTGTCTTGGCACACCACACTAAACAGGTCAGTGTCAGCTCAAGGTGCCAGGCCAGAGACCTGGACTGGATCATGTTTGGGTTCCTCTCCATACATTTAAGATAAGAGCATGTGTTCTTACTGTTGGTATCGTGAGAGAGAAATGTGTTTTTTAGAAAGAAAAACTTAGGGATTTTTAGTTATCTGTAACACATATCTAATAACAGCAAAAGAGAACATTTGAACATAATTACTGCAGTTTGGAGTTACAAATAAATTGTTACAATTTTTTATAGACATTAAAGTTATTCTACTTAGGTCCTATCATAGAAAATCTTAGTTTATCTTACAAAAGTAAGTGATTAGGATAAGACGGGGTAAACTGAATGCTTATCCTGTCCATATTATAAATGAGCTATCAGGGAATTGATTAAAGCCTTGGTAACCCTGGCTGTTTTATTTGCTTTTGCCTTTGTTTTGTTCTTAAGTAAATTATCTCATTGATATTTTTATTCTAAATTTCATGAAGTTGATAACCATGTGGAGGTACTTTGGTAGTTATTGGAAAACCCTGGCCTGTAAATTTAACACATTTAACTGATAGCAGATGGCTGCATTTGAAACAAGACGGATAAACAGCTGTTGCCAGCAATTTTACATTTCAGTCTTCATAGGACTTTAGTATAAAATGTATAACTTTCTGTTAAACAGAAAGTGTGCAGTTTTCAAAATGCAAGGTTACATGAGTTTCTAAGATGTGGACGCTCGTTTAGTGTAGCTCTCACAATTTGGATATCTAATTCGCCTTTTCCAGTGGTGTGTTGGAGTGAGCTAGGACCGCCTTGTTAGAGAGCTGCTGGTTAAATTATCTGAATTTTTGCAAGTTAGTTGTTAAACACAACCACTCTTAAAAATTATATTTTGTAAACTTACAGCCAAATTATATGAAAGATAAAGGTAACAATTATGCAAAGTCATCACTTCCTAATTATTTTACGACATTTCAGTGTTATCTGTGTTCTTGAAGCTGTTTATGTGGATCTGTCTGTGTCACGGGATGCCGTGTGACGGTGAACTGCAGGCCTCCCCGCACAGCTGGGTGGTCCCAGGCAGACACGGCAGGGAATCTACATTGTAGAGGTTGGCAAGCACAGCAAGTCAGCCTCCCCCTCACTGCTCAGCCGCTGGTTAAATGCTTATCTGCACACCACTTACTTTAAAGAGCTAGAAACCATGGTTATGGTTTTCTTTTATCGTAGGTTTTTGCAAGTTCTTCCTGCTTGCACTGAAGATGAGAAGCTATTAATAGATATCATACATTTTCTCAATAAGTTATTGAAGGAACAAAGGAAAAATGTACCCGTAGAACTTCTAAACTGGCTTCTAGAATTACTTCTTAGACAAGTAAGTGCTGTTAAGGAATTTGAGTTTTAGGTTTGACAGATGATGTGTTTATAAAGATTATTAATACTGTGTATGGAAATATGGAGAAGTATAATTTTTACATAGCTCATGTTTAGCAAAGTAGTCCTTCTGTGTAATCGATAGCTTTTAGCAGTATGCCTTCCTAACATGACTGAGTTTAAGTTAAAAGTCTGTGGACTAAATGGGACCTTCTGTCTTGGTGTTCAACAAAACCTGATCTCTGCATGAACTTTCAGCTTGCAACCGTATTTTTCAGTGAGGTTCTTAGAGCGGAGAAGTTCAGATAGGCCTGTGAAGAGGCAGGGAGCCAAGCCTGGAGGCAGAGGGACAGTGCTGGGGAGGTTGGAAAGAATGAGTCAGACTGTTCAGACTTCAATGTAAGTTTACCGTAGTATTTACCCTTCCAGCCCTGACTACTCTCTACTTTTTGTAGATAAATGTGTTTTAAGAAACCTGCCGAGAACCCAGGAAGCTAGCGTACTTTTTATAGCTGGTCTATGTGTTTTATTTTTACAGATACTGTATGGATTTACTTAAGCTACTAAAGACAAACCTTTGCACAATCATGAGAAAAACACAGTAAAATTAGGAAAAAGGGCCTAAACTGTAACTGAAGATAGTAGACGTTATAAAACAAAAATGTTTCATTATATGTTAATGCATTACAAAGCTCATTTAAAGACTCAATTCTGTATAAAAATGCAAGGTGCTCATATAATGTAAGTTAGAAATTCTAATTGAGAATGCTTTTAAAAGTAGTTATAGATTTGAAAGGTATGTATATGAATGTTTACGTGTGTAAAGCTTGTTTTGATGTTGATTGTCGTCTACCTTACTGTGATTGGTGTGAAGGAGGACTGTTTTGTTCCCAGCTCCATACCCGGCACCTGCCATGGTGCCGTGCCCACAGTGAGCGCTCAGTTCAGTCCTCAGTCGTGACTGACTCTCTGCAACCCCATGGACTGCAGCACGCCAGGCCTCCCTGTCCATCACCAACTCCCGGAGCTTACTCACACTCATGTCCATTGAGTCGGTGATGCCACCCAGCCATCTCATCCTCTGTCGTCCCCTTCTCCTCCCGCCTTCAAGTGTTCCCAGCATAAGGGTCTTTTCCAATGAGTCAGCTCTTCGCATGAGGTGGCCAAAGTATTGGAGTTTCAGCTTCAGCATCAGTCCTTCCAATGAATATTCAGGACTGATTTCCTTTAGAATGAACTGGTTGGATCTCCTTACAGTCCAAGGGACTCTCAAGAGTCTTCTCCAACACCACAGTTCAAAAGCATCAATTCTTTGGCCCTCAGTTTTCTTTATGGTCCAACTCTCTCATCCATACGTGACTACTGGAAAAACCATAGCTTTGACTAGACGGACCTTTGTTGGCAAAGTAATGTCTCTGCTTTTTAATATTCAGAATGGTTGTCTATGGAGGCTTTACAAATAGCTGTGAAAAGAGGAGACGTGAAAGGCAAAGGAGAAAAGGAAAGATACACTCATTTGAATGCAGAGTTCCAAAGAATAGCAAGGAGAGATAAGAAAGGTTTCCTCAGTGATCAGTGCAAAGAAGTAGAGGAAAACAGTAGAATGGGAAAGACAAGAGATCTCTTCAAGAAAATTAGAGATACCAAGGGAACATTTCATGCAAAGATGGGCACAATAAAGGACAGAAATGATACGAACCTAACAGATGCAGAAGATATTATTAAGAAGAGGTGGCAGGAATACAGAGAAGAATTATACAAAAAAGATCTTCATGATCCAGATAACCATGATGATGTGATCACTCACCTAGAGCCAGACATCCTGGAATGCGAAGTCAAGTGAGCATTCAGTAAACATTTATTAACTCACTAGTAAATGTAATATTAAGGAAGCTGGGTAATTAATTACAAGAAACACACATTACCCTCATTTCATTTTTTTTTCCATTTATTTTTATTAGTTGGAGGCTAATTACTTTACAATATTGTGCTGGTTTTTGTCATACATTGACATGAATCAGCCATGGATTTACATGTATTCCCCATCCCAATCCCCCCTCCCACTTCCCTCTCTACCTGATCCTTCTGGGTCTTCCCAGTGCACCAGGCCCGAGCACTTGTCTCATGCATCCAGCCTGGGCTGGTGATCTGTTTCACCCTAGATAATATACATGTTTCGATGCTGTTCTCTCGAAACATCCCACCCTTGCCTTCTCCCACAGAGTCCAAAAGTCTGTTCTGTACATCTGTGTCTCTTTTTCTGTTTTGCATATAGGGTTATCGTTACCATCTTTCTAAATTCCATATATATGTATTAGTATACTGTATTGGTCTTTATCTTTCTGGCTTACTTCACTCTGTATAATGGGCTCCAGTTTCATCCATCTCATTAGAACTGATTCAAATGAATTCTTTTTAATGGCTGAGTAATATTCCATGGTGTATGTGTACCACAGCTTTCTTATCCATTCATCTGCTGATGGGCATCTAGGTTGCTTCCATGTCCTGGCTATTATAAACAGTGCTGCAATGAACATTGGGGTGCATGTGTCTCTTTCAGATTTGGTTTCCTCGGTGTTTATGCCCAGGAGTGGGATTGCTGGGTCATATGGCAGTCCTATTTCCAGCTTTTTAAGAAATCTCCACACTGTTCTCCATAGTGGCTGTACTAGTTTGCATTCCCACCAACAGTGTAAGAGGGTTCCCTTTTCTCCACACCCTCTCCAGCATTTATTGCTTGTAGACTTTTGGATAGCAGCCATCCTGACTGGCGTGTAATGGTACCTCATTGTGGTTTTGATTTGCATTTCTCAGATAATGAGTGATGTTGAGCATCTTTTCATGTGTTTGTTAGCCATCTGTATGTCTTCTTTGGAGAAATATCTGTTTAGTTCTTTGGCCCATTTTTTGATTGGGTCATTTATTTTTCTGGAATTGAGCTTCAGGAGTTGCTTGTATATTTTTGAGATTAATCCTTTGTCTGTTGCTTCATTTGCTATTATTTTCTCCCATTCTGAGGGCTGTCTTTTCACCTTGCTTATACCCTCATTTCATAAGATGTTGCAATACAACATAAATGGAAACTGTGGGCCATAGTACGTATGTAAGTATATTTATAGAATAATAACTCCTAGAACTATAATTGCTGGAGTCAATTACAAATTGCAGAGACATGTGTATATGTGTTTCTGTTGAGTTTGTTTTAAATAGATAACCCTTATTTTGAATGATATGAAGATATTTACATGATTGGAGCTCTTTTGTTTCCTTTTCCGTGAATTGTCCCTTGATGCCCTTGTTAAATTTTGCCCCACAGTTGGGTTTTTTGTCTCCTCTAGCACATGTGTGCTCACACACACACCCTCTCCCCCTTTGTCTTTCGTTTTTGGTGACAGAAGAGCCCTTCATAAATTAGATTAGCCCTTTATCCATGATATGGGTTACAAACTTTTTTTTTCATTAGTCTTCTGACCTTACTGTATTTTGGAGTTATTTTCCTATTTTAGGCACCCCTTTCATCTCCTAGCTTTTGTTAGTTGTTTCTACTTTTCATCTTTCATAGTACTTAAACTGTGCTCCATGACCGTAATTTCTGCATTTAGGCATAGTCTACAGGGGTGTGTGTGGTGTGTGTATATATATGTATGTGAGAGAGTGAGAGAGAAGAATCTGACCATTAGTACCCCAGGCCGAGCCATCTAGTATAAAGACATGGTAAACTGAGAAAAATACTTATAATGTAAATGAGAGACATAGTACGTGAACCATGAACTTCCAGATGTTCAAGCTGGATTTCGAAAAGGCAGAGGAACCAGAGATCAAATTGCCAACATCCACTGGATCATTGAAAAAGCAAGAGAGTTCCAGAAAAATTTCTACTTCTGCTTTATTGATTGTGCCAAAGCCTTTGAC
This sequence comes from Dama dama, assembly GCF_033118175.1. Lineage (NCBI taxonomy): Eukaryota > Metazoa > Chordata > Mammalia > Artiodactyla > Cervidae > Dama > Dama dama. Next base: position 9,413,203 of record NC_083707.1, read on the forward strand.
TCTGTGGACCACAACAAACTGTGGAAAATTCTGAAAGAGGTGGGAATACCAGACCACCTGACCTGCCTCTTGAGAAATCTGTATGCAGGTCAGGAAGCAACAGTTAGAACTGGACATGGAACAACAGACCGGTTCCAAATTGGGAAAGGAGTACGTCAAGGCTGTATATTGTCACCCTGCTTATCTAACTTATATGCGGAATACATCATGAGAAATGCTGGGCTGGATGAAGCTCAAGCTGGAATCAGGATTTCTGGGAGAAATATCAACAACCTCAGATAGGCAGATCACACCACCCTTATGGCAGAGAGTGAAGAGGAACTAAAAAGCCTCTTGATGAAAGTGAAAGAGGAGAGTGAAAAAGTTGGCTTAAAGCTCAACATTCAGAAAACTAAGATCATGGCATCTGGTCCCATCACTTTATGGCAAATAGATGTAGAAATAGTGGAAACAGTGTCAGACTTTATTTTTTTGGGCTCCAAAATCACTGCTGATGGTGACTGCAGCCATGAAATTAAAAGACGGTTGCTCCTTGGAAGGAAAGCTATGACCAACGTAGAGAGCGTATTAAAAAGCGGAGACATTACTTTGCCAACAAAGGTCCATCTAGTCCAAGCTGTGGTTTTTCTAGTAGTCATGTATGGATGTGAGAGTTGGACTATAAAGAAAGCTGAGTGCCAAAGAATTGATGCTTTTGAACTGTGGTGTTGGAGAAGACTCTTGAGAGTCCCTTGGACTGCAAGGAGATCCAACCAGTCCATCCTAAAGGAGATCAGTCCTGAGTGTTCATTTGGAAGGACTGATGCTGAAGCTGAAACTCCAATACTTTGGCAACTTGATGCGAAGAGCTGACTCATTGGAAAAGACCAGATGCTGGGAACAGTTGAAGGCAGGAGGAGAAAGGGATGACAGAGGATGAGATGGCTGGATGGCATCGCCGACTGAATGCACCCAAGTTTGAGTAGACTCTGGGAGCTGGCAATGAGCACGGAGGGCTGGCGTGCTGCAGTCCATGGGGTCACAGAGTCGGACACGAGTGAGCGACTGACCTGGGCTGACTGAGAGATGACATGCTCACTCCCTGAGTTCTAAGTTTGAGTTCCTCATGAGATGATTGTCCTTCCAGAGGACAGAGGCGTATTGTTCAAAGTTTACATTTCTATTACTTTCCCAAGGATGATTTTGAACTACTGAATTTGCTTTTATTTTCTCTTTTCCTTTAATTACTAAAAAATTAAGGAAACATTTGGAGGCAAAAATTGCCTGAAAAATTCCTGAATATTTTTAATAAAGCAAACAGGAAAACCTAATGTCATAGTTCTTTTAACTTTTAAGTCTGCTTAAGTATTTTAGAGATTAGATATTAAAGATATTATTAAAATAATTTCTATAAAGCTTTTCCTCTGAATGAGTTTTTTGATAACTTGAGTTTTGACCTGTACACTTTTTTATAACTTCATAATATTTTTGTTCATTTTAAGAAAAGAATAACCTTTAAAACAATCTCCTTCTTTGGTAGAGTTCTTGTACACTGGGAATTGTGGTGGCTTTGGTTTCTGAAAATAGATATATTTTGGGCTTTAGTTTTAGAATCTTTTCTTGAAAATCTGTACAATAGTTGAATGTTTGTAAATAAGGCTGTACATAGTATATAACAATAGAAAAATTAAAATATATTTACCTAAATTGTGTAAGTATAGTCAATTAAAACTTTATATTTCAATGATTATGAATTTTGTAGTATGTCATGAGTGGTGATATATATTCCATAATTTATTCATCGTTTTGAAATTAAAATGAAATTTATTCACAGTGGTAGATGATGATACTGTAATGTTAATGCAGTTTTAGAAAAGGATTTTTGGTATTTGTTTGACTTTGTGTGGTATTAAAGCTGCTTTAGAAAACTTTTCCCTTGTCTTCTCATATATTATCATGACTAGTGTTATAAATAATAATAATACTTTTAAGCATGAGCAAAGTAACTTAAGGAGAATTTATTCTCTAATATCATGCTACAAGGGTTAAATTATTAAGTGTTATGTTAAATCAATAAGTCTTAGTTTCTCTAGAACATGATTAACAACACCAAAAAATACAACCTTTTGGGGGAACAGCATATAGCTCAATTAGAGAGTAAATAAATGTTTTACAAACTTCATTTTTTAGAGTCCAAATCCACTATTGGACCTGCTGGTTCTGACGGAGTCCCAGACGCGAGAGGAAATGGATGATGTCCGCACTGCGGTCAGGCAGCAGCTCCAGAAAGAGCTGATTGCTCTCTTCAGTACCTTGCTGCTCAGTTTTGAGGCCGTTACTGACAGGTACCATTGGGATCATTGGAGGTTTGGGGACGTTTATGTAGAACCTGGTTTTCTTTTGATTTCCAAAGAGTCTTTTCACTTGTTTCAAATTAAGAGGAGGAAAGATTTCAGTAAAAATCAGTTGTGGTGGTCTGTTTTTATTTCAGTCCTGATTGTAATTTCACATATACAGCATGCGTGCGCGCACTATTTTGTTGTCTGTAGGCTTAGTTCTTGGGGCTTCCCTGGTGGTTGAGATAGTAAAGAATCCGTCTGCAATGCAGGAGACCCAGGAAGATCTGGAGAAGGGAACGGCAATCCCCTCTAGTCTTCTTGCCTAGAGAATTGCACGGACAGAGGAGCCTGGCGGGCTGTAGTCCACAGAGTTGCAGAGTTGGACACACAAACACGAGAGTCAGACACGATGAAGGGAGTAACACTTTCACTCAGTTCTTGGTTCTCTCTTACTTTTCTACACATCTGACCGAGCAGTCATACCCATTTCTATGACTTCACAAATTTTTGCATTGATGATTTTCAAATGTATGTTTGTAACTCTGACTTAAAAGTTTTAAACTCATAATTTTAACCATAATTTTAAATTCATAGTTTTAATTTTAAAGTATACAGTTGAGTGGGTTTTGATACATATACAGTGTGCAACTATCACTGGTTAATTCCAGAACATTTTCATTACCCCAAAGCAGTCTGTCGCCATTCACCCTTACCCAGAACCCTAGTTAGTAACCATTGATTAATCTTCTTTCTCTATGAATTTGTGTATTCTGGACATTTCATATAACCGGAGTCAAGCAATATGTGACCTTTTTTATGTCTGGCTCTTTTCATTTAGCATAATGTTTTCAAGGTCTGTCCACGTTGTAGCAGATGGCGGTGACTAAATGATAGTCCATGGACAGATGTGCCGCTTTCTGCTTATCTGTTCACCTGCTGGGGGACTTTGAGTCCTCCTTTCACTGTGGTGAATTGTGGTGTTACGAACATTCAGCTACAAATTTCTGTGTTAATGTGTGTTTTCAGTTCTGAGTGTATACCTAGGACTGGAATTGTGGGTTCATGTGGTAACTCTGTGTTAACTTTTAATTTCATTATCAGTTGTCAACACTGGTACCCATTTATGCATTTTTCAGTATAATTGTTACTTGTATTTTACATTATATATTCTGGATGGTATATTCACTGTGTTTTCCTTGGAAAGACTTGTTTTAAGAGGAAGTATTTAGTGCCATTTCCACTAGTTCCTACTTTTATGATACAGTGAATTGTTAGTAACCCTCTATCAGTAAGAAAGCCCATTAAACCCATTGCATTTGTTCTGTGGTTGATTTTTTTCTCTCCTTCATGTACACAGAAAATGCTTGGAGCTTTTTTACGTTTTCCAAACACAGCTGGCCCTGAAACTGCTCCAGTGTCTGAGAGTCACGGACGCTCCTCACTTCTATGGCCTGCCGTCCCTCGAGAGGACATTGCGGGGGATGGCCCACCTCACGGCGTGTCCGGGGTGGAGCGCGCACTCTCCTGTCACAAAGCCACTCGACATTTGCGGGAAGTACTTGTCAGGTCTCCTCGAGGTAAGTAAAAATAGCCACTGACTGTGAACAGCGATAATACAGCCCTAGATCAAAGCTATTCACTGTTTATTGATCACTCAGTGTGTGCCAGGCACAGTATGAAGTGCACTGTGAGTGCCACTGTATTTAATGTAGATTATTACTGTTTATGTTGTTGATCAGTCTCTCAGCTGTGTCCGACTCTCTGTGACCCCATGAGGTGCAGCATGCCAAAGCTCCCCTGACCTTCACTCTCTCCTGGAGTATTGTTTATGACTCATCATGATTAAATGTTTTAATGATTTTTATTATCAAATGTGTAACTAAGGTTACTTTTATGAATAAACTCATTTTTAAGAAAAGTAAGGCTTACACTTAATTAAGCCCCTTTATTTGGGTAACTTGTTTATATGTGTTTATTAACCCTTTTGTAAATCATACTTCAAATGATATTATCTAGGATTTGTTTCCAAAAGTACATCTTACTTTTTTTTAAATTTCAAAATTTTAAATACTCCCATCTGTCCTATAAAGTTTAATGTGACTATAATGTAAAATTTATTAGAGTCACTTTAGTGAACTATTTTTTTGAGTAATTATAAATACTGAAAAGGAGCAAAGTATCAGTATATTAATTAGTTATTTCATATTCATGGAGTGGGAAATAGCAACCCATTCCAGTATTCTAGCCTGAAAAATTCCATGGATAGAGGAGCCTGGTGGGCTACAGTCATTGGGTCACGGAGAGTTGGACATGACTAAGCATACATACACACACACACAAACACACACATCTCATATTTAAAGGTGTCTGTGGTCAGAAATATATGCAATTCTGGAACAAATATATTAAGTAAATACTTACCATTTTTTTTTAAAAAGTCAACTCCTCCAATGCTTTTAATGTAATTCAGTCTATAAGTATTCATTGGAAGGACTGATGCTGAAGCTGAAACTCCAATACTTTGGCTGCCTGATGAGAAGAACTGACTCTTTTGAAAATACCCTGATGCTGGGAAAGATTGAGGGCAGGAGGAGAGGGGATGACAGAGGATGAGATGGTTGGATGGCATCACCGATTCAATGGACATGAATTCGACTAAACTCTGGGAGTTGGTGATGGACAGGGAGGCCTGGTGTGCTGTGGTTCATGGGGTCGCAAGGAGTCAGACACGACTGAGTGACTCAACTGAACTGACTTACAAGTATCTACTTTATAGCTTTATTTATAATGCAATGTATAAATACTCCTTTATCAACCTGTTGGAACACATCGCCTCTATGAGGTGATTCTGTCAGTTACAAATCAGGAATATGTGAGGACCTGCTATAGCAGTAACTGAAGAAATATTTTGCTGTTTATATTTAGAAACCATCAGAAGTGCTTTTTGTTTGTAAAAGCTGTGTAAGAGGAGAGACTTCAGATCACATCTGTGTTTCAAACACCCAAATTAAAATGAGCTTTCTGTGTTATTGAAAAACAAAAAGGTTTAGTCCTAGGTAAAAAGTCAAGGCAAAAAGAAAATAATATCACTCTAAGCTCAGTTGTATTTGGGTAGTGAAAAATCAGCACAGCTAAGGAATAGAAGAAAAGTATGATCCTAGTTTTATGAAAACCTTATTAACAAAACTTTGGAATAAACACAGGAATGCATTTTATCTTCATGTCAGTATAACATCTTGGGAAGAAAATCTTTATCTTTAAATGACAGGACAGTAATACATATTTAATCTTATTTGGGTTCTTCTGCTTACTTCAGTAGCTAAACAGGTTTCTTTTTTTTTTTTTTTACTACTGACTAAATTGATCCTTTCATAGTTTATTGTCATCCATATAGTCAAAGGCTTTGGCATAGTCAATAAAGCAGAAATAGATGTTTTTCTGGAACTCTATTGCTTTTTCGATGATCCAGTAGATGTTGGTAATTTGATCTCTGGTTCCTCTGCCTTTTCTAAAACCAGCTTGAACATCTGGAAGTTCATGGTTCACGTATTGCTGAAGCCTGGTTTGGAGCATTTTGAGCATTACTTTCAAGTGTGTGAGATGAGTGCCATTGTGCAGTAGTTTGAGCATTCTTTGGGATTGCCTTTCTTTGGGATGGGAATGAAAACTGTCCTTTTCCAGTCCTGTGGCCACTGCTGAACTTTCCAAATTTGCTGACATATTGAGTGCAGCACTTTTACAGCATCATCTTTCAGGATTTGAAATAGCTCAACTGGAATCCCATCACCTCCACTAGCTTTGTTTGTAGTGATGCTTCCTAAGGCCCACTTGACTTCACATTCCAGGATGTCTGGCTCTAGGTGAGTGATCACACCATTGTGATTATCTGGGTCGTGAAGATCTTTTTTGTAGAGTTCTTCTGTGTATTGTTGCCACCTCTTCTTAATACCTTTTACTTCTGTTAGGTCCCTACCATTTCTGCCCTTTATTGACCCATCTTTGCATGAAATATTCCCTTGGTATCTCTAATTTTCTTGAAGAGATCTCTTGTCTTTCCCATTCTACTGTTTTCCTCTACTTCTTTGCATTGATCGCTGAGGAAGGCTTTATCTCTCCTTGCTCTTTTTTGGAACTCTGCATTCAAGTCGGAATATCTTTCCTTTTCCTTTGCTTTTCACTTCTCTTCTTTTCACAGCTATTTGTAAGGCCTCCTCAGACAGCCCTTTTGCTTTTTTGCATTTCTTTTCCATGGGGATGGTCTGATCCCTGTCTCCTGTACAGTGTCACGAACCTCAGGCTATAGTTCATCAGGCTCTCTGTCTATCAGATCTAGTCCCTTAAATCTATTTTTCACTTCCACTGTATAATCATAAGGGATTTGATTTAGGTCATACCTGAATGGCCTAGTGGTTTTCCCTACTTTCTTCAGTTTAAGTGTGAATTTGGCAATAAGGAGTTCGTGATCTGAGGCACAGTCAGCTCCCGGTCTTGTTTTTGCTGACTGTATAGAGCTTCTCCATCTTTGGCTGCAAAGAATATAATCAATCTGATTTTGGTGTTGACCATCTGGTGATGTCCATGTGTAGAGTCTTCTCTTGTGTTGTTGGAAGAGGGTGTTTGCTATGACCAGTGCGTTCTCTTGGCAAAACTCTTATTAGCCTTCACCCTGCTTCATTCTGTACTCCAAGGCCAAATTTGCCGGTTATTCCAGCTGTTTCTTGACTTCCTACTTTTGCATTCCAGTCCCCTATAATGAAAAGGACATCTTTTTTGCGTGTTATTTCTAGAAGGTCTTGTAGGTCTTCATAGAACCGTTCAACTTCAGCTTCTTCAGCGTTACTGGTTGGGGCATAGGCTTGGATTACCGTGATAGTGAGTGGTTTGCTTTGGAAATGAACAGAGATCATTCTGTCGTTTTTGAGATTGCCTCCGAGTACTGCATTTCAGACTCTTTTGTTGACTGTGATGGCTACTCCATTTCTTCTCAGGGATTCCTGCCCACAGTAGTAGATATAATGGTCATCTGAGTTAAATTCACCATTCCAGTCCATCTTAGTTCACTGATTCCTAGAATGTCGACATTCAGTCTTGCCATCTCCTGTTTGACCACTTCCAATTTGCCTTGATTCATGGACCTGACATTCCAGGTTCCTATGCAATATTGCTCTTTACAGCATCGGACCTTGCTTCTATCACCAGTCACATCCACAACTGGGTATTTTTTTTGCTTTGGCTCCATCCCTTCTTTCATATGCAGGTCAGGAAGTAACAGTTAGAACTGGACATGGAACAACAGACTGGTTCCAAATAGGAAAAGGAGTATGTCAAGGCCGTATATTGTCACCCTGCTTATTTAACTTCTTAACTTATTTAACCCCTATGTGTGGGACATTATATGATGTACATAGACATGTTTCAGAGGAGTCTGTAACATATTTTCAAGGATTTTCTAAATCAGATGGAAGGACTTTTTCCTCAAATGGCTATCTCCTAACTCCCTATGTTCATTCTGGTTCAGCTTCTCAGATAAGGGTCTGTTGTTGTTCAGTTGCTAAATCATGTCCAACTCTTTGTAACTCCATGGACTGCAGCCCACCAGGCTCCTCTGTCTCCTGAAGTTTGTTCAGAGTCATGTCCATTGAGTCGGTGATGCCATCCAACCATCTCATCCTCTGTCATCCCCTTCTCCTTTTGCTTCAATCTTTCCCAGCATCAGGGTCTTTTCCAATGAGTTGGCTCTTTGCCTCAGGTGGTCAAAGTATTGGAGTGTCATCATCAGTCCTTCCAATGAATATTCAGGACTGATTTCCTTTAGGCTTGACTGGGTTGATCTCCTTGCAGTCCAAGGGCTCAAGAATTTTCTCCAGAACCATAGTTCAGAAGCATCAGTTCTTCAGTGCTCACCTTTCTTTATAGTCTAACTCTCACATCAGTACATAACTACTGGAAAAACCATAGCTTTGACTATACAGACCTTTGCCCAGAAAAGGGCAGATAGCTTTAAATAAGAAACATTTCTTTTGTTGTTATTGACGGAAATATGTTAAATCCCTCAGATATGTGGGAGATGAAAAGCTGACAGCCAATGATTTAAACAACTAATATATATTTAGATATGGAATAGAAATCTAAGATGGCTTATGAATGGAGAAACTGTCTGTTTACATTTGAACCATAATTCTAGAAACCTAGCCTAACTCTGGTGGTTAGTAAGAGTTCTGTATAGCTAGCATTGTCTAAGTATACTTTTCAACAAGGTATTTATAAACTGAATTCTTACTTCAAAAGGATATTATAATATTTGAAATGTTACAAGCATATTTTAAATCACAGAATCTCCTAGGTGTATACTACACATGCTTTGTTAGAATTTTGAAGGAAAAAAAGTTTGTATGAAGAATGTTTACTTGTGATGCAATACGTGTAACGAAATTTTACCTTCTGAACCATTTTTAAGTGTATAAACTGAGAATCTGACAGTGTATGAATACTTTACGTGGTTAAGGTCCAGCTCAGACGAGTCAGTAGAAAGGTATATGTTTAGCCTCGAAGAGTAAAGCTGCCCCTGAATTGTGTGCGATTGCTCTTCAGGTCATCACATCCTTCTACGTGGAGCGAGGAGGAAATGCGATGTCCTTCATGGGAAAAGGGGTCACAAAGAGCACCGTTCTCTGCCTCCTGCACTTGTCGCACGAGATGATGGCCCAGGCCCAGAGCTCGGTGAGCGCACTCGCAGCCGCCTGTCCTCCCACGGTTGCCAGGAAGGGAGTGCGCTGTGTCTGATGTTTCAGGCCTGTCTGTTTACTCGAGAAAAATGTCTTTTCATGTCTCCTTTTTAGGAGACAAAAATGGTTTTTAACTAAGCAGTTTCTTAGAAGCTGTATTTTATACAAATCTGAATTTTACTTTTTAATTTTACTTGAAATCTACATGCACTGGAGAACTGCCTTTTTGTCTAAATTACCGGGAAAATAGCAGTTCTGAAGAAAAAAGGGACATGTGTAACTTCTTAAGGAGGAGCTGAGATTTTTGTTTGCTGTATGTTGGCTAAATAATGAATTAAAGCCAAGTCTTTAGTATAAAATTTTTACTTTGTTTTGCTTTTTAAAATTCAGATATTTTAAACTCTGTTTTTTTCCTTAGAAACTTACCTGGTGTGTTTCTGTTCCCTTTTCCCATTCTAGGACTGGATGTCACTTTGGTTCTTGCCTTTGGGGAGTCAGAGTGAAGACCATGCCCCCACTCAGCAGGGATTGGCTTGGCTGATTCCATTGTGGGTTGACCGAGACCCAGAGGTCAGTGTGAAGGAGAATCGAGTCTATTATGTGTGGATTAGCGAACAGATGAAGCAAAACACACATGTACATACATGTTCATATTTTCTAAATAAGATTATTTTAGTGACTAGACCTTAAGCTATATTTACCCCCTATCTTGAGCAGGTTGGGCTGCATAATAAAGCACTATAGACTGGTTGGCTTGATCAAAGATGCTTATTTTCTCACACGTCTGGAGGTGGGAAGTTGGAGATCTAGGTGTCCACCCACATGGTCAGGTCTGGCAAGGACTCTTTCTGGCTTTCATGTGGCTCCCTTTTCACTTCATGCTGATAGGACCTTTTCTCTCTTCCCCTTCTTACAAGGCCACCAGTTCTGTCAGATTAGGACCCAATCCTCATGGCCTCATTTAACCTTAATCATCCCCTGAAAAGCCCTATCCTTAGATACTCTGGGAGTTAGGGCTTCCACATATGAAATTTGGGGGTACATAATTCAGTTCATGGCACCCCCATATTCAGCCAAATTCAGAGTGCAGATTAAAAATAGAAAGAGGAAGTATTATAAAATCTATCAGTCAGATTTATAAAGAACAGTGAAAAAATTATTGGAGAAGTCCAGCCATTTTTGAACAGTTTAGAGGAATAGTGGCCAAGTGACATTTGACTATCATTTAATAGAATTATAACACTACACTGCAGTGTTTTATATTAATGAGTTTTCCTGTTTGGCCATTTGTCTACTGATCTTATTTTTTTAAACCACTTTATTGAGGTATGGTTGCCATACAAGATTCTGTACATATTTGATGTGTGCAATTTCATGAATTTGGAGATAAATACACACCCGTGAAATATACCTCACCAGAATCAATGCCATAAACCAGTCCTCCACCTCCAAAAGTTTCATTTTGTCCTTTACTGTTTGTTTTTGTGATTAGAACACTTACCGTAAGATCTACCTCTTAGCAAATTTTTGAGTATATATTAATGTCCTGTGCTTACTTGCTCAGTCGTGTCTGACTGTGTGTGACCCCGTGGACTGTAGCACGCCAGCTTTTCTGTCCATGAGGACTCTCCAGGCAAGAATACTGGAGTGGGTTGCCATGCCCTCCTCCAAGGAATCTTTCCAACCCGGGAATCACACCCAGGTTTCCTGCATCGCAGGGAGGCTCTTTACCACGCGAGCCATCAGGGAAGCCCATACATATTAAAGATATGTAGTGTTAACAGCTAGAAGTACATTCTTTAGCCACAGTGAACTTGGGCTTGTTTCTTCACTGTGTTATGACTGCATTGCTTTTTGTTACCCTGTGGTTATCCCAAGGAAGCTCTATTTTGCAGTCAGAATTTGGAAGTTCACCAGAATACATAGCTAGAACAGCAGGAGTACTGTGGCAAGCATATTATATCATATCATATCCATCTTACTTGAAACATTTTTCTTTTAAAATAATTTTGGGACTGAATGTGTTATAAAAAGATAATTCAGTTATTTCTTTTTGAAAAGAAATTTCAAAGAAATTTAAACTGTTTATTTGAAAGAAACACTGAAAAATTAAGGAAGGTGGAACAAAATAATAATATCCTCTTAAAAACGGGAAATAAACAAGAATCATGTTCATAAAAGATATGTAAGTACTGTATGCTTTCTCTCGAAAAAGGCTTTTAAACTGTGGGTTTTTTTAGTCTTCTTATTTATACCTGGTTTTGACTTTTTGTGATATTTGCTTTTATTATTTATATTAGGTGTAGGCGTTTTATTCATCCATAGATTTATAGGACAGTATTCTTTGTGTCTTATAATTTAGGATTTGCCAAGACAATGTCATAAGAATATGGTATTTTATGTACCAGAGAAATTAAGAATTCATGTTATGAAATCAGGTTTTTTTATTTCACAACATTTTCTCTAATTTGACCAGGTGAGGTTCACTTCATTGGGATTAGGATCAGCACTAACCACCCTTGAAACTGGCTGTGTGGCCTTGGCAAACAGTTGTCAAAACATTTCTGGTGGGCTCTGGGGAACGGTGGTGAACATTCTTCTGGACCAGTCGGAATGCAGCATGGTGCGCCGGGAGGTAGGCTTGTCTGTGTAGTTCTTCCTTCCTGTTTCCTTTGGAAATCTGTTGTGAATGTTCTTATAAACTATACTCCCTGTTCACTGCGGTGGACTGATTGCTGACCTTTGTCTCTTCTGCTTGCAGAAAACCCAAATGACATGGTTGTAGAGAGCAGAATGGTATTGATCCACAGTAAAAGCTGGAGTCCTTTGCTCTGAAAGATCAAAGCAGAATTGAGTCTGTTTTAGTATGGACTCTTCTAATTTATTACACGTTAAAAAGTAGTTCACAGGAAAAAAATTATCTCAGTGTTCAAGTTTATAAAGCTTTCCTTAAGATAAGGAGCTGTAAAAATACTCATAGCATGTAAAGAGGAAAAGTCAATGCTATTTTAATTCTCTCTAGACAGTTTGTGATTTTCTTTACTGCTGCTTTTATCAGAAATGATTGACGTAGACCATTTTAGAAACAGTAATCCGATAGTGCTTAGAGACTTGTAAAGAAAACATCTGCTCCCAGGCCCACCATTAGCCAGTTTCCAGTTCCAAAATCCAAAGGCTGTAGTTTTCTTGTTAACTTGTTTCTTGATAGTAATGCTTAACCATATAGCTTCTTCTTGATTTACCAACTGTTAAGATTATCTGTTGGCCTCCAGTGAAGAGTGTTGAAAATTTCCCTCCCTCCGATCCCCTGTTACTCTGGTTGTTCTCCTTTTATAACGTAATCTTCCATTGAATAGGTAATCAGTGTTCATATTAGTGTGATTATTTAACTTGGCTGTCTTCAGGACCTAGGTCAAGTTGGATTTTTGTAATTTGTGTTTCTAATTTGCCATTTCTTATTGAGAGGAGCTTGTATGAGAGAGGTAGAAAGAGAGGAGGAGAGAGATGTGTGCATATGATCTGAAAGAGAGTAATAGAAACAGGAAATATATTTCTTAAATGCTGCCAGAATAGTTTATGTTTTACATATCATTTTTTGGAAAGACAGCATTCTGAAATAGGAAAAAATATCTTTCCTGATGAAGTAATTTCTCCCACTATTATGGCAGTTGGGGAGTTCTCACAATGATCTCTTAGCATGTTCAGCTGACCAGGGATATGCTTTTTTTTGTTATTAAATTACAGTATATTGGTTATTTCAGACATGACAACAAGATGGCAGTATTGACATTTTTTTTTCCCTTTAATTTCAGGCTGCATTTATTTTTCAGAATCTCCTTGTAATTCCAATGCCTTCAGTAATTATAAAGGATTATACTTGGCAGGTAGGTGCCTTTAAATAGTTATAAGCCTTGTAGATCTTTGAGATTAATTGATGATAGAGTTTCAGCATATATATTTTTATATTTGTATATATTTCTTTGGTGATGAAACTTTGTACAAGCCAACAGGATCCCTTAAAAGAGAATATAGAGATCTTTTTATGCTTGATCATATTTACCAGTTCTCTATGGTGTTAAAAATAATTTTAAGCAGAAATAATAATCATTAGCATGGTGTTTACTGTGTTCTAGGCACTGTTCTAGAAGCATTATAAATATCAACTTGTATAATGGTTTGAGTTGTGAACCATTATTCTCCTCATTTTATAGAATAAGAAAATTTAGCACAAAGAGTTTAAGTCGTTTGCCGTACATCACACCCTTTTGCTTTCAGTCCAGCCAGTTTCTCTTTCCCACTGACTGTATTGTTTCTCTGATAATAAGCAGATTTGTTTGTAGGTAAATGCACATTGATCTTAACATCTGCTTTCTGGGTTAGCACACAGTGTCATAACTTAACCTTTCTTTGGCTTCTGTTGGATTAATTTTCTGTTTCATGTTCTAAACGTTAAGTCAGTAAATAGTTTTAGCCGACTTTTTTATAGCCTGCTGCTTTTTAGATGTTTGGAAGATAGAAGAGTGCTCTCTGTGGGGAGACGGGACATGCTCTCTGCCCCGTGCCTTATCCACATGTCCTCCTCCCATATGTGTGTGTATGCATCACATTGTGGCATTTCACACCCCAGGGTCTTGGATAAGATCTCAGATTCCTTTTTCAGTTTTCGTTAGAATACATCTTCAGGGGAGTCACTGAATCTAGTTGAGGTGTATTGAGGGCAGCTTTATGGGCATTCAGGTGGTTGTTAAGGCCTGGATCTCCTTTAACTCTTGGAAAATTCATTTTTCGAGACTTTACAAACCTCGTAATGCTGCCAATTATTGAAAATCCCAGGCAGCTTTTGCCCTGGCTCCTCTTGTTTGTTTAACAGGCCTTCTGATAATGGTTGTTATTTACAGTCTGTGTTGTAGTAAACCCATAGGAGAAAAACTAGAAAAGAATATACAGGATTAATATTTATATTAACAGTGCAGTGATTTTAATGCCTATTATCCAGTAACCAGATTTAAAAATGTGTTGTTTTTGGCTCAAATGCGTAGAATCTCTACTCTCATTGTTAACCTAGTGACACTTTTATACTATAACCTTGTTGATGTTCTGCCAGTGAATTTTTAAAAAAATAATTGAAATAAATGCAAAGGCAAGCCTAAGAAGTTTTCTTCATTCTGTTAAATAGAACAGACCCATGTTCTGTATTATAAGATAGAACCATGTGTAGAAGTTCACATTTTTTTTTTCCTAATTAGTTAAATAGTCTGCAGTTCCTTTCTGATGCTGCTGATGTGCTCAGTGCAGCTTTGTGGTTCTGCTATGCTCCGCTTCTTTCCTCCTTTCCAAGAATTTATTGATTTATTTATTTATTTTATTATTTTTTTTCCTTTATTTATTTATCACAGAATTAGTTTTCTATTAAAAAGTTGAAAACAGTGGTTTACATATTCTTTCAGAGTCTTCTGCTTTGCCTGTGTTGGCTAGAATCAAAGATATTTTGGGAGCTACTCTAAAATAGTACTTGATGATGAAACTTCTACTAGTCTTAAGCAAAATTAGAAAAGTAAGTCTAATTTTCGGGGGGTCATTTTTAATGTATGCTCATTTTCTTCCTGTCTTTTTTTGATCTGCTTTGGTTATTGGTTTTTGTTTTTAAGTGTCCTCAGTTGGCAGTGTAAGTAGTTGGTAATCTAGTGTTTGTCCCCCGGTTGTAAGAAGTCTGTGCTGTGCTTAGTCGCATCAGTCAGGTCTGACTCTTTGCGACCCCATGGACTGTAGCCCTCCAGGCTCCTCTGCCCTTGGGATTCTCCAGGCAAGAATACTGGAGTGAGTTGCCATGGCCTCCTCCAGGGGTATTTGTCCCTCAGTTTTTAAAAAGTTTACTGGTGCTTTAAATCTCAACGTGGAAACAACTGCTCTAGTAATGGAGAAAGATGATCTTACGTGTAGAAAATGGAATTTTATAATCTCCAAGAAGCATGACCTCCACTGTTTCACTGCAGCCAAGAAGGAAGATGCTCCTTTTTCAGTGCTTTAAAATTACAACTGTCTTTGGTAGAATGATGAATAATAATCTTATTCAACAAGATGTTTCATTTACTTGTCTTGAGGTGTATTTTGAAGTGTTATGGGGGATGTAGCAGGAAGTAGCACTAGTATCTAGATGCTCATGGTTTCCAATAAGGGGTCACTGCTTCGGTGCCCTCTCAGTGGACGTAGCTAGACTGTCTGCATGTGTTCATGTCTGTTGTATAGAGATGGCCGCCTCATTTATAGTTGTAGTATGTGCTGTTTTCATATTTAATGGGAGAATTATCAGTGCATATTTTCATTTTCTACTGTGTTCATCATAAATCATTATGGGTATTGATTTCACAAAACAGTAAATGCTTGGTGTCAGAGAAACAATTTCATTTTAACTGAATTCTTAACATGTAGTTAGGAATTTCTTATGTATTTAAGGTCATTATTTTCAATTTATACATTACATTATAGCATTTTACAAGTTTATATACAGCAAAATAATTCCTTTTTCTTCTTGAAAACATTCTTCTTATATGTAATTTTGTTTTGCTTTAGTTCCTTTTGAATCATAGCTAGTGGGTATGTTAGTACCATGACATGTTGAAGTAAGAGGTTTAATTTTAATCATATCCTTAAAGAGAAGAGTTAAGGAGAAACTCATCTTAATGTAATTCTACCTTTAACTTGTAATTCTACCTTTAACTCTTACTTCATCTTCCTGGATAGTAAGTTTTTTTTCTTTTTTTCTTTGGCTTTTATTTATTTATTGATTGATTTTTCCATTTATTTTTATTAGTTGGAGGCTAATTACTTTACAATATTGTACTGGTTTTTGCCATACATTGACATGAATCAGCCATGGATTTACATGTATTCCCCTTCCCGATCCCCCCTCCCACCTCCCTTTACACCCGATCCCTCTGGGTCTTCCCAGTGCACCAGCCCCAAGCACTTGTCTCATGCATCCAACCTGGACTGGCGATCTCTTTCACCCTAGATAATATACATGTTTCGATTCTGTTCTCTCACAACATCCCACCCTCGCCTTCTCCCATAGAGTCCAAAAGTCTGTTCTGAACATCTGTGTCTCTTTTTCTGTTTTGCATATAGGGTTATCGTTACCATCTTTCTAAATTCCATATATATGCGTTAGTATACTGTATTGGTCTTTATCTTTCTGGCTTACTTCACTCTGTATAATGGGCTCCAGTTTCATCCATCTCATTAAGAGCTGATTCAAATGAATTCTTTTTAATGGCTGAGTAATATTCCATGGTGTGTATGTACCACAGCTTCCTTATCCATTCGTCTGCTGATGGGCATCTAAGTTGCTTCCATGTCCTGGCTATTATAAACAGTGCTGTGATGAACATTGGGGTGCATGTGTCTCTTTCAGATCTGGTTTCCTCAGTGTGTATGCCCAGAAGTGGGATTGCTGGGTCATATGGCAGTTCTATTTCCAGTTTTTTTTTTTTTTTTTATTCAGGGGAAAGTGCAAACGCAGTCCCCCACTACCACAAATTATGCAGTCGAGTTTCCCACATTTGGGGAAATTGCAGGGGTCAGCACATCTGGAGTGCAATGGATAAGCCTCGCCCTGGGAAAACCACCTTTGTGAGGGTCCTATTTCCAGTTTTTTAAGAAATCTCCACACTGTTTTCCATAGTGGCTATACTAGTTTGCATTCCCACCAACTGTGTAAGAGGGTTCCCTTTTCTCCACACCCTCTCCAGCATTTATTGCTTGTAGACTTTTGGATAGCAGCCATCCTGACTGGCGTGTAATGGTGCCTCGTTGTGATTTTGATTTGCATTTCTCTGATAATGAGTGATGTTGAGCATCTTTTCATGTGTTTGTTAGCCATCTGTATGTCTTCTTTGGAGAAATATCTGTTTAGATCTTTGGCCCATTTTTTGATTGGGTCATTTATTTTTCTGGAATTGAGCTTCAGGAGTTGCTTGTATATTTTTGAGATTAATCCTTTGTCTGTTTCTTCATTTGCTATTATTTTCTCCCAATCTGAGGGCTATATTTTCACCTTGCTTATAGTTTCCTTTGTTGTACAAAAGCTTTTAAGTTTAATTAGGCCCCATTTGTTTATTTTTGCTTTTATTTCCAATATTCTGGGAGGTCGGTCATAGAGTATCCTGCTGTGATTTATATCGGAGAGTGTTTTGCCTATGTTCTCCTTTAGGAGTTTTATAGTTTCTGGTCTTACATTTAGATCTTTAATCCATTTTGAGTTTATTTTTGTGTATGGTGTTAGAGAGTGTTCTAGTTTCATTCTTTTCCAAGTGGTTGACCAGTTTTCCCAGCACCACTTGTTAAAGAGGTTGTCTTTTTTCCATTGTATATTCTTGCCTCCTTTGTCGAAGATAAGGTGTCCATAGGTTTGTGG
The DNA here is from genome assembly GCF_033118175.1 of Dama dama. Lineage (NCBI taxonomy): Eukaryota > Metazoa > Chordata > Mammalia > Artiodactyla > Cervidae > Dama > Dama dama. Next base: position 9,430,659 of record NC_083707.1, read on the forward strand.
ATTTATCTCTGGGCTTTCTATTCTGTTCCATTGATCTATATTTCTGTCTCTGTGCCAGTACCATACTATCTTGATGACTGTGGCTTTGTAGTGTAGTCTGAAGTCAGGCAGGTTGATTCCTCCAGTTCCATTCTTCTTTCTCAAGATTACTTTGGCTATTCGAGGTTTTTTGTATTTCCATACAAATTGTGAAATTATCTGTTCTAGTTCTGTGAAAAATACCGTTGGTAGCTTGATAGGGATTGCATTGAATCTATAGATTGCTTTGGGTAGTATGGTCATTTTCACAATATTGATTCTTCCAATCCATGAACAAGGTATGTTTCTCCATCTGTTTGTGTCCTCTTTGATTTCTTTCATCAGTGTTTTATAGTTTTCTATGTATAGGTCTTTTGTTTTTTAGGTAGATATACTCTTCTATTTTATTCTTTTTGTTGCAATGGTGAATGGTACTGTTTCCTTACTTTCTCTTTCTGTTTTCTCATTGTTAGTGTATAGGAATGCAAGGGTTTTCTGTGTGTTAATTTTATATCCTGAAACTTTACTATATTCTTTGATTAGCTCTAGTAATTTTCTGGTAGAGTCTTCAGGGTTTTCTATGTAGAGGATCATGTCATCTGCAAACAGCGAGAGTTTTACTTCTTCTTTTCCTATCTGGATTCCTTTTACTTCTTTTTCTGCTGTGATTGCTGTGGCCAAAACTTCCAACACTATGTTGAATAGTAGTGGTGAGAGTGGGCACCCTTGTCTTCTTCCTGATTTTAGGGGAAAAGCTTTCAATTTTTCACCATTGAGGGTAATGCTTGCTGTGGGTTTGTCATATATAGGTAGGTTCCTTCTATTTCTGCTTTCTGGGGAGTTTTAATCATAAATGGATGTTGAATTTTGTCAAAGGCTTTCTCTGCATCTATTGAGATAATCATATGGTTTTTATCTTTCAATTTGTTAATGTGTTGTATTACATTGATTGATTTGCAGATATTAAAGAATTCTTGCATTCCTGGGATAAAGTCCACTTGGTCATGATGTGTGAATTTTTTAATATGTTGTTGGATTCTGTTTGCTAGAATTTTGTTAAGGATTTTTGCATCTATGTTCATCAGTGATATTGGCCTGTAGTTTTCTTTTTTTGTGTCATCTTTGTCTGGTTTTGGAATTAGGGTGATGGTGGCCTCATAGAATGAGTTAGGAAGTTTACCTTCTTCAATTTTCTGGAAGAGTTTGAGTAAGATAGGTGTTAGCTCTTCTCTAAATTTTTGGTAGAATTCAGCTGTGAAGCCATCTGGTCCTGGGCTTTTGTTTGCTGGAAGATTTTTGATTACAGTTTCGATTTCCTTGCTTGTGATGGGTCTGTTAAGATCTTCTATTTCTTCCTGGTTCAGTTTTGGAAGGTTATTCTTTTCTAAGAATTTGTCCATTTCTTCGAAATCGTCCATTTTATTGGCATAGAGCTGCTGGTAGTAGTCTCTTATGATCCTTTGTATTTCAGTGTTGTCTGTTGTGATCTCTCCATTTTCATTTCTAATTTTTTTAATTTGGTTCTTCTCCCTTTTGTTTCTTAATGAGTCTTGCTAACGGTTTGTCAATTTTGTTTATTTTTTCAAAAAGCCAGCTTTTAGCTTTGTTGATTTCTGCTATGGTCTCTTTAGTTTCTTTTGCATTTATTTCTGCCCCAATTTTAGATTTCTTTCCTTCTAGTAACCCTGGGGTTCTTCATTTCTTCCTTCTCTAGTTTCTTTAGGTGTAGAGTTAGGTTATTTATTTGACTTTTTTCTTGTTTCTTGAGGTAAGCCTGTAATGCTATGAGCCTTCCCCTTAGCACTGCTTTTACAGTGTCCCATAGGTTTTGGGTTGTTGTGTTTTCATTTTCATTCATTTCTATGCATATTTTGATTTCTTTTTTGATTTCTTCTATGATTTGTTGGTTATTCAAGAAGCATGTTATTTAGGCTCCATATGTTTGAATTTTTAATAATTTTTTTCCTGTAATTGAGATCTAATTTTACTGCATTGTGGTCAGAAAAGATGACTGGAATGATTTCAGTTTTTTTTAATTTACCAAGACTAGATTTATGGCCCAGGAAGTGATCTATTCTGGAGAAGGTTCCGTGTGTACTTGAGAAAAAGGTGAAATTGATTGTTTTGGGGTGAAACGTCCTATAGATGTCAATTAGTTCTAGCTGGTCCATTGTGTCATTTAAAGTTTGTGTTTCCTTGTTAATTTTCTGTTTAGTTGATCTGTCCATAGTTGTGAGCGGGGTATTAAAGTCTCCCACTATTATTGTGTTATTGTAAATTTCCTCTTTCATACTTCTTAGCGTTTGCCTTACATATTGCAGTGCTCCTATGTTGGGTGCATATACATTTATAACTGTTGTATCTTCTTCTTGGATTGATCCTTTGATCGTTATGTAGTGTTCTATTTTTTCTCTTTTCACAGCCTTTATTTCAAAGTCTATTTTATCTGATATGTGTATTGCGACTCCTGCTTTCTTTTGGTCTCCATTTGCGTGAAATATTTTTTTCCAGCCCTTCACTTTTAGTCTATATGTGTCCCTTGTTTTGAGATGGGTCTCTTGTAGACAGCATATATAGGGGTCTTGTTTTTTAATCCATTCAGCCAGTCTTTGTCTTCTGGTTGGGGCATTCAACCCATTTACATTTAAGGTAGTTATTGATAAGTATGGTCCCATTGCTATTTGCTTTGTTGTTTTGGCTTCGCATTCATACAACCTTTCTGTGTTTCCTGTCTAGAGAAGATCCTTTAGCATTTGTTGAAGAGCTGGTTTGGTGGTGCTGAATTCTCTCAGCTTTTGAATTCTCCTTCATATCTGAATGAGATCCTTGCTGGGTACAGTAATCTAGGTTGTAGGTTATTCTCTTTCATTGCTTTAAGTATGTCCTGCCATTCCCTTCTGGCCTGAAGGGTTTCTATTGTTAGATCAGCTGTTATCCTTATGGGGATCCCTTTGCGTGTTATTTGTTGTTTCTCCCTTGCTGCTTTTAACATTTGTTCTTTTGTGTTTGATCTTTGTTAATTTGATTAATATGTGTCTTGGGGTGTTTCACCTTGGGTTTATCCTGTTTGGGACTCTGGGTTTCTTGGACCTGTGTAACTATTTCCTTCCCCATTTTAGGGAAGTTTTCAGCTATTATCTCCTCAAGTATTTTCTCATGGCCTTCCTTTTTGTCATCTTCTTCTGGGACTCCTTTGATTTGAATGTTGGGACGTTTCACATTGTCCCAGAGGTCCCTGAGGTTGTCCTCATTTCTTTTGATTCTTTTTTCTTTTTTCCTCTCTACTTCATTTATTTCCACCACTTTATCTTCTACCTCACTTATCCTATCTTCTGTCCCTGTTATTCTACTGTTGGTTCCCTCCAGAGTGTTTTTTATCTCATTTATTGCATTATTCATTTTTAATTGACTTTTTTATTTCTTCTAGGTCCTTGTTAAACATTTCATGCATCTTCTCAATCCTTGTCTCCAGGCTATTTATCTGTAACTCCATTTTGTTTTCAAGATTTTGGATCATTTTTATTATCATTATTCTAAATTCTTTTTCAGGTAGATTCCCTATCTCCTCCTCTTTTGACTTGGTGGGCATTTTTCATGTTCCTTTACCTGTTGGGTATTTCTCTGCCTTTTCATCTTGTTTAGATTGCTGTGTCTGCAGTGGGCTTTCTGTATTCTGGTGGTCTTTGGTTCCTTTTTGTTGTGGAGGTTTCACCCAGTGGGTGGGGTTGGACAATTGGCTTATCAAGGTTTCCTGGTTAGGGAAGCTTGCGTCGGTGTTCTGGTGTGTGGAACTGGATTTCTTCTCTCTGGAGTGCAATGGAGTGTCCAGTAGTGAGTTTTGAGATGGGTCTATGTGTTAGGTGTGACTTTGGGCAGCCTGTATGTTGACGCTCAAGGCTGTGTTCCAGCGTTGCTGGAGAATTTGCGTTTGCTCTGGAACTTATTGGCTCTTGGGTGGTGGTTGGTTTCAGTGTAGGTATGGAGGCTTTTGGATGGTCTCTTATTACTTAATGTTCCCTGTAGTCAGGAGTTTTCTGGTGTTCTCAGGTTTTGGGCTTAAGTCTCCTGCCTCTGGATTTCAGTTTTATTCTTCCAGTAGTCTCAGGACCTCTCCAACTATATAGCACTGGTAATAAAACTTCTCCACTAATGGTGAAAAGATTCTCCACCGTGAGGGACACCCAGAGAGGTTCACAGAGTTACGTGAAGAGGAGAGGGAGGAGGGAGATAGAGATGAGCAGGAGGAGAAAAAGGGGGACTCAAGAGGAGAGAGACAGATCTGCACAGTTCTCTGTTCCTAAAGTGTTCTCCATAGCCCAGACACCCACAGAGATTCTCAGAATTGGATTGAGAAGAGAAGGGGGAGGGAGGAAATAGAGGTGATCTGGGGGAGAAAAAGGAGAGTCAAAAGGGGGAGAGAGTAATCATCACACTCCTGAGTAAAAATGGGTACTGAATATTGGATTCTTAAATGTCCAAAATTGATATCAAATACTGAAAAACAAAGATTAAAAATTTAGAGTAGAGGTTAGACTCTTAAAAATACAATATTAAAAACAAAAACAAAAAGACAAAAAATTTTAGAAATATATATGAAGTTCAGTTTAAAAATAGGGCCTCTTTTTTTTTTTTTGCAAGGTTATAGTGAAATGAAAATGAAAATTAAGGAGTAATAGAGGAGTAATAGAGGACTTTAAAAGAAAATAAGAGAAAAAAAATAAAAATTTTTTTTTCTAATAAAAAAATAGTAAAAATATATGAAAATGAAAAAAAGTTGAGGAGTAATAGGGAATTTTAAAAGAAAAGAGGAAAAATTAAAAAAAAGGTGAAAATATATCTAGGACTATCTCTGGAGCTGTTGCGGTCAGTGTGGGTTCAGTTCAGTTTCAGATAGCTCCTCATTCCAGCTTACACTTCTCGATATCTGTAGGCCCCTTCCGGTGTAGTCGGTGTTAACTACAGGGATTTTAATCTGTTGCACCGGTCCCTTCTGAAGCGGCTCCCTTTGTTTATTTGGCTTCTGTTTGCCGGTCTCTTCAGTGTCTAATTTCCGCCCTGACACAGGCGGGCGGAGGTGGTCTCTTGTTCAGGTTCGCTGGTTCAGTCGCGCTGCAGGGAGGGAGGGGCCCTGCAGGCAGATATCGCTGGCGTGTGTGGGGAGCACTCGCAGTGTTCCGGCCACCCTGGGTTTGCCCCCACTCAGGGGTGTGTGCCTTCCCGGTCTACACTGCTCAGGCTCCCGGCTGCTCTAGGTGGAGCGGGCCCTGCGTTGCGTGTGGTTCCAGTTTTCGGGTACTCCACAAAAGCGCGGACTCGGTTGGGCCTGCGTTTTGTGCCTTCCCCGCCCGAGCAGCTCAGGCCGCCAGGAGCTTGACGGGCGCACTCTCCCCGGGTGCAGTGCGCCTTCTCCCCTCCGCGGCCCCAGCCTCAGTTTCCCTGCACACCAGTCGGGTGTGTGCGCCTTGTGTCTATTCTTGGGAGCTGGCCTCTAGCCGTGACCCTCCCGGCGGATGTCAACCATCCAGAATCTCAGGAAACTGGTTAGAAACTGGAGGCCTATTCGCAGCTTGGTAGGGGTGCCGTCTCTGGGGCCGAGTTTGCCCCTTTCCCCTCCCCACTGCCTCCTGCCCCTGGCGGGGAATGGGCCGGTCCGCAGCCGGCTAGCTCTTCTCTGGGATTGCTCAGTTCTTCCTTTGTTCTGCCAACGGCCAGCAGTGTGTTAATTTTCTCTCTCTCTCCTGCTATCCCACAGTTTAAGTTGCTATCTCACGTTAGCTCCCTCCAATTGCCCTCAGGGCATTCAGGCCAGGTCCTTACCCTAAGCAATGCCGCCGGCTCCTCTCAGTTCCGCCCCCACTTGCTGGTGGTGGATGCGGGCATCTGGGGTACTTTTCTGCTGGGAGTTGCTTGTAGGCACGTAATCTGTGGGTTTTATTTATTTTTCCTCCCAGTTAGGTTGCCCTCCGAGATTCGAAAACTTCCCCCAGACTCGCAGGTGAGAGGGTTTCCTGGTGTTTGGAAACTTCCTCTATTATGACTTTCTTCCCGGGAAGGGTCTCCGTCCCTAGCTCTTTTGTCTCTCTTTTTATCTTTTATATTTTGTCCTACCTCCTTTCGAAGACGATGGGCTGCTTTTCTGGGCGCTTTTCTGATGTCTTCTGCTAGTGGTCAGAAGTTGTTTTGTGAAGTTTGCTCAGTGTTCAAATGTTCTTTCGATGAATTTGTAGGGGAGAAAGTGGTCTCCCCGTACTATTCCTCTGCCATCTTGGTTCCTCCTGGATAGTAAGTTTTAAAGGTTCATCTTTCCTTGGTGATCAGGGGGCATGAGAAGTGTGGCACATATACAAATTTCATAGTTAATGCTATATTTGCAGACCTTTCCTGTTGGCACTTAGCTTTTTGTTTTTATTTTTCTCTCTCTTTAAAACAGAACTGTTTTAAAAGTCTGAACTATATTATCATTTTCAGAAAAATAGAAATAGTTATGAACTCAATTCTGTTCAGTTCAGTTGCTCAGTCGTGTCCGACTGTTTGTGACCCCATGGACTGTAGCACGCCGGGCCTCCCTGTCCACCTGGTGATGTGATAATTTGCATACTTTAAACTGATCCTTGGCATACTTTTCACTGATTGCTTGGTTTTTGTCATTTTGATATTCCAGGAAACATCATGAGTGGCACCTCAAAAAATTATTTGGAAAAAAAGTGCAAAGAGTTTAAAACTATGCAATGGTAGATTCTTCTCAGCCTTCAGCTGGAAAATGTATATGTGTGTGTTTGTGCATACGCATGTGTTTGTGTTAGCGTGCACACATGTGAAATGCCCTTGGAAGAAGGGTTCATTCAGTGGAAAATAAAGTGACAAACAGATTTTACTGTGGATATTAATGAGCGTTTTCACTTTATCTAGCTTACTGATAGGCACAAAAATAATTTTGAATAAAATAACTTGGATCACATTGTTTCAGATATTTTAATACAAATCATTTCATTATTTTGTGTGGGTTGCAACATACTACTTTTACTGTATTTGTGGCTGAGGTACATAATTACTTGACTAGAGCTGTACCATTTCATAGAAACGTTTCAATCTAAGTGGCCCCTCAAGAAAGACTAGATCAGCTTTCTGCCTTTAGTGGATTATTTGACAGCAGAGAGCTGGATTAACTTCCCAGGTCAGGGTCAGGCTGGTGTACGTGTGGAAGGACAGAGAGAAGTGAAGGAGTGTGGTAGCATTTGTTTCCTTAAGGGGACTGTGGGGAGACAGTGGGTCTTTTTGAAGAAATTATGTAGTAAATTCCTGTCTCTCTCTCCCTCTTTTCCTACAGGGCCCCTGTGTCCATGATGAGGACTCTGGCCTGTCTCTCATAGGAAAACCTGCCCTCCAGGCTCTTTTATACCACTGCCATTTCTATGAACATTTAAATCATATGGTAAAACATTGTTACCTGGGACGGTATGCATTTGATTTCGATTGTTCAGCTCCTAATGGACCTTCTGAAGGCAATGATTTAAATGGTAAGGGTATTATGTTTATATTTTTAATAAAATATATTTCTTAAATTGTTTAAAACCTTTGTGTTGGTTACAAAATGTTTGAAAAACAATGAAAAATACACAGGAAAACATTCATATCTAGTTCTACTACCCAGAAGTTGCCAGTGTTGCATTTAGGATGTATATTTCCTTCTAGCCGCCTTTTTCTGTATAGCTTTTGTTTGTTTTATATAATTGTGTTCATATCTTATGTACATTTTTGTATTTCCTCCTTTCACTAAACATTGCCTAAGCATTTTTCTGTGTTATAAATTCTTCATGAAAACCATTTTTGACATCTTATTAATGTTTCATAAGTTATTTCATGCCCTTCAGTAAAATTTTATAGTTTTTTCCTCTATTTATGTCTTAAATTTTTTTTTGGAAGGCTCTTCTCAGGCAATCAAGAATGAGACTTTTCCTACTAAATTTTCTAATTTGTTTTGCTAGTATATTGAAAACCTGTTTTGGCATATTACTCATCTATCAAAATATTTGCTGAAATCTTTTAATTTCTACTTGTTTGTAGATTCTCTTGGATTTCCTAAGTATAAGATCTTAGTGCCTATAAATAATAATTGTGTCTCATAAAAAGAAATAGCAATTTAATAATAATAAATAATTTAATAATGAAAAAATAGTTTTAAATATAAATAATAAAAATTTTAAAAATTTAAATTTTAAAATAATGTTAAAAAACCTTGACATAATTTCCCACAGAAAAAGTTTAAGAGTAGAACAAGGAATTCCCAGATATTAACATTTTACTGTATTTGCCCTCCCATGTGTATGTATGTACATATAAGAAAAATTTATTTATTTATATGCATATATATATTTTTTTCTGAGCCATTTAAGAGTAACTTGTAAACATGAAATTTCTTTATCCTGAAATACTTAAGTGTACGTTTCTAACTCACTTTTCTGCTCACTTCTTGGAGGAATTAAGAAGAGAATGACATTTGATGAAGTTCCTGAACATTCTAAACAAATATCCCTATGGAAGCTACCCCTTTAAGTGTCTGGATTTTCTGTACTGGTGTCACTGGACCATGGCCCTGGAACCAGCAGCATTAACATCTGCTCCCATCTTGTTAGAAATGCAAATTTATGCCCCCCCCCCCCTTGATTTGCAGAATGGAATCGCTGGGAATAGGACTCAGGAAACCTCTCTAATAAGCTCTCTTTGATTCTTCTACACTTTGAAGTTTGGGAACTGGTGCTCTCCATAAATTATGTTAGATTAAGCTATAAAGCATAGTAAACTAATTGCTATTTTTGTGTGAAACATGCTGTATATATTAATTACGGATGAGAAAAGTTAGGTATAAATACTCTTTTCTTTAATTCTGGACTGGTTTCACGTAAGGACTACTCTTCCTGTTAATTGTTAAGATACCCAGAGACTGTTTATGTTGACAGTTTTCCTGTTGTCACAGGTTTAGATGACTCGTTCAAGTTCTGGAGGGCTCCATCTCGAATGTCCAGTCAAGATCGAGATCCAAGCTCTCTCTCTACATCGGAAACAATGGTACTTCCAAAGAACACAGAAGTGCTGCATTTTGAATTTCTGCGAAAATTTGCATTTACATAGTGGAGGGATAAGAATGGATGTGAAGAATCAGGTTATGATCATCATGGCAACTGGGATTTAGTTGAAGTGCTGTCTGTCTGGAACTAGGTTCTACCTGGCTCAAATAAGTGTACTGAATATAATTTTAGATGAACTTTCAACCTATTTTCTACCTTTTTTTTTAATAGAAGTTCAAAAGTTTTAAAATATTTATCAGTAGTAGCAGAAGAAAGGGCTTCCCGAGTAGCACAGTGGTAAAGAACCCACCTGCCAGTATTACAGGAGATGTAAGAGATGTGGGTTTGGTCCTGGGTTGGAAAGATGCCCTGGAAAAGGACATGGCAACCCACTCCAGTACTCTTGCCTGGAGAATCCCATGGACAGAGGAGCCTGGCGGGCTGTAGTCCACGGGGTCGCACAGAGTTGGACAGGACTGAGCACACAGTAGTCGAAGAAAACAAACACCATGTGATTATCAGTGCTTGATTACCCTGAAATTTTGCTTAAGGACCAGACAGTTTGAAGAATGTTGACCCATTCAGGCGATTCCAGTGTGGTACTGATGACTTTGAACACATTTCTAAATACTTGCATCAGATAGAGGCTTGTCTTTTTTTTTTTTTTTAGAAGCTTGTCTTAATTATCTGAAATGCTTGATATTTATGTACACCTGCCTGCCTTTCTTCCTTTTTATTTGTAAGTTGCTTTGTTCTAAAAAGTTTGAGACACTAAGTATTTCTAAATAATAACATACTAGGTTTCATTTGTTTTGGAAGCATACAAAGTCATTCTCAACTGGAAAACATTGCAATGTATTTTTGGAACAATCACTGTGTAGTAGAACCAATTAGGAAGGCAAAGGTTTGACTCGGCTGCTTCCAGGAGCAAAAATAATATGAGAATTAAATAATTATACAGGCATTAATAAGATTCACCTCCCGCAGTTTCTCAAGAGAGTGGTACTTTTTGCTAAGTTTTAAGAGTCTCCCTCCCTCCCCTGCCTCCAGACTCAGAAGAGTTTATGTTTAGTGCTAAATTGAACCTTTATTTAGAAAAATAGAATAATTATGCCAATTCCAGTAGGAGTGATGCTCTCTTTTGCAAGCTAGAAACAGTATGTATCTTTGTTTCAGTAAGAGACATAATGATATGACTCAGTGCTAAAGAGAACTATAGTAATTGGCTATTTAAATAGTTCATAGAAGGATAGTGTTAGTTATGTGCTTAAAAATAGTAATTCTTAGGTTTACCCTTCTTGTTTAAAGGGCTATAGGCTAACTTTGAAATCTGTACTTACTTCAGTTCTTTGTTTATAGAAGGTATGTAGTAAATAGTAATTGCTCTAAGTAACTCTGAGTTATCTTAGCTGCTTGGTAGATAACCAAGTTGTATTTTTTCTATACAAGGAGACTTACAAAACCCAAAAGCAAATCAATCATTTATATTTCTTTATTTTATAATAATATATAAATCTTACAGATTAAGATACTAGTTTTTCCGAGAAACACTTTGTAAATATGTCACTTATTATAATAATTAAAATAGAAGCACCTCTATTAATCCAGGACAGGGAAGCCTGGTATGCTGTAGTCCACGGGGTCACAAAGAATCGGGCATGACTGAGTGACTGAACTGAACTATTTATGCAAGTCTTCAACTTGTTTATGTGAGGATATCACATAGACTTTGAGAAGTATATACCAATAAAATCTGTTGTTAAGAATTCTTTTGTATGCTACTGCTGCTGCTGCTAAGTCGCTTCCGTCGTGTCCGACTCTGTGCGACCCCATAGATGGCAGCCCACCAGGCTCCCCCGTCCCTGGGATTCTCCAGGCAAGAACACTGGAGTGGGTTGCCATTTCCTTCTCCAATGCATGAAAGTGAAGAGTGAAAGTGAAGTCACTCAGTCATGTCCAACTCTTAGTGACCCCATGGACTTCGGCCTACCAGGCTCCTCCGTCCATGGGATTTTCCAGGCAAGAGTACTGGAGTGGGTCGCCATTGTCTTCTCTGATTCTTGTGTATAGTCCTATGTTTACTTCTCAAAAGACTACTTGTTAGAAATTTTACAGTCAGCTCGCTCTTTGTTTTTTGGTTTCCAAGCAGAAGAGTTTTGGTGTTGGTAACTTATTCACCAAATTGCTGACTTTTATTCACAAAAATTAGTCTAGTTACTCCAGTAATATGAATTGTCTTGTTTTCCTTATCATATGAGAGGTACTATATCTTTTTTTTCCAGCAGGAGACAAATGTGGAGAGTTGTTATTCATTATGTCAGTGTTACTTTAAACCTAAGCAGTCAGTACCCAGACCAACTAATGCTTCCTCAGGTATAAGAAAATGTTGAAATTACAAATTAAGGTATCAGTTAAATGGATGCAAATCTTGCTAATAAGCTTCTCTGGTTATTTAAATCATAGTTTTGTATGTCTTCAAGAATTGAGAAAAGACACAACTTGTTGATCGGTTTGTTCTCCCACTTTGTCTTTCCAAGGAGAGCATTACCTTTCAGTGTGGGTCCTGCCATTCAGCGCACTGTGCCTGGGCCGTTGCCTTCCTTGTGGCCTTGATGCCGCATTAGGTACTGGAATGGTGTTATCTAATGAGTATTGGTGTAGTTGACTGCAGCTTGTATGTTTTGTGAATTACAGATAGAGTAAGGAGTGTCACTCTTACCTTGGGGGTGTTGCCCTTATAAATAAAGCCTTTTTAGAGATGGCTTTCCTCAGCTCACTGTCCCCTTCCCCAGGGCAGGGGTGGGAGTGGGGCGGTCAGGCATCAGCTGTTTTTCCTCCTGAAATCACATTTCTACTTCTCAGAGATATTCAAACTAGATGGGTGTTTATGCCTTGGAAATACCAGTGTGTATCAACAGCTTTAACACCAAAGTTTGGTCTTTTCTGTGATCTTGAGCAGAATTATGTCTGCTTTATCAGTTTTCAAAGTAAAGGACATGTGGGTCATTTCCTTTTGAGCTTTTCTTTGTGAAATATGTGATTTCTTTCAAACTTTCCGGAGCACTAATTTAAGGAAAGCTGATTTTATTTTAACATTTATAGAGAAATTTTACTCATGGGTCCTCATACCCTTTAAAAAACTGAAAATCATTTTTACTATCGCTATTTTACAAAAGAAGAGATGAAGGCATGGAATGAGTAACTGTCTTGTGCGGGGTTCCAGCATTGCTGACTGGCCGAGCGTTACTTGAATCCAGAAGTGCATTTGGCTTTTGTGCGCAGGTCGTTGGCCGTGATGTCATGCCCCTTCACCACAAGGCAAATGTGACTGGTGCCGAAATAGATGCGACAGGGAGGGTGCAGTGAGCTTAGATGAAAAGAAATGATGAAATAGGGGGTGATTTTGTGTGAGAAGTGGCAATTGAAATGTGCTTTGAAGGATCAACACCTTCTTTTTTATATTATGTACACATTTACAAGGAGCTAAAAAGATATTCAAATATGTCTTAGAATTCAGTGCCCACATATGAGATTTGAAAGTCTAGTTGAGACATAAAGCATAATTAGAAAATAACTGAATACCGAGCTGTGTGGTGCTGGAAGCATTAGATATTCAGAAGATGCATGGAGTTGTTTGGAGTGTGGGAGAAAGGCTTAAGTTTGATTACTGGTATGACCAGATGGGATTAACCAGGAGACCTGAGTCTGGGTTTATGGATTTGAAGAGAGAATCTGTAATAGCTATAAAGATGTAAAGATACTTCAGCAGAGTGAAATGTCATGAAACATTATAATTGATATTAAAGAAATATGAATTGACATTTGTTTGATGGTAGTTAAAAGTTATTTTATAGACCAGGATGACAAATAACACATTCACATACTGGTGTATATTATTAAATATGATCAAATGAATGTCCTTTGCAGATTATTTTCAAGCAAGCAAGACTTGAGGACAGTAGAGAGCATGTCAGCTTAATACATTTTTATTTTTATCTATTAAAATAGTAATCCTTGGTGACTCAGATGGTAAAGAATATGCCTGCAATGCAGAAGACCTGGGTTCGATCCCTGGGTTGGGAAGATGCCCTGGAGAAGGGAATGGCAACCCACTTGAATATTCTTGCCTGGGGCATTCCATGGACAGAGGAGCCTGGCTGGTTATAGTTCATGGGGTTGCAGAGAGTCAGACACGATTGAACAACCAACACTTTCATGCTAATATAGCAAATTTTAAAAATGCAGATTGTTTAGTAGAAATATAAATAACCCCAGTCAGTTGTTAAAACACAGTATATTGGTCTAGAAAGACGTTCTTATGTTTTATCAACCAAATGGGGTGGGATAAGTTAGAATGCAACTATTAGATACTTTCTGAAATCATATTTTTCAAAATTTGTTTGTCCCTTCCTCGGCTGATACTGAGGAAGAGCCCAGTGTTTATGAAGGCCTGTTTGTTGCATTCTTCTAATGAGCCAGGTATTTAGTGGGTCCTCAGAGGCTTTCTTTTCCTGCAGTGAGTGTAATCTTCATTTTCATCAGTAGAGAGGACTGCCTGAGTGTTCGTCAGTTGAAGCGATGTTCAGTGAAAAGACAGAGGATTTCAGCTCCTCGTCCTCTAAAATTTTTCCCCTATAGCCAAGGGAGCTCGTGGCTGGAGCCAGGCTCCTTTGGCGGTCCTGTGTGGCTGTGACGTCAGTCTCAGTATGTGATTGTTGCTTCACAGACTGAAACTTACCTGGATGTCGATTGACAGGAACTTTTTTTTTTTTTTTAAAACACATCTCTTAAAAAAATAAATAAATAAATAAAAACACATCTCTTATAGCCAGTTATAGGCAGATATAATTTTAAAATGTCTTTAGGTTTTTCCCTCCTCCTATGTGGATCTAATGTTATATGAAATAAGACATTTAGTACATGCTTATTTGTGAATGATTTATTGAGACTGAGATTTATCTAGCCTCCATCTGTAGATGACTCTCTGCTCAGCTTACAACTTTTGGCTGCAGCTTTCTGTCACTTGGCTGTTACTACTGTAATGTCATACTTCAAGTGGCGAGAGGTGATAGAGGTCAGAAGTTGAAAGAGGGATTTTAAAAACTATTAATTTCTTGTGCCATTTTCTCCAAATTCTTTTTCTTTTTACTATCAGAAACTGCAAATGAAAATAACCTTAGGTTTTGCTTTCATCCTGTCAGATCAAGTCTAAGGTACCCTACATTAAGGATTAGGACAAATAGGGAATCAATGTACGGATACCGTGAGCTGTACAGTGTCTGGGTCTGTGGTAGGTTGTTTCATAAGTTCTGTTCACAACTTATTTGCGTGCATGCATGGACCTGGAGCTGACACAGGTATGGGACGTTTATGCTGTCTCAGAGAAAAGAAACTGATGGGAGGATACAGTAATTTTTACCTAGGAGGTGTTTGACAGTTTGGGCTTTTTCAGCTTTAGAGTTTTTCAGTTCAGTTCAGTCGCTCAGTCGTGTCTTACTCTTTGCAACCCCATGAATCGCAGCACACCAGGCCTCCCTGTCCATCAGCAACTCCTGGAGTCCACCCACACCCATGTCCATTGAGTCAGTGATGCCATCCAATCATCTCATCCTCTGTCGTCCCCTTCTCCTCCTGCCCTCAGTCTTTCCCAGCGTCCGGGTTTTTTCCAGTGAGTCAACTCTTCTCATGAGGTGGCCAAAGTAATGGAGTTTCAGCTTCAGCATCAGTCCTTCCAGTGAACACCCAGGACTGATCTCCTTTAGGATGGACTGGTTGGATCTCCTTGCAGTCCAAGGGACTCTCAAGAGTCTTCTCCAACACCACAGTTCAAAAGCATCAATTCTTCTGCACTCAGCTTTCTTTATAGTCCGACTGTCACATCCATACATGACCACTGGAAAAACCATAGCCTTGACTACACAGACCTAGTTAACAACAAAAAAAATCTCTGCTTTTTAATATGCTGTCTAGGTTGGTCATAACTTTCCTTCCAAGGAGGAAGCGTCTTTTAATTTCATGGCTGTAATCACCATCTGCAGTGATTTTGGAGCCCAGAAAAATAAAGTCAGCCACTGATTCCACTGTTTGCCCATCTGTTTGCTATGAAGTGTTGGGACCAGATACCATGATCTTAGTTTTCTGAATGTTGAGCTTTGAGCCAACTTTTTCACTCTCCTCTTTCACTTTCATCAAGATGCTCTTTAGTTATGCTTCACTTTCTGCCATAAGGGTGGTGTCATCTGCATATCTGAGGTTATTGATATTTCTCCTGGCAATCTTGATTTCAGCTTGTGCTTCCTCCAGTGCAGCATTTCTCATGATGTACTCTGCATATAAGTTAAATGAACAAGATGACAATATACAGCCTTGACGTATTCCTTTTCCTATTTGGAACCAGTCTGTTGTTCCATGTCCAGTTCTAACTGTTGCTTCCTGACCTGCATACAGATTTCTCAGGAGGCAGGTCAGGTGGTCTGGTATTCCCATATCTTTCAGAATTTTCTACAGTTTATTGTGATCCACACAGTCAAAGGCTTTGGCATAGTCAATAAAGCAGAAATAGATGTTTTTCTGGAACTCTCTTGCTTTTTTGATGATCCAGTGGATGTTGGCAATTTGATCTGTGGTCTCTCTGCCTTTTCTAAAACCAGCTTGAACATCTGGAAGTTCATGGTTCACGTATTGCTGAAGCCTGGCTTGGAGAATTTTGAGCATTACTTTCCTAGCGTGTGAGATTAGTGCAATTGTGTGACAGTTTGAGCATTCTTTGGCATTGCCTTTCTTTAGGATTGGAATGAAAATTGACCTTTTCCAGTCCTGTGGCCACTGCTGAACTTTCCAAATTTGCTGACATATTGAGTGCAGCACTTTTACAGCATCATCTTTCAGGATTTGAAATAGCTCAACTGGAATCCCATCACCTCCACTAGCTTTGTTTGTAGTGATGCTTCCTAAGGCCCACTTGACTTCACATTCCAGGATGTCTGGCTCTAGGTGAGTAATCACACCATTGTGATTATCTGGGCTGTGAAGATCTTTTTTGTACAGTTCTTCTGTGTATTCTTGCCACCTCTTCTTAATATCTTCTGCTTCTGTTAGGTCCCTACCATTTCTGTCCTTTATATAGCCCATCTTTGCATGAAATGTTCCCTTGGTATCTCTAATTTTATTGAAGAGATCTCTAGTCTTTCCCATTCTGTTGTTTTCCTCTATTTCTTTGCACTGATGGCTGAGGAAGGCTTTCTTATCTCTCCTTGCTATTCTTTGGAACTCTGCATTCAAGTGGGAATATCTTTCCTTTTCTTCTTTGTTTTTCATTTCTCTTCTTTTCACAGCTATTTGTAAGGCCTCCTCAGACAGTCATGTTGCTTTTTTGCATTTCTTTTTCTTGGGGATGGTCCTGATCCCTGTCTCCTGTACAATGTCATGAACCTCAGGCCATAGTTCATCAGATACTCTATCAGATCTAGTCCCTTAAATGTATTTCTCACTTCCACTGTATAGTCATAAGGGATTTGATTTAGGTCATACCTGAATGGTCTAGTGGTTTTCCCCACTTTCTTCAATTTAAGTCTGAATTTGGCAATAAAGAGTTCATCATCTGAGCCATAGTCAGCTCCCGGTCTTGTTTTTGCTGACTATATAGAGCTTCTCCATCTTTGGCTGCAAAGAATATAATCAGTGTGATTTCAGTGTGACCATCTGGTGATGTCCATGTGTAGAGTCTTCTCTTGTGTAGGTGGAAGAGGGTGTTTGCTATGACCAGTGTGTTCTCTTGGCAGAACTCTATTAGCCTTCACCCTGCTTCATTCTGTACTCCAAGGCCAAATTTGTCTGTTACTCCAGGTGTTTCTTGACTTCCTACTTTTGCATTCCAGTCCCCTATAATGAAAAGGACATCTTTTTTGCGTGTTATTTCTAGAAGGTCTTGTAGGTCTTCATAGAACTGTTCAACTTCAGCTTCTTCAGCATTACTGTTTGGGGCTTGGACTTGAATTACCATGATATTGAATGGTTTGCCTTGGAAATGAACAGAGATCATTCTGTCGTTTTTGAGATTGCCTCCGAGGACTGCATTTTGGACTCTTTTGTTGACTATGATGGCTACTCCGTTTTTTCTCGGGGATTCCTGCCCACAGTAGTAGATAAAATGGTCATCTGAGTTAAATTCACCATTACAGTCCATCTTAGTTCACTGATTCCTAGAATGTTGACATTCACTCTTGCCATGTTCTGTTTGACCACTTCCAATTTGCCTTGATTCATGGAACTATATTCCAGATTCCCATGCAATATTGCTCTTTACAGCATCAAACCTTGCTTCTATTACCAGTCCCATTCACAACTGGGTGTTGTTTTTTCTTTGGCTCCATCCCCTTCGTTCTCTCTGGAGTTATTTCTCCACTGATCTCCAGTAACATATTGAGCACCTCCCGACCTGGGGAGTTCATCTTTCAGTGTCCTATCTTTTTGCTTTTTCATACTGTTATGGGATTCTCAAGGCAAGAATACTGAAGTGGTTTGCCATTCCCTTCTGTAGTGAACCACATTCTCTCAGAACTCTCCACTATGACCGTCTTGTGTGGCCCCACATGGCATGGCTTAGTTTCATTGAGTTAGACAAGGCTGTGGTCCGTGTGATCATACTGGCTAGTTTTCTGTGATTGTGGTTTCAGTCTGTCTGCCCTCTGATTCCCTCTCTCTGTGCCTACTGTCTTAGTTGGGTTTCTCTTACCTTGGACGGGCGGCATCTCTTCACAGTGCTCCAGCGAAGCGCAGCTGCTGCTCCTTACCTTGGACATGGGGTATCTCCTCTAGGCTGAGGCTCCTGACCTTGGATGTGGGGTAGCTCCTCTCGGCCACTCCTGTGCCATCGCAGCTGCCCCTCCTGCATGTGAAATTTTGTTTTCTACAGAATTTCTATCATGTTTAATGTTTCCAAAAGATGTTTTATGAAGTACAGTATAGTTATGAAGTACTGTACAGTACAGTACCAGCATAGTTCTTAATTTTTAAAAACAGTTCATTTGTTACACGGGAAGAGATAGAGAAAAATCTCTTAATACTTCTGCTAATTCTTTTATAGACACTATTAAAATTTGTGTGTGCCATTTGAAACTAAAAAGACTCTTATGAATTAAGAAGTGAAAATTAAAGACACAACAAATCATAGTTAAAGTAGTATGCTTCTTAGTCTCTCAACATTTGAGCATTAAGTGGCAATGGGCTTTGTGTGCATGTTCCGGTAATCTTCTCAACCTAGGGTTGAACCCACGTCTCCTGCATCTCCTGTTTTGCAGGCGAATTCTTTACTGCTGCACCACTGGGGAAGACTGGGAATGGGCTCTATCAGGACCTTAAAATCCTACATGCACTTCAAATCAAAACTTTGCTCCTTTGAGTTAACTGACTTACATGAACTGTAACAGGTCTAAGAAGCAGAAAATGCCATTCCAAAAACTGTTATGACTCTCAAGACATGGAGTGTTTTTCAGTTATACTAACTAGTGTGCTTTTGTGATGAACCTTTTTGTGTGAGGATTTCTTGTGTGTATGTTGCTGGTGTTTCATTTCCCAGTTGGTGATGTTAACCAGTGAGTGCTCCATGTATAAAATAATTGCCTTTGCTGATCCCTAGGTGGCAACTTCATCGGGCAGTGCTGAATTTCAGTCCCTCGTGCTCTCCACGGCGCCTCACCCTGAAGTCACACATGACCAGCTGGTGGCTCAAGGTATCCTTTTAGGAAGGCATTCTACTTTCAGAAAGAAGAGTGACAAGTTGGTCCTGACAGATATTTTGAAAGTAAATTTCTGGATAAAAGAACTAAATTAAGTCACAGAACAAACTGTCCAGATAAGAACAAAATGAAATGTCACAGAACAGAATACGTACATCAGAAATTAACAAACAAATACTCTTAACTAATAAATGGGAATTTGGCCATCAAGTAAATACTCTGATTGCCATATGGTTCCTTATTAGATAATAATGGATATTTGGTATTTGAATCCAGGAACTGATAGATGTTAATTAGCTTCATTTTTTTTTCCCTTCTTTCGGGAACACACCTCAGTTTGCCACTTGAAAAGTGAATCCACTTGAAAGTGATGAGAAGTGGGTTCGTAAGGATTTTTCAAAGCGTATGCTTTCGTTTTAAAGCACACAAAATATTTCGAGTCCCTGTTTTATAAGAAGGTCGTGCTGAGTAGCCTAGGATTTATTTTTATTAATGACAGTGTGTATATTTTATTCTTTTGGGGACTGTTGCCAGCTCTGTCTGCTTCACACTTTATATATTTGTATAGATTACTGCTCGCTTTTGTTTCTTCTAAGACAGTAGATAGGCCTTTATTCAGTAGCATTAAATCCCTAATCTGTAATGAATATACTACCTAAAAAGAAGGTAATTTTAAACACTGAAATATGAGCATCTGCAGGGAAAATGCTTTCTAAAACTTCAGAAATATTTGCTTAAGTAAGACTTTACTCTGAATTTTCCTTACAGTGTTTGTTCCAGAACTTCCTGAACAGTGTCCCAATTTGGTTTTTAGTAATTTATGTTAACAACATATAAAAATGTTTAATTTTAGAAAGTACTCACCTGATCCTGTTAAGAACAAAAGAAGCAAACTCAGGTTGTTTTCAGTAGCTTAGGACACAGAGCATGAAATGAAGTTTGATAACGAATCTCATGAACATTTATTTCTAAGAGTATGTTGAGTTACTGTTTTTTAAACAGCTTCATTGAGATATAATTCACATTCATACAGTTCACTCAATGTAAGTGTACAATTCCTTGGTTTTTAGTGTATTCACACAGTTGTGCAAACATCACCACAGTCAGTTGTAGAACACTTTTATCACCCAGAACAAAACTTGTTCCTGCTAGCAGTCACTCCTGATTTCCTCTGCTCTCCCCAGCCTGCCGCAAGCACTAGTCTGCTTTCCCTGTTTATAGATTTGCCAGTTTGGGATGTTTCATATAAATGGAATCTTATTTAGGGATCAGGGTGAGGGTATCTCGGAAATTTTTTTTGTACTTTTGTGTAAGTTTGGTTTATTCAAAATAGAATGTTTCCTTAAAATAGAAATAAGAAGTAAAGGTCATGAGGGAGTCTTGAGGCAGATTAAATTGTCTTGTTAACAGTCCCTTCCCGAGTCTTCTAGGAAAGTTCCATACTCTCGTATCTTCAGTTCTAAAATCCAGAATTTCTGAAAGTGAAAAGTTTTCTCAGAACTTAGGTGTCAGTAAGCCTTAGCTGTGCCCTAATACATTTGGTTACAAAATCTGACCAATTCTAGTTGGAAGTTGTACTTGCTTATATATTTGTCCTCCTTGTTGTGATTATGTGTCTGCTGCGCTGCAGAAAAATTTGTTTCCTTGTGGGGCGTTGCCCAGGATCCCACTGGGGTTGTTAATTAGTGTAGGGTGGTGGTGGTTCTTGTTTAGTCATTATGTCGTGTCTGATTCTTTTGAGACCCCGTGGACTGTAGCCCACCGGGCTCCTCTGCCCATGGAATTTCCCAGGCAAGAATACTGAAGTGGATTGCCATTTCCTTCTCCAGGGGATCTTCCTGACCCCAGGATAGAACCCGTGTCTCCTGCATTGGCAGGTGGATTCTTTACCACTGAGCACGAGGATACATGTACCTTATTACTTTTCTAAAATTAAAAATATTTTGAGTGCTGAAACGCTTCTGGCCCTTAGTTTAAAAACAAAAAGAATTGTGGTGCATCTGTTTGTTACCCAGTGTCCGAGTGCATGAGACACAGAACTGTGCCCTGCCCTTCTCGTCCTGAGGTACATTGTCACCCGAGGTGTCCCTCAGACACACACATGTACATGCACACGTGCGTGCTCACACATGCGCACAAAAACACACGCTGGAGGAGCTGGATGTCTGACAAGCTGGCCTCAGGCTTGAGGTGTGCCGAGCAGTTAGGGGAATTCCCCAGCAGACTGTCTCTCTTTAGCACTTGTAGGAACTTTCATCTGATTATCAGAACTTGTGAATTTTGTATGTAACCACAAGCTAAACACAATGGTGATAATTTTCACACCTATCTCAATAATAGGTCAGCGTGAAGCTGCGTCTCCACGGCTTCCTCCTGATTCACCCCTCTCTGCTCCTCTGCCCAGGCAGTGTGTGTCTGTCACCCCGCCCCTCCTCTCCGCGACGTGCAGCCTCCTAGACAGTCTCTTGGTGACCGCTCCAGGAGACACTGCTGGTGCTTTCCGACGAACCCGTCTCATTGAGCAGCTCTGTAGGTAAGCAGGGAGACTGAAGGTTTTCGCTTTTGCCAGATTTGTCTGGGCACTTTTTATTTTCAATCTGTTAAAGCATTTGTGTTGCTTTGTTTCACTAACTGTTAAACTTCCCTTACCCCATCCTGATATTTTAAAACTCAGGAGTTTGTCCTCTGCCACACTCAAGGAATATGATACAAGTCTCCTTGATTGTTCAGAATGAAAGTGAAGGAGTTCTGGGCTTCATCTCCCTAGTGGTCATATCAGAATAACGTCATTGGGTTGAAAAGTCATTTTTAAAATACATTTGGAATTGTTTAGTTATGGGAGCCTGAAAGTTTTAATAGAAAGTAGTCTGATAAACTTTAAGGAAATCATGATTTGGTTCTTTGATGTATCTAATATTAATTAGCATCTGACTGGACTTTTTCTGATTTTCTGATTGGCTGTATGGTATAGTTAAAAAGGCCAAGGAGATTGGATTCAGTCCAACTTAGGGCCTGATTATGGTTCATTCTCTCACTAGTGTTGCTGCCTTGGTAAAGGCACTTTAATCTCTGATGCGTCATTAATAATACTAGTTAATGGGATGACTATTAGGATTAAAAAGAGGTGTTGTCTACAATACTCTCTTATCTTGAGTAAAGTGTTCCTTCCCTCAGGACATCCTGCTTATTCCAGCCACGTGTACCCACCTCCTGTTCCCCACATGCTCATTTGCATTTCTCTCTCTCTGTTTCTGCTCTTTGAACATCTGCTCTCTGAATTGTCTTCCTTCTCTTCACCAAATCACAGCGCTTTCTCTTTCTTTTTGGGATAAGGGCAGTCTCAAGAGGAAGAAGTCTGCCGTGCTTCACTCAGTGGTGTCTGTTTCTTTACTCTGCCCTTTATAGTAGGCAGCAAGATGAGACTGTGGTCTGTTTACATTTCTTTTCCTACTAGAGTTGGAAAACGAAACTGCTAGGCGATTGTCTTTCCTTCTTAAATGTTTCCTATCTCAAAAATGGTTAAAATGGAGTGTTAGGAATATTTTTGCTTCTGCAGAGTCTGTTAAGAGTCTTTTGTGACGTTGAGGGCATGGAGGTATTAAAGAATCTTATAGGAAAGGCTTATATTTCCATCCTTGCTATTTCTGACTTAAATTTTTTTGCTGTTTTTTTTTCTTTCTTTTTTTTGGTTTTTACTTTGTAAATCAGAACTTACTTCCTCAAAAGTGCTTTTCCTATTTTAAATAGGGACATAAGCACCAAGATCTTTCTCTTGTCTTTTCCTTCTGAAAGGACTTTATTATATTCTGCTTGTAATAGGTTTCACTATATATTTTCCTTGGAATTCTTGGTTTCCGACATTTACCTGATGATATCTTTTCCCATGTTCTGAAATATTTTAGGGAAACTTTTTATAAACACTTATTTCCTTCATTTCATAAAAAATCCCTTTTCTTGAGTTCTGTTCATGGTCATATCCAAATTGTAAATTCGGATTTGTTCGTCTTCAGTAACAAGCATCTCGATGGTCTGAAGGGTGCTGCCTCTCTTCCTTCACAGCATTGCAGATGCCACCCTCCTAGAGACAAGCGTCCAGGAGCTCCGGGCCCTGCTGCCCACGTCTCTTCCTGCTGAACACACTCAGGCTCAGGTGAGCGCCCACGTCTCCCTCTCACCTCGTCTGTATGTGCGTTTCTGTAGCCTTAAGTGCCAGAAACAGAAATCCTGATGAGGACATACCACAGGAGAGGAGTGAGAGTCTCTTAGGGTGTATGTGGTATGATGAGGTTGTTTGAAATAGGTTACTTAATATTCCAACTACAGACGTCTCTGGTAGCAGAGAGCAGTGAGAGGTTTGAGGTCCTAGATTCTACGCCTAGTTCCATCATTAACCAGCTGGACATGTTTCATCAAGGATCTGGCTACCTTTGAACACTGTATTAGACAAAGGGGAATGTTCACTGTATAGCCCACCTTCCCCCTCTGTGATTTTAGGATATCTCTGTTATTTCTACCTAAATTAAAGTTGTAGAAATACTTAGTGAGTAAATTCTGTGTATTTTCAAAGCTCAGTTTAATAAGGATAAATTTATGTTTGTTCCTCCACAGATATTTAGTGAAGTTGTTGCTAACAGAAATGGTACCTTAAGATCAGATTTTTAAGAAGGGCCACAGGATTTATTTGGGGTGAGAGATAATAAAAGTGTGCCAGACCAGTATCTCTTGCTCTGCGGTGTCTTCTTTGAGCTTTCTGCGTAAGGCAGACCCCTCCTACAAGGCTGGGTAGCACTGCACATCATCTTCCAAACGCTGGTCCAGCGCAGTGTTTCCACTTGTGAGTGTGCTTGTTTGTGTGTTGGCCATCGCCCCTGATTTTCTGTCTGTCCATCCAGCACGTCTTCACTGGGGGCCTACCGAGCAGCAGGATCTTCCCTAAATGAATAAAACAGAGAACCTTCCCCTCAAGTGGGGAGTGTAGACAGTGATCAAATACACATATGCCTGATGATGTCTTAGGTAGACACCTGAGAGTAAAAACTAAAGCAGGAACAGGGAGTAGCGTCAGAGCTGGCAGCGCAGGGCTTTTCTGCGTCGAGGGCTCGGGGAAGGGCGCTCAGACAGTGACATGGGGCCTGAAGTGAGTGAGGAAGCCAGTCCATGGGGCCTCACGGGGCCCCTGAGAGTCGCCCTGTTCAGGAACCAGCATGGAGCGGCTGGTGCAGAGTCTGCGAGGCGGAGATGAGGCCAGAGGGTCCAGGACTCCGTGAAGGTGGAAGTGCCATTAGGGCCTGTTTTATAAAGGAAACGACGAGCCCAGCAGCGAGCAGCTTGCCCAGGACGGCTCCCACAGTGAGAGGCAGGGCCAGGCTTCCAGCCCGTGCAGGCTGCTTCTGGAATCCATAGTCTTACTCTTGCACTACATGGCCTATGTAGACTGACTGCTTCTTGCCTTTTCATCCTTACATAAGATGGTTCATTCATTCCAGAAAACCCTGGAGCATATGCCCCGCTTTATTGTGCTGTAGGCGCTAGTGATGCCTCTGTGAACAGAGCAGGCATGCCCCGGCCCACACAGAGTCTGGGTCCTTGGAATGGGAGACAGTAAACAGTAAATAGCAGTTACGGGTTTTTATCAGGTGGTGATGAATGGTGTATAAAGAATCAATGAGGATGGGTGATACCTCAGAAAAAGCCTCACCGAGGTGAGATGTGAGCAGAGCTGAGGAGACAGGCTGTGGGTGGGGAGGCAGTGCGTGTGGCAGAACTCTGTGGGGAACAGAGACATGAGGTGCTGAAGCTGGGGGTCTCTTGGTCTGGCTTTTTTTGTTTGTTTGTTTTTAAAGAAAGAATTTCAAACATTAAAAAAAAAAGATAGTTGCTTTATGAACTGTCATACTGGTAGCTGACTGAATCTTCGATATGGTAGTTCACGGGAGAATCTGACAGCTCAGGCGTTCTCGCTCAGGCTTCCTGCTGGCTCTCCCCTCCCCTGGATTGTCCGGTCATGGTCACACCACACACGCAGAGGGCAGACTCACTGTAACTGCAGTGGTGTGGCATAGCAAGGGGTCAGGAAATACTTCACAGCAATAAGGAAATTAAATGTCACCAACTGCTTGCATTTCACCCGATAGGAAAAACGTAGAGCCACCTGTACTTTTGTGTAAAATGTGTCCACAGATTAGATAAAGAGAGTACCTTTTATCCAGAGAAGTAGGACAGAAGAACTCTTTGGAAGCAGTCTGACACCATTCACCATAGAGGCACTTTATGTTGTTTAGTCGCCAAGTTATATCTGCATCTTTTGCAACCCCATGGACTATCACCTGCCAGGCTCCTCTGTCCATGGCATTTTCCAGGCAAGGATACTGGAGTGGGTTGCCATTTCCTTCTCCAGAGGATCTTCCTGACCCAGGGAGCAAACCTGTGTCTCCTGCATTGGCAGGTGGATTCTTTACTACAGAGCTGCGAGGTAGGCCCTGTAGGCACTTATGCCTCAACAAATGCCTGGCAGTCCCTGACTCTGAGAGTAACGTGGGAGGAAAAACTGTGAGTGTGTGTGTGTGCACACGTATACAGAAAGAGAGGCCAGAATGTATCTGTGAAGTTCATTTCTATGGATTGTTGCGTTGCTTGGACGTGGTAGAGAGATGTCATCAGAGTTTGTTCTTTAATTATTACATGTCCAGAGAATTTTTTTTTAAGTATTTTTGCCCATTAATACTTCTTACGGTATTAGTTATCAACCAACATTCCAGAGGTGGTTTTATTGGTTATTTTAAGGAGGATTTAATTGTTCTTTTAAAACTAAGAATAGTATTTTTATGCTGAAGGATAGTTGAAGGCAAACATTGGACATGTTTTCATTTTATTTATAGCAATCACTAGGCTGTTAGGCTGACTTCTCCCACCCCTCAATTGTACGCCTTGAAGAATATGTTATAATCTTTCTTTACAGAATTGTAGAGCTTTGGACTGCCTTTTTTGCTTCTTCCACAGTTTAGCTACTTGAAAACCATAAAGGCTTTCTCTCTCTAAATAGAATTCAGAATTTGGCTTTGAAAATGATGTTTTGTTTGGTATAATTGTAGTTGACACTGTTAATGTGACCGTTAATGACATGCTTGTGAGAAAAATAATGCTTTGTCTGCTGTGTGTTAATTTTAGGTCTTTTAAAATTATGATGCATATTTTATGACTTTTTTGTTAACTTGTATTATAAAGAAGTGACACTGCATCACTGAGATGGGCTTTTCGTGTGACATGCTTTATTTTTACTGTGTCTCCTCTTTGGAGCAGGTGTCCTTTCTCCTAGAATACCTGTCCTCCTTATCCCAGCTTCTGCAGTCATGTTTATTGGTGGATCCTGACCTTGTGATTCAGGATGAGCTTCTGAAACCTCTTATCCCTAACATCATCCGAGTTCTCACCCTATGCACCAAAGATATATTAGGTGAGCTTTATTTATTTATTTATTTTAATTGGAGGCTAATTGCTTTACAATATTGTAGTGGTTTTGCCATACACTGACATGAATAAGCCATGGGTGTACATGTATTCCCCATCCTGAACCCCCCTCTCACCTTCCTCCTCGGTGAGCTTTATTTTTATTTAAATTTTGTTGTTGTTGTTGTTGTTTAGAAGTAAAGTAAATAATGTAACTTTGTACCAAGTATTCAGATCAGGGTCACATTTTGGGTTGTTCTTTGCTAGTGTTTTTGGAAGACTTTTCATGAAGTGTCTTACAGGTTGGATATTTTAAGTGGCTCCCGGAGACTGAGGCAAGTATGCAGTGTAATGAAGGACCATTCACCAGTGCTGTCATTTTAAATGAGCGTAAAGTTCTTTATGTAATGTTAGAAAGCACAGTGAGTGTTAGATGTTAATTATTCTTATAAGCTATGACTAAATAACAAGTTTAAGTCCAGAACATAATATCAGAAATTTCCAAAGGTCTGCAATTCTTTAAAAATGTACTCTAATGAAATGTTGAATATAGAGCTTACTAGTAGGGAAAACTAAAGCAACATAGCTTCTTTCTCAAAATATGATAGTTGTCTGAAAGAGTTTATAATGAAGTAATCATTCATTTGGTAATTCTCTGCCCATTAGCTCATTCTTGTTTAGGCCTTTGCGTTTATGGCTTTGCAGGTTTGGGGTCTGGTAGGTGAAGTGGTTTACGACGCCCAGCAAAGGCAGTCTGCAGTCTCAGCAGCACCGCGTTACCCCAGTGCTGGGGGAGCAGTGGTCACTCAGGGGCAGGTTTGGCCAGTGGCAGTGATGTCCGCATGAGCTAACAGGGTTACACCACGCATTCCCTAAGAGAATAGGGAGCAAGAGGTGATTTTTACGTTATTTTTCAAAAGGCTCTTTTTCTTCTTTGTGTTAATAAGTCGAAACATTTTGGTTGCTGTTTTTACAGATGTAGAGTTAACGCCAGCTTTTTACCAGACGTGGACTCATCTGTTCAACCTTCTGGCCGCACTGCTGAGGCGAGCTGGCCCTGCCTCTTTCCCGTCTGTTACCAAGAGTCTGGCCCGGTCCTGGGCAGCGGTGATCGGTAAGGAGATGGTCCTGCTGGGCTCGGGGTGGTTTTGCTCATAAAATTAAGATAATCCCTTATTTACACACACTCACACATTCTTATAAACAGGAATCTATATAAAAAGAGCAAAATGAAAATGAAATCAATTCCTTGATCGGTAGGTTGTCTTGGTACTATTTAATTTACCTTTAAACACTGCAGTTATTGCTGTGCTAATAAACTTCATTAGCATTAAAAAACCTATAAACTTTGTTGCTCAAATAAATTTGACTCACTTCTTTAATTTTGAAGATGTTTCCAGTCATTCATACATGAAATTATCTTTCAGATACATTCTGCAGGTGTGCACGTCTGTCTGCCACAAGCCCTACCCTGTATACCGCCAGCCTGCACTTCCTTTCTCTTCTCTTGACCGAAGAAGCAAAAAGGCATCTCCAAGATAAGGATAAAACAAGCTTATGCCACAGTCCAGCAGTGGTTTCACTTCTTGACAAAACCCAGGAAAGTCAGAACTCTCTGGAACGACTTACTGAAGTAATTCTTCAGGTTAGTGGTTCTTGATTTTTTAAAATTTGGTTTAGTTTTTAAATAATTGACTTTCAGTCTTGGTCTTCTAAGAATTTTATTCAATCATTCGAATTAAAAAGCAATGCTTATTACAACCATTTAAATAACAGAAGAAAGGAGGAATTTGATAATCGTTCTCCAGTTCTTCTGTTTTCTAAGGGGCCTTTTAAATAAATTACATGTATGTACATGTATTCCCCTGTGAATTTGATTAAGTGCTTAAACTTGCTGTATGTTAATGCTCAACATAGCTTTTTTCTTTAGAGGTGAGTCTTTGAGAATGATTTTCAGTCTTCTCCATATTATAGATTTTTTATTCAGTCTCATCCTCACAGAACATTGTCAAATCTTAATGATTTATCAAATTCTAGTGGATTTCATGAAGTAGTTGAAAACTAACGATAGCTCATATTTTCATTCATAAGTGTTTTGCTACAGCTTAAGTTTTTCTCGAAGGCAGTTTGATTTGCATTCTTTGCAGTGCTATGAAGGAAAAACTTCCAGAGATGTCCTGAAGAGGGTCGCTGTGAACGCCCTGATGTCGCTTCTGGCCGTCAGCAGAAGAGCACAGAGACACGCTCTGAAGGGTGAGCCACCTGACGCCTCAGCTGCTTTTAACTTGTATATTTTACCGCCTGTTTATTTTAGGTGTAAAGAGCTTAAAATTATAGTGTCACTGAAAAGAACAGGTTTTTCCCCCATACAGAAACATAGTAAACATACTTTGTTATTTTAAAAAATTTTCTGTGAAGCATTCCATAGTTTTATTTGCAAAGCAGAAATAGGGACACGGATGTAGAGAGCAAACGTGTGGAAACCACGGGAGGCGGGGGGTGGGGAGAACTGGGAGACGGGCTGACACGTGGACCCCGCCGCGTCCAAGCAGACGTCTGGGGAGGGCCTGCTGCGCTGCACAGGGGCGCCCCTCGGCCCCCGGTGGGGCCTGAGCGGGGAGGGGGCCAGACGTGCGTTTCTGTCAGAGCACAAGATGACACAGGTGGGCTACTGTTTGTGCAGTGAGTCTTTCTCTAGAGTCTATTAAATCTTAGAGAAGTTTTTTAATGTAACATACCACTCAGTTTCATAATAATCACGTGTTAACCACAAGCACATATTGCACACACAAAGAAAACATGTAGTTTCAATAGGAATAATAACCACCTTAGATGATTCTATATTTTCATATAAATTTCCCTCTGGAGTGTTGTAATTTCTCATCCAGATTCAGGGAACCACAGGTGTTTGAGATGAAAGAGAATATCAAGTCCACTGATTTCAGTTGTAACTTTGCTACTGAAACTCCACACGCCTCCAACATAAATGAGATGTGTGAAGAGTAGTACTAAGTTAAAAACAAGTGGGTTTTAGCATTTTAGTTTTCCTGTGTTTTTTCCCTCTGGTTCATTAATGTCTCACTGAAAATGTGAAAATAGAATTGGTTAGACACAGAAAATATAATTTTTTGAGAAATTTGATTGTTGAATATAGTTTTTACTTATTTGGAAATATAGTAACTTTCTGACTATTTTGGACCTTGTCTTCCAGCCCATCTCGTAGACAGCTGCGTGGAGCAGATGAAGCACATTCATGCACAGCTGAACCTGAGTGCTCTGAAGCCAGGGAGGGCAGCGCTGAAGAAAAAGGTCAGTGAGTTCTCAGACTCTGGGAGGCAGGGGTCACCATCTCTCAAGTCCTTGTGCTCATAAATGACACCCATGTTTGGTTGAAGTGAGTGTTTTAGAGGAAAGGTACAGCCACATAAATTAATGGGATTTCTACATTAGCAGGTTTGCGATGGGATTTATTTGTATGTGTGTGCACCTTATTTCTCACTTGAAGATCTTTAAGTGAGATTTATATATGATATGTTGTTGTTTTAAGCCTTTTGGAATGTGTAAGATACATTTTTATTCTACAGAAAGAATATCTTTCTCTCATAGGTTCTCTAGAAATAGAATAACTTAGTAAGTGTTTTCTATATGGCAGGCACTGTGCTGAACACTTCATATTTACTATCCGCTGCTCACTCATGACAGTAATCACAGAACCAGGAATGGGTAAAGCCCGTGTTTGCCCCGGGTCTGGGCAGTTGCAGAGCTGGTGTTCCTGATGTCAGTTCATTTCCTTCTCAGGGACTTCTCAGCGTCTCTTTTTCGCACTGAGTCTGCTGGACTCGTGACAGGCTGCGTGTTCACTGTCAACTTGATGTAACATAGGTTTTTAAGGAAACTCTTTTATATCGCAGTAACTTGGGTTTATAACACTGTATCAGTTCCATCTGTACTGCATGACCTCTGTTTATGTGCACACTATACCTACTCATCACCAAAAGTTTAGTTTCCATCCATCACCAGACAGCTGACTCCCTCCACCACTTTTCCCTCCACCACCTTGCCCTCCGCCTCATCCCCTCCTTCCTGGTCACCACTCCTCTGCTCTCTGTGTCTATGTGGGTTTTTGTTTTTTGGTTCTGGTTTGGTTTGTTCATTTATTTTGTTTTTTTGTTTGTTTTTTAAAATATTCCACATGAGTCTAATCATGTAGCACTTGTCTTTCTCTGTCTGACTTATTTAACTTAGCATAATACCCTCAAAATTCATCCCTGTTGTTGCAAATTGCAAGATTTTTCTGTGGCTGACTAATATTCCATTGTATATATACACTGCATTTTTTTAATCCATCATCTGTCAGTAGTCCTTTAGATTATTTCCATATCTCAACTATTGAAAATAACAGTTTTTATATAATAGCAGTGGTTAATAATAATAACTATGGTTAAAAAGATCTGCCACAAAAGCTTACTGAGGAAGTGAATATGTGTCTGTATTTATAAACATATCTGCATAATATATCTAAGACCATTATTGCAGCAGTGTGTATAATGACTTATTTCTACTGCATCTAATAACAAACCAAGAAGAAGCCTTATTTAATCATTTTATTGGTCTAGGTGCTTATATGTTTGTCAGTTTGTTTTCTTGCGTCTTTCCTTTTTCCTCTCATGCAGAGGCCCTTTACTTCATCATTGAGAAAGTCAGCCGATACCCGATAACGATTGAAAACCAGCCAATACGTGCTTTACTTTGTTGAGATGAAACATGGGGCTTATCACATATCTCAGTCCCTCTGTGCCTGATAGAACAGAAATAGCTTTTTTGTGGTGGGTGTGCTTCTCGAGACGTGGTCATCTTTCAGAGATCGTTAGCCTGTCAGTCCCCCCGAGCCGTGGTGGTCAGGCCCAGAAAAGAGCATGGCTGTGGTGTCGCGTGACCCAAGGGAGAAGGAACTATTGTATGCAAAAGTGAAAGATGCCATTGTTGTTCACATCTTTCAACTGCTTTTTGTTTAAACAGGAGGATGGTTTTATTAAAGAATTAAGCATTGCCATGCAGCTCCTAAGAAACTGTCTTTATCAGAATGAAGAATGCAAAGTAAGTAGAGCTCCTTCTCAGTTTTGAAAGCAGCGCTGTTGTGAAACAGTTTAAATTTCATATGAGATAATTGGGAAACTGAAAAACTCTTTGAAGTTTCCTTAGATGCATGGTTGATTGGTTCATAAGCTCAGTGTTGATTTCAGAAAAGAACGCACCTAATCTTACCGTTGCTCGTCAGCCCTGATGACATTTCTTGTTCGTGTCAGCATTTTAACTTTATCCCTGAAACTTTGACTTCAGGCAGCTAAAGCAAACTTGAGTCTCTTTTTTCCTACTGTTAGCCGTTTCATTTTTTTTTTTAATTTAATTTTAACTAAGATGGCGTGAATGACTGTGTATGTCTTCTAGGCAGGATTTTTTTCTGCCTAGGCAGTTGTTAGGCAGTTGCCTAGGCACCCGTCCATGGGGAGGTGTCCATACGCACAGGAAAGATGAGGATGTCTCCTGCTTCGGAGGAGAAATGGTATTGCTATGTTGATGTCAGGGAGGTTCTTCAGTCCCAGCTCTGCTGCTCGCGGGGCCCCTGGCGCAGCCCCTCTGTCGGGACCCTCAAGGTGTTTTGCTCTGTCTGAGCATTGGTGCTGTCTTTTTACACAGCCATCGGTGCTCTTACATAGAACACAGTGTCTGGAACACTTTGATTTGCTTTGTCATAGTGATGGGACACTTCTGAAGCACTAACCTCCACACAGAACTACTGTGGAAAATGAGTAAGTCAAAGATAACTTATGGAAGCTTTCTTTTTTAAAAAAATTTTCCCACTTCTTTTTAAACTTTTTATTTTGTTTTGAGGCATAGCTGATTAACAATGTTGTGATAATTTCAGATGAACAGCGAAGGGACTCAGCGATATGTATACATGTATCCAGTTCTCCCCCAAACTCCCCTCCCATCCAGGCTGCCTCATCACATTGAACAGAGTTCCATGTGCTATACAGGATTACCTCTTTCGTTATTTTACTTGTGATAAAACTGGAAAAAGTATACTATATCTTAGGAAATGAACGTTTGGAGCACATATTCCTTAAACTGTATAAAATAATTTACTTAAGACACATGCCTAACAGTTTACATTTCAAAACAATTTCATGGGAATTAAGTGTTGATATGTCTCATTAGTGATGTCATTTACTAAGTTTGATGGTGTCCTTGCAACTGGATGCAGTTAGTGTTCGTGTGTGACACCCCCCTCAGGCAGCACTCCAGCACACTCCCCAGGTGGTCTCTGCCTGTAGATTCAGGAGATGCCAGCCTGGGTTCCAGGTATAAAGGTAGTGCTCACATTTGTGACACATTAGCCAGCTATGGAAGTGTAATCTCTCAACAGGTCAAAGCATGTGTGCATTTCCAAGTTGCTTAATAACAAATAAATCCAAAGAAGAATATTCAGATGACTCTTGAGGATAAACATAGTTCTGTGGGACAGAGAGCCTTAATTTCTTTTCCTGTTCCAGCTTACCTGAGGGGTGTCACACACTCCCAGTACTAAGTGTTGGTCACTCTTGTGGTGACTCAGTAAGTCCTCCACGCCCACGCCACCCTGGTGTCGGTAAACATGTGACAATGAGGAGCTTTCCATACTGGGATGAGCCCAGGGCTGGTGAGGTCGATGGACTGAGGGTTAGAGGTGGGGACGGTGCTGGTCAGGCAGGAGGTGGTGGGACCTTAGTCGTGGCGAGGAGAACAGGGAGGAAGGCGTGGACTTGAGGATCCGAGGGATGAAGACATGTAGAACGACTTCCAGGCTCAAGTTTAACACAGGCGTGAGTTGCAGAGCAGAATGTAGGCGTGAGTGATGCTCACGTGGGGTCCGCCTGTCTCAGTGCAGGGTCTGTGGGACATCAGGGTGGAGCATGGCCGGCAGTCAGTGGGTCATGTGGGCCTGGGGCTCTGAGGAGCAGCACAGACTGGGGGGTCTTAGGAGTTAGCACTGGATAGAGGTGTTTGTAGCCGTGACTGTTGTTGAAATTTCCCAGTAGAGTATGTAGTGAAAGCCTAGGTCATATCCTTGGGAAATGCAGCTGTTTAAAAATGAGACTGTGTAGGGAATGCTGGAGAGTTTGGAGGTAATCAAGGATAGAGGGGCTGCATGAAAATGAAGAAAAAAGAGCCTTTAATAGATGCCACAGTGCCTGAGGGTTTGGCAGCTACAAAGGTAGGAACAGTTTTACCAGCATCATCAGTTCAGAAAAGAAATTGAAGATTAAGTAACAGCTGGGGAATGACAGCACAAAGCTTGGCTATGAAAAGCATCATTTGTAATTGAGAATATGTAGCTATAAAGGAAGCTAGCCTGTATGTTGAGTTCTTCTAACAGGTAGCGCTTAAGTATAGCCAGACGTGAGCAAACCGAGGACTAGTTATTAAAGAGAGGAAGAAACGACCTCCTAGATGAACTCAGAGCCCTGAGGAGGCAGCAGGCTCTGTCCAGGACACAGATGGACGGATCAGTGCTGCCAGAAGGACTCTGGGTCCTCCCTGCCAGGCGGGAAGGAGCAATGGGAGGAGACCCAGATGTGCCGTGTGGAGTTGAGGAGGAGCTCATCCCTGCCTGGCTCTGTCTTCTCCGAGGGACAGCAAACGTGGTCGTCCACTGTGGTCATGGGGCTGCCTCCAGGCTCGTGGAGAGTGGGGAGCAAGGGGAACAGTGTTGGGAACAACTCGCCTCTCTCTTCCTGCGTGAAGTTGTGAGGGCATTGTACAAATGCCCACGTGTGTGTGCATGCGTGGGTCTACAAACTGCCTAGTCAGTCTCTTCATGAAGAAATAGCTGCATTTGCTGCCAATAGTTATATTTTATCCATAATACCGTGATCTTCATAAGAAAATCTAAGTTCCTTAAGAATTATGAGATAGCATAATATTTTGACTGAATTTTGCCATATTCAACTCATTTAAAAGCAGTGATCTTCTGATCTACCTGGCCACACACACTAGGTACGTATATGCACATAGGGAAAGAGCGGGCGGGGAGGACTGAGTTGGTCAGCGTGTTTCCTTAACCAGAGAATCCCTTTTCTTAACTGTATCACAGCATTTGCAAGGGCTCATTCAGTGCTGTAAGATGTCACTGTTTTGCTTGGTGTACGTGTTCAGAAGCTGGTTTTCTACATTTCTTACCTAAGTTGCACATCCTGGTCACCCCAGTATTGGAGGGACTTCCTGAGACTGTGGGCTCATGGTCATGGCAGTCCTGGTTGCAGGGTGCTGAACCTACCCATGAGATTCTGTTCTCCATTCAGAACAAAGTGAATTCTGTTTTTGTCTCCTGTGTTGGTGAAGATGTTTTGGCTTTGATTTTCGTTTATATTTTCATTATTCAGACTAATGCCGCCTTGCCTCTCTTCCCGCCCCAGGAGGCGGCTCTGGACGCCCACCTGGTCCCCGTCCTGCACGCGCTCTGGCCTTGGCTCTTGATGGATGACTCACTGATGCAGGTTGCGCTGCAGCTGCTGTGTGTCTACACTGCGAATTTCCCAAATGGTAAATTGAGCCCGATGCTGCCTTTCAGTAATGTACTGAAGTACTAGTGTTGTTAAGGTGGAAAAATGAATATACATTTCAAAGTGTTTCTTCCACTTATTTCAAGGGTGTATTGGTTAGAGGTATGCTTTCCTGTAGGGATTAAAGAGTGAACGGTTGTTTTAAGTACCTATTTGATAAGATAGAAGAATCATCAGACAGCTCAGGGCTTAGAGGGAGAAACTGTCCTGATGATACAGCAGGAGAACACTGGATATAATAGGAGAATTGGGAGAGGGAAAAGTGTGATGGAAGACCTTAAAACCCAGGTAAAGGTTAAGCTTTTATAGATTCTAGAGCAGGAGGCTGGTGTGATGACAGGTGGTCCTGGGGTCGGGTGGCTTGGTGACAGTTGATGTCACCGGGCTGCCTCTTTCACTCACGCCTCTGACAGGCGTTTTATTGAGCGCCTCCCATGGGCCCTGTTGTTAGTGGCCGGCAGCTGAGAGGGAGAAAGGCGGGTAGGCGCCGACTTGGGAAGGGAGGAGAAACTGAAAACACTCTCTGAGCAGAAGAAACGGGAGCCTGCAGGCAGTATGCACTTCCTGTGTACACTCAGAGGCATGGAGTTGATGTTTAAGCCAGCAAGTCTGGGGTTCGCCTGCTTTTTCTAGCAAATTCAGCAGCTCAGCAGTTGGCTTTTCCAAATATCAGAAGACAGAAGGGAGCAGAACTGGGGACAGTACACAGCCCGTGTCGTCACTGCCGTGCCGAGGGTGGCTCACTCCTGAGTCTGACCTCGGCCTCCACTCTGGAGCCGCCCGCCCTCGTGGCATTTGTCCTCCGGCCCCCGGATTATCGTGTTCCTCGATTTTTCCTTCCGTAAAACGGAGGCAGTAGCCATGGTGCTTTCGGTGCTTTATTGAGGTCGCCAGCCGCTCGGCCCATCAGATCACCAGCACCGGCCTTTAGGGTTAACGGCCACGTCCTTCCACACGCGAAAGCGTGAAGCTGAGCCATCTTGTGACGGCTGCTGTTTCTGAAGGTTGCAGCTCCCTCTGTTGGTCGAGTTCCGGACAGCATCCTGTTCAAGCCGCGCACCGAGGGGCCCCCGGCAGCTCTCTGATGCTGTGTATCCTGAAGATGGCTTCCCAGGTGCCTCCAGAGAACACGGCCGTTCAGCAGACAGTGTTCATGATTCTTTCAAACCTGGCCTTGTCTCATGACTGTAAAGGGGTAATTCAGAAAGTGAGTATTACACTTGCCTTCCTGTCATAAAAAAGAGACTCCGTAAAATACCTCTACCACCCAGGACATATGTGAAAAGTCTAGAATTCAGTTTTTAGGGGAACTTATGATTTCAAGCATTTTATTTTAAAGGATTGTAAAGAGATTAGATGGGTTCACTGTGTTTAAAGTCTATTGATACATGAAAAGTGACGGAAACTAGAATATGATTGTATCGTTTCCTTTTAATTTATCTTCTTAGCTTTTGGATTGTGTTTCCTGTCTCTCAAAAATGCTAGTTTTAGAAAGGCAGCTGTCTGACATCTGTCTGAGGTCATAAGGGTAGTATGTGCTGTGCTTAGTCGCTCTGTCGTGTCCGACTCTTTGTGATCCCTTGATTGTAGCCCACCAGGCTCCTCTGTCCATGGGGATTCTCCAGGCAGGAATACTGGAGTGCGTTACCATGCCTTCCTCCAGGGGATCTCCCCAACCCAGGGATCGAACCCCGGTCTCCCGCATTTCAGGCGGATTCTTTACTGTCTGAGCCACACGGGAAGCCCAAAAGTAATATATTGGTCTCTAAACAGACCAGATTGGGAAGTGACAGTTTCAGTTCAATTTACATTATCAAATGAATTTTGAAATTGCAACACTCTTTCCCCAAGTTAGACCTAACTTCGTTATGACACAGGTGATTTTTCAGTCGTCTGGGACTCCTGTGCCAAAACTTGAATTCTTATTGCTGGTTTTAACTTAGGGCACTTTAAAGGAGGCTGACTGGTTTAAACAAAATCTACTACACATGTTCAGTTAGACTGTATTTAGATGTATATAAACAGAATCCCTGGTTTGGAAGATCCCTGCCAAGACAAATTGAAAAAGTTGACAGTTCTCATAAGAATTGAGCCCCCTATCCCTCTATTGTATAATCACCCCAACCACCCCCCTCAAAAAAAATATAAACTTTGAGTACAGTCTCTAAATAAAGTCTTACTAAAGAAAGATCTTTTCTCAGTGATATGTTGTGCTAACTCAGCATTGGTTCATGAGTCTCATTGATCATTTTCAAGAATTTTGCAGTCCAGCTGACATCATCATGGTATCTTGAAATCAGCCGTGGTGGGAATGTTCACTCCATGGAAATCAAGGACCTACTGCTTGAACCTCAGCTGTTTATTTACTAGCACATGGCTGGATATCTGGTCATGTGTATACGTGTGACTATCCTGGACTGAGTTTTTGTGGTTGCCATCCTTCCACATGTGTGAGAGCACAGCCTGGGGGTGGGGAGACAGTGCTTCCTGCCACTTCCTTACGGAGAGCATGTTGGAAGGAAGCGAAGTAGGGATTTCCAAGTGGAACATAAGCTCTATTCTTGGATCTGACGTGTGACTGAACTGGTGCTTATTCTCTTTAAAAAGCTTCACTCAAAAAATGTTTAGGTCAAACAAAATGCTTTCTAAAGTATTTCAACTCCCAATCTCTGATCTGGCTGCTGAACTTCAGCATACTCTGATACCAGTGCGATCAGGCTCTGCTCCAGGTAGAGGTCAGTCAGGTTTTTTTCCCTCTGCTGCTCTGTCACGACGAGCCCTAGACACTTGCAGTTACACCTCCCGTAACTCTTCTGTAGTTACCAGAAAGCGTCCCGAGTGCAGTTATGTAATTGAGATTCTGAAACCTCTGTGTTGCGTCTGCCGTGGCATGTCTCTCCACACGCTCACCAGGGTGGGCGTCATCTGCAAAGGTCTGTGTGTGTGCACGCTTGGTCTCTCAGTTGTTCTGACTCCTTGCGACCCCATGGAGCAGCCCTCCAGGCTCCTCTGTCCATGTGATTCTCCAGGCAAGAATAACAGAGTGGGTTGCCATTTCCAACTCCAGGGGATGTTCCTGACTCAGGGATTAAACCTGCATCTCTAGTGTCTCCTGCATTGGCTAGCAGATTCTTTACAGGTCTTTAGGCCCAGCAAAAAGAGCGTATGCCCAGAGCTTATTTACGATTAAAACCCTGCCATGTATTTTATCACTGTTGTCAGCTCCAGGTCTCCAAGGCCACGGCAGAGCCTGGCTGAATGGGAAAGGCAAGGGGTGAGTCTAAACAGCCTTCATTTGGGTGAGTGATGGCTGCAGGACAGGACGGGTGCAGTTTGACCATTCCCTTGGTGCTTGGGTAGGGTGGCTAAGGCTCCTGTGGCTCGTTTTGTTCTTGCACTCAGAGTCCTTTTACATAAAAGTGCTAAATTTATTTTATAGATTCACGCCAAAATCTTGATGTAGGTGTAGGGGAACCCAAGAAATAAGCCCAAGTAGATTGTTAAACAGGAAGAGAGATAGGTATGCTGGAGAGTTGTGAAAGCTAATGTTCCTGTTTCTGAACCCTGATCAAAATGCTCGTCTGACTGGTTCCCGCGCTGTCCCAGGCTGCTTCTTGATGACACTTTTATGCTTTCTTTCCTGTTGCACATAGATTATTCTAGGCAGTAAGTTACTGTCTTTCTCATAGTCCAGGGTTTGGTGTGGTTTATGGAAGGGGCTTTATTTGGAGGTTGAAATGACTCTTACAGTTAAGTAATGGACCTTTCTCATCTCTCAGTTTACAAGAGTGACAGGTAGCCATGACAAATCATCAGTGATGATAAGTGGCTGGGGTAAAGTGGATAAGATAAACCCACAGATTAAAAAACAACAACAACACTTGTAGCTATAAAGATTCAAATAGCCTTGGTACTATTAGAGTTATAAACTGGTGTCCAAGACCGACTAAAGTTTTGTTTCTCTTGCTCTGATAGCTCTCAATGAGTAGCAAAGTTGCCAGAAGGCAGACAGGAAGAGAAAAACCCAAGAAGCAGTCCCCAAACTGAATGATCAATCCTAAATAACTGAGTTGACTAGTTGCTTTATCCATTGTCAGGGATTGATTAGTAGGAATTAAAATTTGAGCACTGTTTTGTTCTCCTTTACTTTTTCGCGTCTACTTGGAAACAGTGTCGATGGAGTATTGGGAAGGTATTGGGAGGAAGGAGAAATTCAAGTTTCTTAAATTTAAAGGAAAACAGGAACAGGATGCTGGTTAATTGATCTCTGTGGGACTCTGAAAGTAATGCAAAGACTCAGGGAGAAAGTAAAGTAACATTCTCCCCATTTATCCACAGAGTAACTTCTTGCAGAACTTTCTGTCTCTGACGTTGCCGAAAGGGGGAAACAAACATCTGAGTAACCTGAGCGTGCTCTGGCTGAAGCTGCTCCTGAACATGTCCTTCGAAGAGGATGGGCAGCAGGTGATCCTGCGGCTGGACGGCTGTCTAGACCTGCTCACGGAGATGAGCAGATTCAGGCACAAGAGCAGCCTCTGCATCCCCCTGCTTATTTTCCATAACATCTGCTTCAGTCCTGCCAACAAGCCCAAGATCCTGGCTAATGGTGAGTCTTCTTGTGCACCGCATGAATCCACCGATACACGTGCGTATCCACACGGCGTTCCGTTCAGGTTAAGGCAGAATAGTTTTAGAAACAATCTGCCTGGTGTTCATTCAGCACTAGCCGTGTTCAGGGCGCTGCCAGAGGCAGAGGCTGTAGGAGTGGATTGGGCGTGAGTCCTGCCCGGCGCTCACGGGTCACCCCACGAGGGCCACGCGGGGTGTAGGAGGCAGCAGCTGGGAGAGTTAGGGCCCCTCTCCTTCCCCCATCCCTCCTCCTGGTCCTCTGACTCTTGCGCCTTTGGGCAGGCACGGCCCCGCCCTTGGAGCATTTCCAGACCAGCCTGCCTGCGTGGTTGGTGATCCCCACGCCCGCCTCCTGCCTCCCCCACCTTCTCTCTCTCTGCCCCCTTCCCCCGTTTTATTTTCCTCCGGAGCGTCACCATCAGCTGATACGCTGTGTTCAGTGTACATCCGTACATTCCTCCTCTGCCCGCACTAGAGCAGAAGGTCTCATGGGTCAGGAGGTTGCTGTCTCTTTGGCTGCGTGTACCCGGGGCAGCTACGATCATGCCTGTCACGAGCGGGCCCCCGGGAGGCACATGAGATGGAGAGAGAGAGCAAGCCGCGGAGTTGAGGACCCGGGAGCGCAGGGTGACAGGAGCCCCACAGCGGCCTCACTCCCTGCCCTCGGGACAGATGGGGGCGAGGATCTGTGAGGACTCAGAGATTTTGAAACAGAGGGAGAAATGGAACGCCATGCGCTGTCCCCGTGAGGAGCGTGTGAATTTTAGGCTTTATAAGGAGACGTGTTACCATGAGAAAAAGTAGAGGGGAGGTGGACTCTAGACCCCACATAACCGGGGCTGCCCGCCAGGCCCTCGGGTGCTGCTTCTCTGGGTCCAGTTTCTTCATCTGCAAAAGAACCCCTCCTTTCCTGACTTTAGTAGGATCAGTTTTAACACGTAAAGTGTCCAGCCCTGTCTGTGGAACATGGTAGGTGCTCCAGATGTATTAATTCTCTTTTCTTGTCATGTCTTCCACTTAATCTTTTCTTAGAAATGTTTTTCTACGAAACACGGAATTTCCCAAATGGAAAGCTGCTTACATTATTGTGTATAGTCATGATTCTATTTTTCTGATGATAATTATTGAGTTGTTAGAAATTCAGGGAACGATTTTAGAAGCTCAGCCAGCCTTTAACTTACCTGAATTAACTGTCACATCCTTTCCCATGTGAGGGAAGGGGTCGAGGAGGGGGCTCAGGGGCTTTGTTTCCAGGTTTCCACCCTCCTTCACTGTGCCCCCCTCTGTCCTCATGTTGCTGAAACGAGGGTGACAGTAGGACCCTACCTCATGGGACACGAGAGCCTCTGGGAGGCACCTGTCCCCGTCCGCGTTCTCCTGTTAGCATCAGCTTTCTCAGGAGAAGTTTCTCCTTTGGGGACCAAAGACTGTTTCTTCTTTGCAGTTTTATTGTTGAGAGGGTCAGGAAGAAGTCAGGCTGTAGGGAGCTGAAGGAGAGAAGCCTGCATCTTCCGTTTCTGGATCACTCAGGATTTATTTTTAAGCATTCCTTGCATCAGCAGTATTCTCTCCACCATGAGCTTGAAGAAGGAGCCTCCCCAGCCCCACAGACGTGAGATGAGGGCCTCCAAGGTGGCTGGGAGGCAGTGACTCCGCAATTTCTCCGTGGATGTGTCCCAGGCGCGGCCTCCATTTCCACCTGGGGATCCAGAGGAAGGAAGGAGCTTGGCCAAGTCAGGCAGCTGGAAGATCTCCCCGGCAAGGCCGTGTGACTGACAGCAGCAGCCAGCATCCGGTTTTGGTTTAGGTGGTCTGGAGTGGAGTGGGCAGTGGGGCTCGGCTCTGCTTTGAACAGATCCCGAGGGCGCCTTGTTGCCGGTCATGTTGGGCCAGGTCTCCTCTGAACAAAACAAAAACGTGCCAGATAAAATATATTAAAATTCACCTTAAAAAAAAATCAAATAACTGAAGATAGTGGGAAACTTCCAGGTCAGTTTTGATCTACAGTCTGTGCCCAGAATGATAAGAAGTCTGGAGAAGTCTCTTGCGCTCCAAGGACGTTGGCAAGCCCGTGTGCTCGGGCTTTGGTCCAGGAGTACTGAACGGGAAGGGGTCGGTCCTCGGGGACAGACTCGCTCAAGTCTTATGGGCCATCCTGCAGATATTAAGCTGGAATCTCAGATAACTAACCTCTTGGAAAAAGGTGAAAGTGAAAGTCGCTCAGTCGAGTCCGACTTTTTGTGACCGCATGGACTATACAGTCCATGGAATTCTCCAGGCCAGAATACTGGAGTTGGTAGCCTTTCCCTTCTCCAGGGGAGTCTTCCTAACCCAGGGATCGAACCCACATCTCCCGCATTGCAGACGGATTCTTTACCAGCTGAGCCACAAGGGAAGAAGGTGAATCAGAATTAAATTGGTGCCCTGAGCCTCATCCAGGCAGCGATAAAGAAAAACAGGTGCCACGCAGACCACCCCTCACAGCTCTTCAGCCCAGAGACGCACAGACAGGTGGCCTGTGACCTTGGTGGGAGCTGCGCCTCAGTTGAACTGCCCTCTGATGGGGAGGACAGGTTCATCCTGGGCCTCAGGGAACCTCCACAAACAGTCTTTCAGAAGCATCAGCCGATTCACAGTTAAAGCTGACCAGGCATGTCAGGAAAACGGCAGCATGAAAGAGCAACAGCAGGGGCAGAACACCAGCTTACCTGCCTGGACTTTAGATGTAGGGATTGTGAAACAGATTTGCAAGCAACTTTAATGATGCCACGTTTAGATAAGCAAACACAAGCTTGGAAGTATTTGCAGGGAATAAGAAACTGAAAAATTGAAAGATGTGAAAAAAGAAGCAAACAGAACTTCACTGTTGAGTATGATAATATCAGCCCCTTACAGGTGTTTAAATGTAAATTAATTAAGATACTCAACCTTACAGGTGTTTAAATGTAAATTAATTAAGATACTCAATTCGTTTATCACACTCGCTGCAGGTGGCTATTGGCTATCTTACTAGACTGCAGACATATAAATATTTCCATCCTTGTGGGAAGTTCTTTGGACCGGAGACTGTTACAAAACCTCAATAGCCAAAATTAAAAACTCAGTATACATGTCTGGCAGCAAGTGGGTGTAGTGGAGGAGAAAATTTAAGCATTCAAGGATAGGATAGATCAGGAAACAATATCCAGAATGTACCACAGAGAGCTAAAAAAGGATTAAAAGAATAAAGGGTTATGAAAAAAAAAAGCTCAGTGACAGAGTGGATACGCTGGACAGTCTGATTGCATGTGCATTCAAATCCTCGCAGAAAAGGGGAAGAGAGAGAAAGTGTTAGAGGCAGCTATCACTAAACATTTCAAGAACTGTTTTCATCAGACACTATTCCACAGATTCAGGAGACTCAGATAATTCCAAGCAGATAAATAAAAGTAAATCCACATCTCTTCCCTTGAGATATTTATATGTCTCTGTGAGAGTTCACTTCGTACCTCTTGGTTAAACTTAAAAATGTTTTATATGTTTTTTGTGTGTGTGCATGTTACATTTCACAGTAAAATGTGATTTTTTTTTTTTAATCTACTTGCATTATCAGAGGGGGCACTACATGAATTGTCCTATATATGTACTTTCTTTAAAAAATGTAAGAGATAGTAACTGGTCAGAGGAGTTGTATCAGCTTATTTAGACCACAGGTTATATGTTCTGGGGGCTTGCTGCAAAGTGTGAAAACGTCCCTGGCTGGTACTCAGATGGGGAACGCAGAACTCACCCTCCCATCTGATGCTGTTCCCTAAGAGTCTGCCACGCACCACCTCCCATGATGAATTTCACCAGAGCGCTGTCTCTGTAGGCTGGCTCTGGGA
Source organism: Dama dama (assembly GCF_033118175.1). Taxonomy (NCBI): domain Eukaryota; kingdom Metazoa; phylum Chordata; class Mammalia; order Artiodactyla; family Cervidae; genus Dama; species Dama dama. Next base: position 9,474,020 of record NC_083707.1, read on the forward strand.
GGTTATGGTGCAGGAGAGGCATAGCGCGCAGAGCAGGTGGTCAGGCAGGAGGGGTGGGTGGCGGGAGGCGGCAGCACCCACAGCACCTTCCGCCCCGTCTGTCCCTTGGCTGCACAGAGTTCACTTTATGGAGCAGCTTTTTATTCATTTTTTCCTAGAGAAGATTTCACATTTCTTAAAATGTCTTTAAAAATTCTAGATAGGATCACTGAAACAGCATTCTTGTTTGCTTTCATCATGGGATCTTTCATCCAGCTAGTGTTCATTGAGCCCCTACAGTAAACTTGCTCTGTGAATATTCGCCAGTGAGCAGATTGTACACAGACTCTGCCCTCAGTATGCACAGGGAGAGAGTTCCCAATAAGAAGTGTTTCACCCCTAAGAATGCATTATGTCTTGAAAATCACTCATTTTAGAGGGAAAATAATTTGATAGAGTTAAGTAATAAAATGGGTTTCTGTATTGCTCTGAAACTCTTGGACAGTCTTCTTGGGGCTAGATGTCTCTACTTTAAAAGGAGGAGGCTGCTGTAGATAATCTCTAAGTCTTGATTCCATACTCTGGCTAGCTTTGCTCAAAGAGGGTGTATTTTATATGTTGTTATGTCTTTAAATAACCTCATACACACACATACACACACACACAAATACCTTTGAAATGCTTAGTCCTTTCTTGAAAGGCTTAGCTAATATGGTATTTCTTGATTTTTTTTTTATAGTAGCCCATGCTATTGATATGTTCGTATAGTGTCTTTATAATTTTTCATAAAAGCAAGTTCTGTTTTCCTCCATGTGAAAATGTCAGCTGTGATTGAACAGCTCATTAATAAGCTCATTGTGTAATTGCTTATTTCTGCCCTATCGTTGTCTTTAAAGGAGTGTGGCTTTGTTGAATTAGGGCCAAAAAAGTTAAGCATCCACGGCTTCTGTGGGTCTGCACCTGTTCTAAAAATAGTTTATTTTGGGGTTGTCCTCCCACATACCACATGAAGTAAAAGATTGTTTTTGCCAACTTCGTATGTATTGGATGGGGGAAACATGGGTATCTTTGACTAGTCTGAAATGTGAATACTGCTGTCTGCGCCTGACCCTTTTTTTTAATGTGTTTGTTGTTAGAGAAAGTCGTTGGTGTGCTCGCTGCCTGTCTGGAAAGTGAGAATCCAAACGCTCAGAGGATTGGAGCAGCCGCACTGTGGGCTCTCATTCACAATTACCAGAAGGTCAGTTGTTAAAATCATTGTCCCTGGGGGGCAAAAGCCAAGCTTCTTGGGACGTCAGAGGAGTGTCTGCAAGGAAAAAAATGGAAGCCAAAGGCAGTGTTGCCTTTGTGTGTTCACACCATTACTAAACCGTTGGTTGGAATCTTTCATGTTATCATTTCCTTCGGAGGGGCCTCAGTCCGAGTGTCTCTCTTGAGTGAATTCTCCCTTGTTAATAGAACTAGATTTGCCATATTTGTGCAGCGTTAGTATGAATTGGTTTTTCTAGAAGATGTGTCCAGGAGAAATGCATCTTGACATCCAGCCAGACAGTGAATTTTTATCCAGTTGTGGGATTCGCTTTTCTCCCGGACATGTCATCGCTGAGTTTTGAAGTCCGAGCACTTGTCACAGGGCCAGCCCCGTGAGAGTGGCAGGCAGGTTCTCTGGCCTTAGCTCTCCTGATGGCAGGCACCTCACTCCTCAGCGAGGTACCTGCGCGTCCCTGGCGGCTAGGTGGTGTCCCCGAGTGGTGCTCAGGCAGCCGGCCAGCCCCGCTGAGGGCCTGCCCTCTCTGCCAGCTGGGTCAGCGCACGGGGGACAGAGGCCACTCCTGTCCCCAGCTCCCCTGGTGCCCAGGGCCCAGCACATGCTCGGGAGCTTTGGAGTCCCTCAGTAAATACTTGACCAGCTGACCAGCTGCTCATATTCCATATTGTTGACCTGAAATCTGAGGCTTGAGAGAATAATGAAACACTGAAACTAAGATTGCATAGCTGAAAACAGCAAATTGAGGCTGGGGGAGTGGTGGGGGAACGGGAGGAAAGGAAGCGCGCGGGAGGCAGAGGAAGAGCCCGGGTAGACGGGGCGGGTGTGGGGCACAGCGGGCCAGGCCAGGCTCTCGGCTGCTCCCTTCTCTTCTGCAGCGCCTCCACGGGCGCGGCGTTAGTACTGTGCCGTCCTGATTCTTAAGCACGCGGGACTAAACCTGATTGATGGATGGCTCTGTATTATCTCTAGGCAAAAACAACTTTGAAAAATCCATCAATAAAGAGAAGAGTGGAAGAAGCATATTCCTTAGCGAAGAAAAGTAAGTTTTATTATTAAACAGATTATAGTTAAACTTGAAATCTATACAGACTTCCCTGATTAATGAAGTATTTGGGCAGTTCACAGCAAAATGGCAGTTTCCTACACGGATGTTTTACACTGACGTCTGAGGAGCTTTTTTGTGAAAGCATTCTGAGGACACAAACTTCTTTGTGAAGGCATTGGAAAGTGGGCCAGTATTTGGTCCATGCTTCTCACTGTAAATATTTTTTTTCAATAATAAAATGCTGTAGTGGATGAGAATATTTGAGACAGTAGTTTCTCAAGACATGTCAGTGGTCTTTCTCTCGGTCATTTTTTTTCTTGTACCAAATTTCTTTCTGCCAATGGCTACCACTGCTCCAGTGTGTTCTCAGGTGATAAGAGTTGGGCCCAATTAAAATTGACCTTGAACAGAAAACCTTGATCCAACCTCAGGGAGCTGAATTACAGTCTTCCAAGAATAGATCCCATTGTCCCTACACCCACTCAGCCCTGTGATGTGATCATGGTATGAGGCAGGGTTTTCCTCTCAAAGGGCATTTTTCATTTTAAGTGACACCAGTTTTCAACAAGCTTTATTCTCTAAACCTTTTTTCTGTTAAGACTCTGAACTGTCTTTCCTGTACTGTTCTGTGTCTATTGGTTATTAATTTGTGTTTTTATAAAGTGTGATTTTTTTTTTTTGCAAGTGGTTTGGTTGTGGGGTTTTGGTTTTTTCCCTAGCTGTGACTGTGAGTTTCTGTTGGTAGTGAATAACTGAGTTTTTGTGTTAGGGATGGTACATAAAAAAGCAAGACATTCATGTGGGCTTATAGGTAATAGTGTCCATTATGGGGGTATATTATTTTTTGTTTATATTCTGTGGCTAAACCATGAACTAAAGATAAATTTCACAATGTCTTAATGTTTAAAATCTATTTTAAATATTAAATTTAAAAATATTCTTATAGTGTTAGCACATCAAGAGTTGAGATGGGACTGGAAGCCACACACAGCCCTGTCCACATACGTTAGTGAGTGTGTCTGCTGCCCAGGGCAGTGCTGAAGTGTAATAAACGCGCTCTCCTGTGCCCGCAGCTTTCTCAGACTCAGAAGAAACCCCTCTCAGTGCCTATTATATGAAATGTCTTGAAAACCTTGTGCAGCAGCTTAACTCTTCTTGAACGCCCTGAGGTGCTCTGCCCCGAAGCAGGCAGCTGCTGGACCGGTGAGCCAGCCTTGAAGCAAGCTGTGTGTAGACCCGTCCCCGCAGACATGCTGAGCCTCCGCAACAAGAGACGTAGCGAGTCCTGGGAACACAAGCATTTTTACCTTTTTCTATGCAATGTGTTTTGTAAAAATCTTATTTATCAGTAATTTAATAAAATATTTTTAGTAACTGAAAATTGACTAATAATTTCTGCGTGCAGGTTTTTATCAGTCTCATGAATATAAATTTTAGGAATGGGAAGAAGACATTGTGTTCTGATTTCCTTTTTTTAAAAAAAATTTTATGTAAAATTTGGCTCATGTCAATACAAATCCTTATTTTTCAAAACATACACATCACTGAGGGGATATTTGTAGTAAATGTGTTTAGTTTGGTGAGTAGCTTCTTTTTGCAATTTTTAGTGATATTAACTCCTTTCCATATGATTTATAAATGTGTTATATTTTATTATTTTCACCTTTCAACTTCTGAAATGCTGTATAGTTAAAAAAAAAAAGAAGAAGTGGAATGTATGGCCATTTACACCTGGATTCAAATTCTGTCTCAGCTCAGAACATCATGAAGAAAAAGAATGTGAAAAATCTAATAGGGCCAACGCTGTCATAACTCGTGAGCAACATGTAGCTCTGAACTCAGAACTTAAGGTCAGGAGTTCCCTAGGGGTCCACCAGTTAGGACTTGGCACTTCCAACCACTGTGGCCTGGGTTTAGTTCCTGGTTGGGGAACTAAGATCCTGCAAGCCACATGCAGGGGAAAAAAAAAAAAAGAACTTCAGATGTAATCACTTTCATCAGTCTTCCTGACACTTTTGAAATTAAGAAGAGAAAATCTTGTCCAAGAAAAGAAAAAAACCAGAAATACATATATGTATGTGTGTATATACACATCTCTGTTTGTATACACACATATACCTCACATGTATGTGATTTGATCATGTCCGACTCTTGCGACCCAATGGATTGTAACCTCCCAGGCTCCTCTGTCCATGGGAATTCTCCAGGCAAGAATACTGGAGTGGGTTGCCACTTCCTTCTGCATACACACTCCATTTATTTAGGAAAAATTTCTAATTAAATTATGGTTAACAGGAAAAAAAACTTTTATTAAGTGCTGTTAGCAAATTGCTATCATTAATAAGATAAACCATATAATGTTATTTAAGCTGGAAGCATGGGGACAAAATATATATTAAATACTGAGATAGAAACAGATAAGTTTGTAGTGTCTGAAAATTATTGATTAGAGATCTGAGAAATAGATCTCGGAAGTTCAGAAGTTTCCAGGCAGCCCAAATTAATTTGAAGCAATGGACATGGCAGTATTCTGAAAAATTCTAAGAGCAGGAACCTTGGGAATTATTTCTTCCTTTTTGCCTGGTTTCTTATATTTATGCCATTTCTGGGGTATTACCTTTCAAGTCCTCACTGACAAATGATAAAATGGATTTCTTTGTAGTTTCATTTAAAGAACTTCCTCCACTGTGTCAGGCACTATTCTCAGAATGTTTATTATTTAATCTGTCTTCCTCTAAAATACCGCCGTTGTTCCTAGGTTGGAGGTGAGTGAGTGGAGTGGCTTGGTGGTTTGTCTGTGGTTGACGGACAATGCAGGTGAGGTTGGAGCCCAGGATAACTGCTGACTAGCCTGGGGGTTCCAACCACTGTGCTCTGCTCCCCCCGCTTCTTTCCTCCTCATTGATATCCCTGTCTTTGTGTTTGGATCTTATAGATAACTTCCATTTTTTCTACAGAAGTTGGGTTTCTTCAGGGAAGTCGTCACTTCCTTTATGGTTCATTGGTTGATTGAGTCACATCTCAGGGTTTGCTTTGCCCCATGTACTTGGAATCAGAGAGAACTGTAATTGATTGTATTCTCTTAGACTTCCCTGGTAAATCATCTGTCTGCAATGTGGGAGACCCGGGTTCGATCCCTGGGTAGGGAAGATCTCCTGGAGAAGGCAATGGCAACCCACTCCAGTACTCTAGCCTGGAAAATCCCATGGATGGAGGAGCCTGGTAGGCTACAGTCCAGGGGGTCACAAAGAGTTGGACATGATTGAGTGACTTTACTTTCACTTTTCAGCAGTTCAGGGTAGTATGGGGGGATTTGTGACTCCGCAGGGACGTTATAGATGGGCCGCCACCCTGGAAAGTGGGAGGGGGGTCCTGGCTTCAGGAGAACCCATCCGAGGTGTGAACCTCATGGGCATGTGGTGTTCCAGGGCCCTGGTGGCCTGCCACCTGTCTTGTCTCTTCAGCTTGTGTCCAGCCAACCCGTGGGGAAGCTGTTGAGCAGACAGTCCCTGAGGTCACTGGCCCGCTGTTTCGGCAGCCGCCGTGGCTCTACCTTGAGGAGGACCCAGCAGCATCAGAGTCCCCAGGATGCCTTGAAATGCAGATTCTTGGGCCACCTGAACCAAGAATTCTTAGGCCTGTGTCTGGAACGGTTAGCAAACTTGCCAGGTGATCTTGATCCTCATCACAACTTGAGAACCACTGATTAATCCCTCAGCTTTACAGAAAACTGCCTAGAACATGGAAATGCTCTAACATCACTCAGTCACTTGGTGAGGAAATCGGGGCTTGAGTTTGAGTCTCTTGCCTGATAGCCAGATGTTCTTCCCATCACGCGTCCCTCATTTCAGCAGAGGTCCAGTACATGACAGGGTCAGAGCGGGGACTAGCTCACACCTCCCCGTCTCCATACTTTCCATTTCCTGGCCATTTTCTTGGCAGGGTTAGTTTGTGTCACTGCTAAGAATGAGCTCAAAGACTGCCGTGTTAACCACAGCAGGCCGACACTGATCCTGAGGTGTCTGTGTTCTAAACCTTGAGCCCTCCGGAGGAGAAGGTGACCCCCCATTTTGAAAACAAAGGAAACAAGTTGAATAATTAGCTGACCTAGTTGGAGCCCTTCCTCACTCTTCCAAAAATTGCTTTCAGAAGTGAATAACTGGATGTTCTTTTCTTTGGTATTCTGTAAATAAGGGAGTGAAAGATGGAATTTGCAGGTTTAACTGCAGGTCACCCGTGTCCTTTTGGAGTGCTGAATGCACTCATCATCCATAGTGATTTTCTATCGACAGTCTGTGGCCTCCATCTCCTGAGATCTGCCTGACCCCTCATGTTTCCCTTATCTGGCAGATTGATGGAAAAGAATAACAGTTGGCACCCCTGCTCTTGGCACGTGAGGTGTGTCCACGGTTCTTTCAGTGAACGAGAGAGCGTGGTGCAGTGGTTCAGGGTCTAGGGCTCTGAGGTCTAGGGACCCGGGGCCAGCCTGGCCTCACCCCACATGGCTGTGAGACCTGGCACAGCCTGTCGCTTCTGCTGTCCCCGGGGATACGGACACCCGCCTTGTAAAGTCAGGGAGAGGACCGAGTGCCTGGTCCTCCCTGTCCGTACGTGATTGTCTCTTGGACGTTATCAGTGATTGATTATTCTTATGATCTCGACTATCTTTCATTAAAACATCAACACTTTTGTGTCCTTGCAACACTTCTGTCCCTTTCCAGATATGCTGGAAAGTGAGTTTTACTCAGAACTACATTCCCCAAAGATCATCCGTTTCTGGTGGAGGCTCATGTCCACAGTCCTATGGTCACCAATGGCAGACACTGAGCAAGTCATCAGGGAGAGCTAAGTCTTGTAAAGCATTGCGTAGAAGCGCTTTATACACCTGGGTAACTTGATGCTTTTTCTTCTTTGACCCATCGAGTTGTCTTGATTGAATGTCAGTTGATAAAATATTGCTCTTTCTCCATTTGAATTGTGAAAATGGAAAACACAGGAAATTATAACCTTAGCAGCCAAAAGAAAACCTTAGCCTAAAGAACCATCAGTTTAGGAGCTGATTTTTCCTCTTGCTACTTGTTGTTGACCTCATGATCCAAGCAGTTAGGGAAATGGATGACAGAAGGCCATTGTTTTGGGGAGTTAGGAGACTTAGTTTCAGGGGATTTAGAGTTTATTCTTAAGTCAGAAGTTATTCATCCCAAGCAGTTCCTTTTAAAACTCAAGTAACAAGTCACCTGGTTCCAAGTGAGATGGGTATCCTGAGCTGAGGATGGTAGGCCTTGAGGCTCAGAATGTACAGAAGACCAAGCCAAGACCTGGGTCCTGAGGCTTGGTAGTGAGATGCGAATAGCTCCGCGTGATCCCGTTTCAGATGTTCTCAACAACACCCATCTTTGTGTTTCGTTCACTCCTGCCTTTGGGAAGTCTGCCTGAGAAAAGAAATCTGCTCTTTGAAAACATTCCATATGGTGATGTTCAATAAATTTCTCTTTAATCCAAGAGAAGTGTATGTGTGAATGTAGACTGCAAGGAAAATTCTTTCATGCATTTCTCCATTTCCAACAATGTCACTTGCCTTGTGGCTTGCCCGTGGCTGTGCCTTTGGAGGAGCGTCTGCGTCCCATTCCATTCGTTCATGTAGGCAGCGATGCTCGGTGATCTGGTAGCAGATTGCCAGCATTCTGGGCACATTCTGGAAACATGACTTCCTCAGAACCTCTGTTAGAACATTCTTCCCTTGGCTTACCCTGGGAAGAAACAGATTATAAAGTGAAAAACTGTTTTTAATCATTTTCTGATGATATTTGTAAAGCCTGAATTGCAGAGAATCAGTTTATGGATATGGTACCTCTTATAAAAGCTTACCTCTTCTATCTGTTAGGAAAAGCCATGATTGCTTTCTGCAGAGTATAAAGTCCAAAATGATAATGGCTTCAGTAAGAGAAGAGTTTATTTTCTTGTTCTTCGTGTTTGTTTGTTTTTTGTTCCCACATCCAGGAAGCCTCCCTCACCCCCCTCCTGCCACTGGAAGGCAGTCCTCAGGTACCAGTGTCCTCAGTCTCAAGTGCCCATTCTTCTTTGGTGCATTCTTCCTCCAGCTAGTTATCCTGTGGACATCCGGAAGGAAAGACCTCCCCCAGCTGTCTGTTGCCCTTTCAGGAGCCTTGTCAACTCCCCTTTTATCCTCTTCACGTTCTCTGGCTTGCTCCTCCGTGCCCTTTCTCTTCCTGCCTCTTGTTTTAATTCTTCAACTTTCCTCCACCACCGTGCCTCCACCCACCTTTCGTTTCCACTTCTGCCTGCTTTCAAAGGCCAAGAGCAAAGGTCACCTCTCCTGTGAAGCTGTGGCAGATTCCCCGACTGGCAAGAACGTCTTTACTCTTTGAGTTTCCACATCGATTTTAGTTTAAATTTTTTTTTAACCTTTATATCACTTAGCCCTTTTCCCTTGTATTATACTCATTTGCATAAAGTCATTTTTCCCACCATCTGCTTCAAAACATGACTTCTGACAGCTTGAGACTCCCTGCCTCCGACAGTGCCTCACAAATGCAAGTGTTCAGTTTATATTGATTTACTTGAATGAATGGATGGATGAATTTGGAAAATGCTTTATTAGTAAAAGCTGTTGAATTTCATCATGTAAGTTAGGCTAAAATTCTGTTGACTCTGTCAAAATAGGCATTATTATAAGCTTTTATGAGAGTAGATTTTTGTTAGGTGTTTAAAGAATGAAAGCAAAAAGCACTGCTTAAAAACACTTTAAAATCTGTAGAATTTTTTTTTTTTAGTTTCGTAGAGAAAGAATAAAACTGCAATATTTTAGATATGATTTGAAAATATAACTGGCACTGACGTGGAACAGAGATTCTGATCTAAACTCTCAAGGCCCATTACTTATGAGGAATCTTATTTAGGCTATTCTTCTTGGGAGGCAGGATGTAGGTATCAACTTTTTGCAAACAGAACCTTCAATTCTGAAAGTTATATAAGCTGCAGCTCCAGCAGTGTGGAAAAAAACAGAAGAAGCCAGTTTGCATCACCCATGCTGTGTACAAAGCACAAATCAACAGATAACCTGTTGGCTTCCTTCCAGTTTGATTCTTCGTGCCCACATTTTGGCAGTGGCAGGCAGGCACTGTGAGAATCTTTGACGAAAATAAACGTGAATGTGACACAGCTCTGCACAGACAGGGAAGAGGGGACAGTGATCAAGGCCGAAAGGAAACTTTAATAGTTTGACTTAAAATGGGGGGAAATGCTTTTTTGGTTGGTACCAGTGCAATAGGGAATGAAGTCTGGGATTGCATTGCTTTGTGTTTTTCATGTATATTTTCTATCTCCAGCTGAAAATACACAGTTCTGTCTACAAGGTGAGGAAATACTATAGTGCCTGCACATTTTGACCCAAATGGGGAAGTTTTAAGTATGCAGAGTCTAACTGAAAACTGATAGATCCAATGTGTATGACATTTACTCAGAATTAAAGATTTGGAGTTGCTAAGGAGATGGGGGCTGGTATAACCACAGTGCTGAGCTCTCAGGACTGCGGGCTCACCTTCCCCAGTTCATTCCCAGTTGGAGAGGGAGCATGGTGAGCGAACCCTGGTGTCATGGGGCAGCTGTTGGGACCGCTGTGTGCAGTGGGCAGTGGTGTCTTGATTCAGGGGCAGAAGACAGCCTGTTCTCGCCTCCATCAGCCATCGCCTTGAGGGAAGCAGTGCCTGCCTCTCTGTTCAGATCTCTGGGCCGGGTTGGCTTCCAAACAAACTCGAGGCTGCAGCGCAGAGTCCCTGTGCTGCCAGGGAATTGGTCTCTCTGATGCCCGTCAGGCCCTCCTGTGCCCTGACGCTTCAGGTCCCCAGGCCTCGACATGCAGTCACAGAAGTGTCTCTTTCTCACGCTGCTTGTCACTGACCAGCGGTGGGTTTTGGTTTGGGGGTGACTGACTGATGGGTACCCCAGACACTCCATTCTCCACCCCTTGAGTCGACCGGGCCTCTACAGACCAAGGCCTGGCCTTTCACTGTGAGTAGTCTCCTGCTATTCCCTTGCCAAATATTGAATAACAAGACATTTGAGAACTACAACCACTTTAGAAGGAAAATCACATGCTGAAAATACATTTTTCAAAGTGGTAGCAATGTCAAAACAGCTGAGCCAGGAATTTTAAATTAGCCAAATAAATGCATTGAAAGAGATAAGAAATTAAAAATAAAAGACCTACATGAGGAAACATGAAAAGGTACAAAAATATGTACAATGGACATGAAAGTTGAAAGATGACAATGGGTAGGACAAGTGGTAACATGGATCCAACTGAGGATGAATTAATCAGAAAACATGACTGGGAAAATTTTTGAGAAAGTTGTTGGGGTCCTTTAATGGACCAGAACCTGGTGGTCCAGAGTCGACGATGAGAAAGTGAAAGAAGGAAAGAGGCTAATATTCCCTGGATTACGCAGCCAGCCTTCGCGCTCCAGGGAATCAGCCAGATAGAGAAAGAAAGAAAGACACAGGGCCCCAAGCTCTGATGGAGCAAAGGTGCTTTATTGAATTCTGTAAGAGTATATATACCAGTAGCTTCTTTAGATAAAGATCAAGAGACCAGACTTTACAAGTTTACCAAGGAAGCAAGGAGCAATAGAGGCCATAAGGCCAAGAGGCGATCCATATCAAAAGAGGGTCGTAAATAACCCCTTTCACCAAATGGAAAAGCTAGTGAAGGAAATTCTATGCAAGCATCCCATGTCTTTGTTTTTGTTTTTGTTTTTTTTCATTTATTTTTATTAGTTGGAGGCTAATTACTTTACAGTATTGTAGTGGTTTTGCCATACATTGACATGAATCAGCGATGGGTGTAAACGTGTTCCCCATCCTGAACCCCCCTCCCACCTCCCTCCCCACCCCATCCCTCTGGGTCATCCCAGTGCACCAGCCCCGAGCACTTGTCTCATGCATCCAACCTGGACTGGCGATCTGTTTCACCCTAGATAATATACATGTTTCAATGCTCTTCTCTCAGATCATCCCACCCTCGCCTTCTCCCAGAGTCCAAAAGTCTGTTCTATACATCTGTGTCTCTTTTTCTGTCTTGCATATAGGGTTATCGTTACCATCTTTCTAAATTCCATATATATGCATTAGTATACTGCATTGGTGTTTATCTTTCTGGCTTACTTCACTCTGTATAATGGGCTCCAGTTTCATCCATCTCATTAGAACTGATTCAAATGAATTCTTTTTAATGGCTGAGTAATATTCCATGATGTATATGTACCACAGCTTTCTTATCCATTCATCTGCTGATGGGCATCTAGGTTGCTTCCATGTCCTGGCTATTATAAACAGTGCTGCGATGAACATTGGGGTGCATGTGTCTCTTTCAGATCTGGTTTCCTCGGTGTTTATGCCCAGGAGTGGGATTGCTGGGTCATATGGCAGTTCTATTTCCAGCTTTTTAAGAAATCTCCACACTGTTCTCCATAGCGGCTGTACTAGTTTGCATTCCCACCAACAGTGTAAGAGGGTTCCCTTTTCCCCACGCCCTCTCCAGCATTTATTGCTTGTAGACTTTTGGATAGCAGCCATTCTGACTGGCATGTAATGGTACCTCATTGAGGTTTTGATTTGCATTTCTCTGATAATGAGTGATGTTGAGCATCTTTTCATGTGTTTGTTAGCCATCTGTATGTCTTCTTTGGAGAAATGTATGTTTAGTTCTTTGGCCCATTTTTTGATTGGGTCATTTATTTTTCTGGAATTGAGCTTCAGGAGTTGCTTGTATATTTTTGAGATTAATCCTTTGTCTGTTTCTTCATTTGCTATTATTTTCTCCCATTCTGAAGGCTATCTTTTCACCTTGCTTATAGTTTCCTGCGCAAAAGCTTTTAAGTTTAATTAGGCCCCATTTGTTTATTTTTGCTTTTATTTCCAATATTCTGAGAGGTCGGTCATAGAGGATCCTGCTGTGATTTATGTCGGAGAGTGTTTTGCCTATGTTCTCCTCTAGGAGTTTTATAGTTTCTGGTCTTACATTTAGATCTTTAATCCATTTTGAGTTTATTTTTGTGTATGGTGTTAGAGAGTGTTCTAGTTTCATTCTTTTACAAGTGGTTGACCAGTTTTCCCAGCACCACTTGTTAAAGAGGTTGTCTTTTTTCCATTGTATATTCTTGCCTCCTTTGTCGAAGATAAGGTGTCCATAGGTTTGTGGATTTATCTCTGGGCTTTCTATTCTGTTCCATTGGTCTATATTTCTGTCTTTGTGCCAGTACCATACTGTCTTGATGACTGTGGCTTTGTAGTGTAGTCTGAAGTCAGGCAGGTTGATTCCTCCAGTTCCATTCTTCTTTCTCAAGATGCAAGCATCCCGTGTCTTTGATCTCCGTCCTGGGAGAGGCTTGCCTGCTCCTCTCGCCCGACATGGACTGATAAGGAACAGAGGGCTCAAGAGAGACAGGAAACAGCACAGAGGAAGCCTCCTGTTAAATGCTTCCTGACAAGCAGTGACTCAGAAATAGAAAATAAAAATATAAACACTCGGAGATGTGGAGGCTAAAAGTAGAAGTGCTCACATCTGGATGGCAGAAGTCTCAAAAATGGAAAAAAATAAAATTGAAAATAAGTCCTTGAAGAAATGTGGACATAACTTTCCTAATACTAAAAAGAGACAATAAAGTTTGTATTTAAACAGCCCAGAGAAAACTGAAGAAGAGAGGGAAGAAAAAGATATGTATATATTATACACTCATTGTGAAAATCTAAGAATGTCAAAGACAAAAAGCCCCTAAACAACCCAGTAGAGAGGATAATAACCCCAAACTGGAAACGACCTAAATGCCCATCAATAGAAATAAGTTAAAAATTACTGTAGTATATTTATGGAATGAAATACTCCCCAGCAATAAAAAATAGCAATACCAATAACCACAACATCATGAATAAATGTCAAAACATTAAATTGGGCAAAAAAAAAGCCTGACACAGAAAGGGAATGTACTGGATGATTCCACTTACATAAAGTCAAATGACACGTAAACCCAACCTCTGGTGGCAGTTTATATACAATAATCTTTTGTCTTGTGTTAACTTAAAAGACACAAAGCAATCGCGGCTCTGTGTCTTGATCTACAGCATATTATCCCTTGATCCAGGTTGTGTTAACATGCATATGTAAAAAGTCTAAAAATATACATGTTACTGTATGTATATTATAATAAGACACCAGAAAGAAGGAAAATTATATTTAGATAATATCAACAGCATGGACATTAGTGAGGAGAAGAACAAAGCAAGTAGAAGAATGCTATATTGCTATTGCGAGGGGAATGCAGGTATCAATTTTTATTTTTATGTAAATATATCAATAAAAGTAAATGGGCTAAACTCAAGTGAAAGAGAAACTGGAAAGATTGTATGATGAAATCTAAGTATATGCTATCTACAAGGTTGAAGTAATGATGAAAAAGCAAATGTAGCAAAAAAAAAAAAACTGATATTATTATAAAATGAAATTGACTTTAAGATAAAACATATAGATATGAAAAAGGTCACTATAATGGTAAAAGATTCTATGCTTTAAGAAGATGTGGGAAAAAAAAAAGAAAAAAAAAAAAAAAGAAGATGTGGCAATTTTAACATACATATATCTAACAAAATAACCTCAAAATAGTTGAATCCCAAAGTGACAGAACAATAAGATGAAATGATGAATCTGTTATTGCAAGAATAGCTTTATATCCATGCTGTTGATTTTTGATAAGTTTAAGTAGGCAGTAACTCAAAAAAGATATAGAAAATCTGAGTAATACAATTGATAAACTTGATCTAGTGGATATTTACAGATTTCAGCAACCAAGAATTAGACACATTTCCCCCTCAATCCATGTAAAGCATTTAGTTATTCAAGTATCAGGCAACAAAGCCCTCAATAAATTTCAGAGAATAAGTTCATATGGAATGAGCTCTTACCACTTTGTGATTGAGTTAAATTTTAATAAAACAATAAGAATATACACTTGGAAATTAAAAACTTCTAATAACTGACAATGAAAAAAAAAAAAAAAACCCCACAATGGAAAGTTACTGAATGATAATGAAAACTCTACACGGAAAGAATTATGGGATGTGGCAAAAGTGAAAGTCTCTCACATTTTTTAATCCTTGAGAAATTTTTTGCTTTAGATCTGTCTAGAAGAAGGCAGCCTCAAAATGAATAAGCTGTGTGCCTGTCTTAAGAATTAGAAAACTAATGACAGAATAAACCTAAATTAAGTTGAAGAGATAAAAAAACAAGAGCAGAAGGTAGTGAAATAGAATCAAAGATATTACAAAACAGAAGACAAAGCAAAAACGGGTTCTTTGAAAAAAAATAGTAGACAGATTTCTGCCATAAATGATCAACTGAAAAAGCAAAAGGAGCATGTGGTGTAATGAATATAGAGGGGCCATAATACAGGTAAAGTAGCATGAAGAGTTACTACAAAATATCAGCAGTTCTGTATGAGCAAGTTTAAAAGCATAAATGGACGAATCCTTGGAAAGATACCATTTACTAGAATTGACCTAAAAAAGAATAGACTTCAATAGTCTTGTAGCTAATAAAGAAACTGAAGTAGTGATTATAATTGTCCCATAAAGAAAACACAAGACTAATGGTCTCATGCTGGTGCTCAGTCACTTCATAGGCAAGTTTTAGCAAACATTCCAAGGGCAATCCCAATTTTATTCAAGCTCTCTGCAATAGTGATAGGAAAAGAGGGAAGGATGCCAATTCATTCTATGAAGCCAGTATAACTGATACCTAAACCAAACCAGGAAAATATGAAGATGGAAAAGTATAGGCCTGCTTATCTCATGAATAGAGAGACAAAAATCCTAAACAGTATTACTAGCATCAAGTAGACAGTATATGAAAAAAAAAAAAAAAAGACATCTCTATGCTTCTCTTTGCTGATAAGATGTAGAAAAAGTACTTGATAATATTATACTTAATGGCAGACTCTTAGTGAATCAGTAGTAGAAGGCAATACGTTAAAACTATAAGGAGTATATTTAAAAAACATAGAGCACCATCATTCTAAAGGGAGGAACAGTAGACGTACAGTTGGCCTGCTGTATCCACAGTTCTGCACTCTTGGATTCAACCAACTGTGGAGTAAAAATACTAGGAAAAAAATTCCAGAAAATCCCCAAAGCAGACCTAGATTTGCCACACACCAGCAACAATTTACATTGTATTTACAGGCTTCCTTGGTGGCTCAGACGGTAAAGCGCCTATCTACAATGGGGGAGACCCAGGTTCGATCCCTGTGTTGGGAAGATCTCCTGGAGAAGGAAGTGGCAACCCACTCCAGTACTCTTGCCTGGAAAATCCCAGGGGTGGAGGAGCCTGGTAGGCTACAGTCCATGGGGTCGCAAAGAGTCGGACATGACTGAGAGACTTCACTTTCACATTGTATTAGGTGTCCTGAGTAATCTAGAGATGGTTTAAAGTGAGAGGGGGGATGTCCATAGGTTATACGGAAATACTGCCCCATCTTATATGTGTATCAGCAGATTTTGGTGTCTCTGTGGGTCCTAAAGCCAATACCTTGTGTGTGCCTGGAGCCAATACCTTGTGGATATTGAGGAGTGATAGTCCCTTGAAATTATTCCCACGAATGGGTGTTCTGAATGATAGCGACTGAGTTTCCTGCAGATGGCCAGTTTCAACAGCCAGTCAGTCATGTGAATAAAGAGCCTTCACGTGAGTCCTGCACCTGGCCACTGCACCCCCGCTTCAGCCTTTCCATCTTCCCACCTGAGGCCCCAGATGTCACGGTAGCTGAAAAACTGTCAGTGCTGTGCTTCCTCTGAATCCCAACCCTTGGATTCCTGACCACCAAAATGGTGGCTGCTTCATATCATTAAATGTAAGTTCTTCTCAAACTGATGAAAGTGAAAGTGTTAGTCACTTAGTTGTGTCCGACTCTTTGGGGCCCCATGGATTGTAGCCTGCCAGGTTGCTCGGTCCATGGAATTCTCCAGGCAAGAATACTGGAATGGTAGCCATTCCCTTCTCCAGGGGAACTTCCTCCTGATCCAGGGATTGAACCCAGGTCCTCCCCCACTGCAGGGAGATCCATTATCCTCGGAGTTACCAGGGAAGCCCTCTCAAATTGACGGATAGGTTTAATTGCACCCAAAATGTCAACAGCGTATTCCTGGTAGAATTTGATGAGTTTATTCTGATGTCGACAAGAAAGAATAGTGAGATAGCCAGGACATTTTTAAAGATCAATAGCAGGAGGAGGGAATTTACCTTATTACCAAGCAGCAGAATTTCATATGAAATTATGGTAATTAAAACTGTTCGACATGGTGCGAAGATAAGCAAAACATGTTTATGGAAGTTTGGTATATGTCCAAAGTGGCATGACAGATAATGGAGAAAGGAGGGACAGTTTGATTAACAGGAGGAGAGAAAGTGTTATCCATATGGGAAAAGATGAAGTTGGATTCCTTCTTCGTAACATATGTAAAAACTACAAAGACAAAACATGAACACCCTTTAGACCTGGGGCTAGGAAAGAATTTTTTCTGACTAGTTTTTAAAAAGCATTGACTATAGTAAGATTGATAAATTTTAATAAATAAAGAGTAACTTTATTATTTAAAAAGCACCAAAAATGAAAAGGTAAATTATAAACTAGGAGGAAATATTTTCACCATATGCTATTGACTGGAGAAGGAATTGGCAACCCACTCCAGTATTCTTGACTGGAAAATCCCATGGACAGAGGAGCCTGGTGGGCTACAGATAATGGGACCACAAAAGAGTTGGATATGACTTAGTGATTAAACAACAACAAATGCTACTGACAGTGGACTAATATCAATGATATATAAGTAACTTCTACAAATCAGTGAGTAGAACCCAAACAGTCCAATGGAAAAGTAGGCACAAATCATGAGCAGGCATTTCAAAGAAAAGTTCATATGCCCAATACACATAGGAAAAGATCTTCAACATCATTTTCATTTGGAGAAGTAGAAATTAAGACCACGGTCCGACTGACAAAAAGTAAAGAAGTCTGACAAATAACAAGTATTGGCAAGAATATAAACCCACAGGAGTTTTTTTATACATCATTAGGGGAAGTATAAGTAAGTACAACCACACAGCAAAAACAATTTGGCATTTGGGGAAGCAGTGTCAAGTTGCAGAGTAGACCTTGAGCTCACCTGCTTCCATGAACACACCAAAACTACAGCTGCATATAGAACAACTCTTTCTGAGAACAACCTGAAGACTAGCAGAAGGGCTGTTCTACAATGAAGGCTGTAAAGAAAAAACGCAGTGAGACAGGAAGGGAAGAGAAGCCATCTTCTTGGGTCCCACAGCCTTGGTGGGTGACCCAGAAGAGGAGGACGAAGTCGCAAGCTTGGGGAGCCTCCCTAAGGAGCAGGGGTTTCAGCCCCACATTGGACACCTTAGTCCAGGGGTCCAGCACCAGGAAGTTGCGCCTCCTTGGCTGGTTTTGGAAACCAGCTGGGCTTACCAGAGGGCTGTAGGAAACCAAGACTCTACTGTTATAGCATGCACCCAGATTTGCTTGTTGCTGGTCCCAGCACAGAGACATCCATCTGAAAAGTGGCTGGTGCTCTGGACCACCATACTGAGACCACTATAGCATACCCCCCAGCCTACACAGGGCTCTAGCTGCCAACGCACCCCAGGAGAGAACCTGCAGCTCACGCTGGACTGTGGCCCCAACTCTTCCAGCTTCAGCCCCGCCCCCCGCCTTCATAGCTGACCTCTAGCACCCCCAGAAGAAGCCATGACTCATATCTGATACTGGCTGTGGCCACCACACCTGACTCCAACCCACCATCACCAAAGTGACAATCCCAACACATCCTAGAAAAGGCCTGGCCTAAATAAAACCCCAGGAAAAAAACCCTAATGAAATAGAGATAATTGATTGACCTGAAAAACAGTTCAAAGCATTGCTCACTGAATGTGGAGAAAGAATAGAGAAATACAGTGAAAACTTCAGCAAGAATTAGAAAATAAAAGAAAAATTAGAACTGAAGACTACAATAATAGAAATTTAAAATATACTAGACGGAATTGCCAACAAAGGTCCACCTAGTCAAAGCTATGGTGTTTCCAGTGTCATGTATGGGTGTGACAGTTAGACTATAAAGAAAGCGGAGCACTAAAGAATTGATGCTTTTGAACTGTGGTGTTGGAGAAGATTCTTGAGAGTCCCTTGGAAAGCAAGGAGATCCAACCAGTCCATCCTAAAGGAAATCAGTCCTGAATATTCATTGGAAGGACTGATGCTGAAGCTGAAGCTCCAATACTTTGGCCACCTGATGTGAAGAACTGACTCATTTGAAAAGACCCTGATGCTGGGAAAGATTGGAGGTGGGAGGAGAAGGGGATGACAGAGGATGAGATGTCATGGCATGGCATCACCAACTTGATCCTGAGTTTGAGTAAGCTCTGGCAGTTGGTGATGGACAGGGAAGCCTGGCGTGCTGCAGTCCTTGGGTTTGCAGAGAGTCAGACGTGACTGAGCGACTGAATGGAACTGAACTGAGATGAAATTAATGGCACTAGGTGACAAAAAAGAATGCATAAGCAACTGGATGACAGAATAGTGGAAATCACCCAGTCAGAACAGCGAAAGAAAAAAACTAATCTTTTTGGGACCTCTTG
The DNA here is from genome assembly GCF_033118175.1 of Dama dama. NCBI lineage: Eukaryota > Metazoa > Chordata > Mammalia > Artiodactyla > Cervidae > Dama > Dama dama. The sequence goes on from NC_083707.1 coordinate 9,493,028, forward strand.
GGACAACATCAAGCATACTAACATTTACATTTAGTGGTCCAAGAAGGAGAAGAGAGAGAGAAAGGGGCAGATAATATTTTTGATGAAATAATGTCTGAAAACTTTCCTAACTGAGGAAGAAAACAGATATTGAGGTCCAGCAAAAGCTGCAAGCCAGAAGGGAGTGGCACAATACGTTTAAAATTCTGAAAGGAAAAAAAATCTGCAACAAGGATACTCTACTCAGAAAGATTATCATTCAAAATTGAAGGAGATATAATTTCCCAGACATGCCAAAACTAAAAGAATTTATCATCACTAAATCAGCCTTACAAAAATATGTTAGAGTATTATTTAAGTAAAAGAAAGGTCATAAGAAGAAATAATAAAATATATGAAGGGAAAAAAAAATCTCACTGGTAAAGGCAAATACCTAGTAAAGGCAGCAGATCAAGCACTTAAAAAAGGTAGTATGAAGAATACAGGAGGGATATCCCTGGTGGTCCAGTGGTTGAGACTCTGCACTTCCACTGCAGGGGACACGGGTGCAACCCCTGGTCTGAGAACTAAGATTCCACATGCTATGCAGCATGACCAAAAGAAGAATAAAAGACAAAAATTGTAAAATCAACCATAACTGCAATAAACAGACAATATACAATGTAAAACATGGCATCAAAAACAAAACTTTGGAGGGGGGGAGTAAAAAATGTAGTTTTTAGAATGTGCTGGACCTTAAATCTGTCCGTTTAAAATAAATATATAATCAATATTATGTATCCATTTATAATATATATCAATACCATATCAATATATATGAACCTCATGGTAACCACAAGCCAAAAACCTACAATAGATAACACTCAAAAAATGAGAAAGGAACCCAAACAAAACACTAAATAAAATCATTGAACCATAAGGAAGAGACTAAAACTACAAAACAACCAGAAAACAAGTGACAAAATGACAATAAGTACATACCTAGTAATAGTCATTTTAAAGATAAATGGACTAAATGCCACAATTAAAAGACAAAATGAATGAATAAAAGCAATCAAACAAGACCCGTGTGTAAGCTGCCTGCAAGAGAGTTGGGCTTCCCTGGTGGCTTAATGGTGAAGAATCCACTTGCCAAGCAGGAGACACCGGTTCCATCCCTTGGAAAGATCCCTGGAGAAGGACATGGTAACTCACTCTGGTATTCTTGTCTGGGAAATCCCATGAACAGAGGAGCCTGGCAGGCTGCATACAGTCCATGGGGTCGCTAAAGAGTTGGACACAACTTAGCTACTAAACAACAACACGAGACTCGCTTTAGAGCTGGAGACAAAAACAGACGAATGTGAAAGGATAGAGATAGTCCATGCAAATGGATGCGAAAAGCAAGCAGGGTAGCAATGCTCATATAAAACAAAGTCTACGACAAAAGACACAGAAGGGCATTACATAATGAAAAAGGAGTCAATCCAAGAAGATATAAAATGTTCATAAACATATGTGCACCAAACATAGGAGCATCTAAATATATAAAGCAATTATTAACAGACATAAAGGGAGAGATTGGTAGTATTGCATTAATAGTAGAGGACTCCAATTGCATTAATGAATGTAGATAGATGAGACAGAAAATCAGTAAGGAGAACAGCCTTAAGTGACATGTTTAGCCATTCGGAATTCACAGTTACAGAACATTCCATCCCCCAACACAATAAACTGGCTTGAAGTGCACATGGAACTTTCTCCAAGTCACCTGCCAGGCTACTAAAGAAGCCTCAATAAATTTGAGAAAATTGAAATTCTATCATTTCATTTTCTGACTCAAGGTATGAAACTAGAAATTAATTACAGGAAGAAAATTGGAAAAAAAAAACCCCAAACATGTGGAGACTAACCAACACGCTACTAGAAATCTTATGATCATCAAAGAAATCAAAGAGAAAACTTTAAAAATACCTTGAGACAAATGAAAATAAAAATGTAACTTTCCAAAATCTATGGGACACAACAAAAGCAATTCTAAGAGGAAGGTTAATAACAATATAAGCCTACTCAAGAAATAAGAAAAATCTCAAATAATTCACCTAAATTTCCACCGGAGGGAATTAGAGAAAGAAAAGCAAGCAGAGTCCAAAGTCAGCAGAAGAAAGGAGATAAAGTAGGATGAGCGACCACCACCAATAAGAGAAAAGATGAGTGAAATGATCTTCAAAGATAAAATTGAAAAACTTTAATCCAGACTCATCAAGAAAAAGAGAGGGGCCCAAATAAAGAAAACTAGAAATGAAAGAGAAGTTACAACCAATATCATAGAAATACAATCCTACGAGTATACTATGAACAGTTACACGCCAATAAATTGAACGACCTAAAAGAAATGACTAAATTCCTAGAAGCATATAATCTTCCAAGGCTGAATCAGGAAGAAATAGAAAATCTAAACAGACCAATTACTAGAAATGAAATTGAATCATTATTCAAAACACTTTCCACAAATGAAAGAACAGGATCAGATGGCTTCATAGGGGAACTCTACCAAACACTTAAAGAAGAGTTAATACCTCGCCTTCTCAAACTATTCCATAAATTGAAAAGGAGGGAACATTTCCACAGTCATTCTATAAGGCCATCATCACCTTGAAACCGAAACAGGACAAAGACCCTACAAAAGAAGAAAATTACAGGCAATATCCCAGATGAACATCAATGTGAAAATCCTTGACAAAATATTAGCCAGCCAAACCCAGCAATACATCGAAAGGATCGTACATCATGATCAAGGGAGATTTTTTCCAGGGATGCAGTGATGACTTAGTCTGCAAATTAATCAACATGCTACAACATAGTAACAAAATGAAAGATAAAAAAATCACATGATCATCTTAATAGATGCTGAAGAAACTTTCAGCAAAATCCAATTCATGATAGAAACTCAACGAAGCTGATACAGAGGGAACATAGTTTGCCTGTGGATGTCCAGTTGTCCAGCTTCCTTTGTTGCGAGGAATACTGATTCTGGTGGCTATGAAGTTCATAACGCAAACCTTGCTGATCATGTTCCCCTTCCTCTTTTCCACGTGGGCTGCCCAGGGCTTTTGAGTGAGATTTGATGTGTGCACGGACAGTGGAAAGTTTTCTTCTTTCAAACTGTCAACTGTAGAAGTAATCACTTGGAGCTTTTTATTTCATTGATTTTGTAGAATCGATTCCTTCAGTTTACATTCCAAGCTATAAATGTGTGATGGGTTTTTAAAAGTTCATGTCACAAATGCACAGAATGAAACTTGAAAATACATATTCATGTGGTTTGCAAGTCTGTTTGGTAGACTGTTTAAGACTACTCTCTTGTTCCAGTTACATATGAGTAACACAGGAGAAATGCATTCTTTGATGTAGGACTTGGCAACGAACAGAAATAAATTGGTAGAACAAGAAAAATGGAAATTGTATGTTTCTTTAAAGGGGGTCTAATGGCCAACATTTTTAAACTGAAAAGCTTAAAAGATGCCTTTAACCTATTGTTGTAATTTAGAAAGAACCTCTTGGATTTCATCATTATGAAAGCATACCTAGAGTTTGAGCATTATTGTCTAAAATCTCAAAAACAATGCTATGTACAAGTCTGCTGTGCATTTTGCTTGCTGTAGACTTGTATTAAGTCGGCACACATTGAACACTATGTTCCAGGCCTTGACGCCATGGTTTGAAACACAGAGCCCCTGGTTAAGTAGCTCCTATCCCTCAGGGCAGAGACCAACACATACAGACATCAACTGCTGGGTGACATGACCCGAATAAGATCAGTGAGCTCCTAGAGTCCAGTGGGTGAGGCAGCTAACTGTGCCTGCCTCAGACTGCTAAAGCTGAAGATGGCACTCATTTATGGTTAATGCTGACTTCGTGGGGCATCTTAAAACTAGTTCAGCTCATGTCGCTGTTAGGTTACATCTGAAATGAGAAGAGTAGTATTGGGTTGGCCAGAAAGTTTGGGTATTTCCATAAACTGGTATAGAAAAACCCAAATGAAATTTTTGGCCAGCCCTGTATAATTTGAACTCTTATTAGACATAATCCACAAATGACCTGAATGCATGAATGCTAAGTTGCTTCGGTCGTGTCTGACTCTTTGTGACCCCATGGACTGTAGCCTACCAGGTTCCTCCGTCCATGGTATTTTCTAGGCAAGAATACTGGAGTGGGTTGCCATTCCCTTCTTCAGGTGATCTTCCCAACCCAGGGATTGAACCCAGGTCTCCCGCATTGCAGGCAGATGCTTTACCCTCTGAGCCACCAGGGAAGTCTATTGGGAGGTCGGTATAAACCCCTGACAGGGTTTCTGCCATAAGCCATATGAGGTCCCTGCGGAATGGCAGAGCAGGGCTCCTCACCTGCTTCGTGCGGGGCGTGTCATTCACACACACAAGCACATTGTAGAGTTAGTGAAGTACAGCAGAAAATAGGTCTGTTAGGAGAACAAAGAACTACAACTCCAGGCATCCTTACCTTGTCCTGAAGAATCCCGGATGAGCCCCCAAGATGAAAGTTTGTTGCTGAACCACGGAAGACACTGGGATTCTTGCCTCCAGAGGAGAAGAATTCAATCTGGGGCCAGTGACGAAGCTTGATCGCTCAGAGCTTTTGTGTAATATAGTTTTATTAAAGTATAAAAGAGAGAAAGCTTCTGACCCCAATCTTTGCAAACCAAAGACCCCAAGCAGTGCAAACATCTTCAAGTTGATTACTTAACGCCCTGTTTGGGCTCCAGCATTGCTTGGAGCTGGGTGGGCCATGCTCCTGTGCAAACCCACCCCCTGCCCCCTCCCCCACCCCATGCGGCTCAGTCTCCAAGGTCACAGGCGGGGCTGCCCCTATCTGCTGATGCCTTTACTTGGGTCTGGCCACCTTGCACTGAGGGGAGGTCCTCCCACCTCCAACTTGAACGTCCACTGGTTCCCACAAGTAGGGTATTGCTGACCATACAGTGATGCTCAACCTCATTTTACGTTTGGATGCCAGACAGTAATCACCAACCTCACTTCCGGAAACATCTGAATTATGGGTTATTGTTCTATAGCCCAGTGAAGTTAAAGCTCTGCCTCCTCTCTGCTTAGAGCTGATAAGAGCACAGATCAAGTTAATACAGTTATTAAACTGAAAAGAAAACAACTACTGGTCTGTTTCTGTTCCTTACTCAGAGAATCACATATCCCAAGTTCTCGGGCAACAGCCACTAATTTCCTTCCCTCTGCTCGATCGTTAGGCAAGATATTTTGTACATCTGAATTCAGCATGTGTGCATGCACCTTGTTGGCCCATAATATTCTTCTCCTAGCATTTTAGGATGACTACATTTTTTATTACTTAGTCCTTCTTATTTAGCATACCTGTTGGTACTCTATGGAAGAGTGATGTTATTATTTATTGTTAGCTATAGGATGATCACTAACTTGAAAACACTGTGGCAAGGGCTTATGTTTCACTTTTATTTCTGCTCAGCTATGAACTAGTTCTCATTTCTGAGAATTTTAACCCACCCTAAGATCTGTCTTCTGATCTTTTAAGGACCCTTTAGAAACGTATGGTTTATGGTTTGGTTGGTGTTATTTTTGGTTTAGTTTTACTTTAAACATTCTTCAGCTCTCTCTCCTCTGTACTTTCCCCAAGAAGTCATGTCACCACCCCCTCTGACTTCAGTTATTGCCTCTACTGGGAAGACCCTGGCTCTGCTTGTAAACCCTTGGCTCATTCCTACCATTCTTCTTGCTTTCCACGTGCCTCCCCATTGGCCTGATTTCTCAGGTCCTTTTAGACCTAAGTAGCCACCCGTCCCCCTGGGGAAGGGCATGGCAACCCACTCCAATATTCTTCCTGGGAAATTTCATGGACAGAGGAGCCTGGTGGGCTACAGGGGTCGCAAAGAGTTGGACAGGACTAAGCAACTCACACACATACATACACAAACATATACACAGCCACTTGTTCCAGAGGAATTAAGTTATCCTCCCCTGGTGGCTCAGAGGTTAAAATGTCTGCCTACAATATGGGAGACCTGGGTTTGATCCCTGGGTCAGGAAGATCCCCTGGAGAAGGAAATGTCAACCCACTCCAGTATTCTTGCCTGGAGAATCCAATGGACGGAGGAGCCTGGTGGGCTACCATTCACGGGGTCGCAGAGTCGGATACGACTTAGTGACTTCACTCACTTTTCCACATCCCGTGCAATACACTAAGGAATCATCCAGTTGTTAGCACTTGTTCTTTGTCCCTGTAACTGCAGTTTACTCAGGCTGACGTGACAGCGATCACACAACCAAGGTTATGAACAAACAGTCTCAGCAGGACACGCGCAGACAGTAGAGAATCATGACATGTACATAACTTGGAGAGTTTTCTGGTCTTCTTATCCATAGGTTTTTATGGGAGTTAAGGGCTTCCCAGGTGGGGCAGTGGTAAAGAATTCTCCTGCCAATGCAGGAGATGTGGGTTCGATCTCTGGGTCAGGAAGATCCCCTTGAGGAGGAAATGGCAACCCACCCCAGTATTCCTGCTTGGAGAATTCCATGGACAGAGGAGCCTGGCGGGCTACAGTCCATGAGGTCACAAAGAGTTGGGCGTGACTGAAGAGACTTTGCACATAAACAATATTGATAAAGTAAATAATCTGGCTCCATGAGGTTGACTGAACAACTGAGCACAAATGTGGGAATTAAGGAATAATAAAGAGATAAGTGACTTTGAAAAGGAGTAAAGTATATTACTAGAGACTCATGTTTATCTTTTCTAAAATGTTTCCAAATCTTCCACAGGCAACAATTTTGCCCTCTCATACCCACTGAGCTTGTCAGAAATTATACTAATAGCATAATAGAGACCTCCCTGGTGGTCCAGAGGCTAAGACTTCATGCTCCCAAGGCAGGAGGGCCCGGGTTTGATCCCTGGTCAGGGAACTAGATCCTGCACGTCACAATTAAGATGTTGCATGCTGTAGCTAAAGATTCAGCATGCTGCAACTAAGACCCGGGGCAGCCAAATAAATAAATATTTTTAAAAGTTACAGCATAACAGAGTGCGCTTCATGGCAACTCCACGGAGAACACTCTCAGAAGTGGTCCCTTCTTTAATTTTCCACTCCCACTTCCTCTTCAAGGCCTCAGATCATTAGATTCAGAAAATTCACCCAAACTCATTGTGTGGGTGGCTAGATTAAAAGGCACCTCAGTGCCCAATTGTGTCATCAAATATACAATGTTGTTAGTGCATTCATAGCCGACGGGGCTATCTAGCTGTCACTGCTCTAGACCCTTCCGGTGGATAGAGCCAGGAAACTTATTTTTAAATTTCATGAGTTTACACTGATAACTTTAATGTTAGCCTAGGAACACAGAGTTTTTCTCCTTGCCTCATTCCTTATTTGTACATCTCTTTTTCACAGTGAGAAACCTGGTTCCCCACAGCATCAGAACGAATGTATCTATCATTTCCTCTACCCTGCAACCCCAGCAAAATAGTTTCAGAATCACTCCTCGAGTGATACCACCTGCAGCAAGTTGGTCCTACTTTATTACTAGGTAAACTTTGAGTTTTTCTGTTTTGTTTTTCTGCAGTTGTTTTGGTACTTAGAACATAGTCTTAGTATTAAAGTTCATAGTCAGAGAACTGAGTTCCAAAGTGGCTTGAATTAATTCTTCTTATGTGTGGTTATATTTTTGATGTATACTTAGGTTCATTTTTTTGTGATCAATTTCAGTTTGATTTCTTAAATCCTTTAATTTTTTTTCTTTTGACTGTGTAAAACATACATAACTTAAAAGTCAAAATCATCTAAAGAGAAATAGCCAGAGAGGTCTCCTTCCTATCCCTTTGTCCCCACCTGCTTCCCACCAACCACACATAAAAATACCACCCTTAGTTTATGACTTATCCCTCATATTTCTTTTTTTTAATTTATTTTTAATTGGAGGGTAATTGCTTTACAATATTGTGTTGGCTTCTGCCATACATCAGCATGAATCAGCCATAGGTATACACATGTCCCCTCCTGCTCGAACCTTTCTCCCCCACCCCCCACCCCCCTCTAGTTGTCACAGAGCACCAGGTTGAGCTCCCTGCATCATACAGCACATTCCCACTGGCTGTCTATCTTACATATGATAGTGTATGTTTCCATGCTACTCTGCCAGTTCCTTCTGTATTTCTTTTTGCAGTGTATATATTGCAATACATATATTGCTAGCAATATATGCATATATATATATTAAATTTTTCCTCTTTATACATGCTCTTTTGTACTTTTTAAAATTTAAAGTATGTCCTGGAAGTCACTCTCCATAAGTTCAAAGGGCTCTTCCTCATTCTTAGTACTCTAGTATATGGATGTGCCATACTTTATTCAACCAGTTTCTCATGAATGAATATTAAGTTGTTCGTGATATTTTCCTATCATGATAATGCCACAGTTATTAAAAACCTGTTCCCCTGTTGTTTTGTACTCATACAGGTTCAGAGCAAATTCCTAGAACTAGAATTGCCAGGTCAAAGGGTCAGTGCAGATGGAGAGTTTTGTTGCTCCTCCCAGGTTCCTTTGTTGGGCGTTGGTCTCTGCCCCCTTGGCTACCACCTGTCCCTGGAGTATGTGTGAGCCCTGTCTCCCCAGAGGTGCTGTAGGATGCCTGCAACCTCTGGGCCACACTCCCCAGCATGCCTGGGTCCTGCAGCTGCGATGCCCAGTTTCCAGGTCACTGACAGCTGCCCACCTCCAGCACCTGCGTCTCCATCCTCCTCTTGAGGGGTACGCAGGAGTTCGCTAGACCCAGAGGGGAGGCCCGTTTCAATGTGAAAGCACAGAGGTTGAAATAGAATGTTTTGTTTGAAGAACAGCTTGAAGTTCGGTGCTGTGAATGTGACTGAAGTGTGTAATTTGGTAATTCATAAAGATCCATTGTGGACAAATTGTGAAGGACACCGTGTGCCATTTGCCCAAAGCAAACTCAAATGAGTGTCTGCTCTGTGGGACCAGTGTTCGCAGTCACGTGGTCTAAGTGAACTGCTTTTGGTGCACTGTTATCTCTCTGCATTTGACTTTAGCCGTGACTTTGTCTTCCTCAGAGCCAAGCACATTCACATACTTTTTGTGCTCACATATTTTAGTTCAGAACCCATTCAAGTCAATCAATACTTATTGAAGACTTTGTCCATATTTTCATGGATTGTTTTACTGCCGTAGGTTATACAAGGCTGACTGCAGCACTTATTAATCCACTCGATAAATGATTACCCATTTGCCTTTTTCATTTAAAAATGTTCTCATCTGATTGTAATATAATACACTTCCATGTGAAATTTGTAACTAAAGAGATTCATAAATAGAAATATAAAGATTGCCTTTAAGGCATCAACCCAGACAACCACCATCGTTTATATCATGGCATCATTTTCATTTCTTTAATCCCCCAGTAAAGTAATTCTCTAGTGGTAGGAAAAATGGCAGATTCATTTTTTAAAATTCTTCTTTATCAAATGAAAGCATGCTCATATTCTAGAGAAAAAGAAAATACACCCATTCTACCACCTGAAGACAACGTAGTGTATTTCTTCCTACTCTTTTCTTTCTAAGCATAAGAGAAGAAACGTTTGCCACTGTTTCACTGGTGCGGTGTCTTCTTTAACGTGCTGGTATTACCCGTGCTCAAGGATCCTGCCTGCACAATTCCCACATTTCTTTTAAGTTATGGGGAAGAGGGAACTTTAATGTTTAGTATCTGTGGCTGTGTGGCACAGGGGCAGGGGCTGGGGGCGGCGGCTGCGCAGTGCGGCGTGGCGCAGAGGCGCGGCGGCGCGGCGCAGGGGTGGCGGCGGCGCGGCGCAGAAGCGGCGGCTGGGCGGCGCGGTGCGGCGCGGCGCAGGGGTGGCGGCGGCGCGGCGCAGAAGCGGCGGCTGGGCGGCGCGGTGCGGCGCGGCGCAGGGGTGGCGGCGGCGCGGCGCAGAAGCGGCGGCTGGGCGGCTGGGTGGCGTGGCGCAGGGGCGCCCGAGAGGAGCTACTCCAGGTCCAAATCAGGAGCGGCGGCGGAGAGGAGATACCCCCTATCCAAGGTCAGGAGCGTCGGTGTAGAGCAGATACCCCACGTCCAAGGTCAAGAGCCGAGGCCTAGAGGAGATACTCCACGCCCAAGGTCAGAAGCTGTGGCTGCGCCTTGCTGGACCCCAGGTCCAAGGTAAGAGAAAGTCAAGTAAGACGGTAGGCGCTGAAAGAGGGCATCAGAGGGTAGAAAGACTGAAACCGCAATCACAGACAACAGGCTAATCTGATCATATGGACCACAGCCTTGTCTAACTCAATTAAACTAAGCCATGCTGTGTGGGGTCACCCAAGATGGTGGGGTCATGGTGGAGAGGTCTGACAGAATGTGGTCCACTGCAATGGTAAACCACTTCAGTATTCTTGCCTTGAGAACCCCATGAACAGTATGAAAAGGCAAAAAGGACGCTGAAAGATGAACTCCCCAGGTCAGTAGGTGCCCAATATGCTACTGGAGAGCAGTGGAGAAATAACTGCAGAAAGAATGAAGGGGTGGAGTCAAAGCAAAAACAACACCCCAGTTGTGGATGTGACTGGTAATAGAAGCAATGTCCGATGATGTAAAGAGCAATATTGCACAGGAACCTGGATTGTTAGGTCCATGAATCAAGGCAAATTCAAACAAGAGATGGCAAGAGTGAACATCGACATTTTAGGAATCAGCGAACTAAGAATGAAATGGGTGAATTTAACTCAGATGACCGTTATATCTACTACTGTGGGCAGGAATCCCTTAGAAGAAGTGGAGTAGCTATCATAGTCAACAAAAGAGTCCAAAATGCAGTACTTGGATGCAATCTCACAAATGACAGAATGATCTCTGTTCCTTTCCAAGGCAAACCATTCAGTATCGCAGTAATCCAAGTCTATGCCCCAACCAGTAATGCTGGAGAAGCTGAAGTTGAATGGTTCTATGAAGACCTTCAAGACCTTTTAGAAATAACACCCAAATAAGATGTCCTTTTCATTATAGGGGAAAGGAATGCAAAAGTAGGAAGTCAAGAAACACCTGGAGTTAACAGGCTTATTTGGCCTTGGAGTACAGAATGAAGCAGGGCAAAGGCTGATAGAGTTTTGCCAAGGGAACACACTGGTCATAGCAAACACCCTCTTCAACAATACAACAGAAGATTCTACATATGGACATCACCAGATGGTCACACCGATATCAGATTGATTATATTTTTTGCAGCCAAAGATAGCAAGCTCGATACAGTCAGCAAAAACAAGACCGGGAGCTGACTGTGCCTCAGATCATGAAGTCCTTATTGCCAAATTCATACTTAAGTTGAAGACAGTGGAAAACCACTAGACCATTCAGGTATGACCTAAATCAAATCTCTTATGATTATACAGTGGAAGTGAGAAATAGATTTAAGGGACTAGATCTGATAGACAGAGTGCCTGATGAACTATGGATGGAGGTTTGTGACATTGTACAGGAGACAGGGATCAAGACCATCCCCAAGAAAAAGAAATGCAAAAAAGCAACATGGCTGTCTGAGGAGGCCTTACAAATAGCTGTGAAAAGAAGAGAAGTGAAAAGCAAAGGAGAAAAGGAAAGATATTCCCATTTGAATGCAGAGTTCCAAAGAATAGCAAGGAGAGATAAGAAAGCCTTCCTCAGCCATCAGTGCAAAGAAATAGAGGAAAACAACAGAATGGGGAAGACTAGAGATCTCTTCAATAAAATTAGAGATACCAAGGGAACATTTCATGCAAAGATGGGCTATATAAAGGACAGAAATGGTAGGGACCTAACAGAAGCAGAAGATATTAAGAAGAGGTGGCAAGAATACACAGAAGAACTGTACAAAAAAGATCTTCATGACCCAGATAATCACAATGGTGTCATCACTCACAGTCACCTAGAGCCAGACATCCTGGAATGTGAAGTCAAGTGGGCCTTAGGAAGCATCACTACAAACAAAGCTGGTGGAGATGATGGGATTCCAGTTGAGCTATTTCAAGTCCTGAAAGATGATGCTGTGAAAGTGCTACACTCAATATGTCAGAAAATTTGGAAAACTCAGCAGTGGCCACAGGACTGGAAAAGGTCAATTTTTATTCCAATCCCAAAGAAAGGCAATGCCAAGGAATGCTCAAACTACCACACAATTGCACTCATCTCACACACTAGTAAAGTAATGCTCAAAATTTTCCAAGCCAGGCTTAAGCAATACGTGAACTGTGAACTTCAGATGTTCAGGCTGGTTTTAGAAAAGGCAGAGGAACCAGAGGTCAAATTGCCAACATCCTTTGGATCATTGAAAAAGCAAGAACATACCAGAAAAGCATCTATATCTGCTTTATTGACTACTCCAAAGCCTTAGACTGTGTGGATCACAAAAAACTGAAAAATTCTGAAAGAGATGGGAACACCAGACCACCTGACCTGCCTCCTGAGAAATCTGTATGCAGGTCAAGAAGCAACATTTAGAACTGGACATGGAACAACAGACTGGTTTCAAATAGGGAAAGGAGTACGTCAAGACTGTATATTGTCACCCTGCTTATTTAACTTATATGCAGAGTACGTCATGAGAAATGCTGGATTGGATGAAGCACAGGCTATAATCAAAACTGCCGGGAGAAATAACAATAACCTTAGATACGCAGATGACACCACCCTTATGGCAGAAAGCGAAGAACTAAAGAGCTTCTTGATGAAAGTGAAAGAGGAGAGTGAAAAAGTTGGCTTAAAACTCAACATTCAAAAAACTAAGATCATGGCATCTGGTCCCATCACTTCATGGCAAATAGATGTGGAAATAGTGGAAACAGTGGCTGACTTTATTTTTCTGGGCTCCAAAATCAGTGCAGATGGTGACTGCAGCTATGAAATTAAAAGATGCTGGCTCCTTGGAAGAAAAGTTATGACCAACCTAGACAGCATATTAAAAAGCAGAGACATTACTTTGACAATACAGGTCTGCCTATCAAGGCTATGGTTTGTCCAGTAATCATGCATGGACATGAATGTTGGACTATAAAGAAAGCTGAGCACCGAAAAATTGATGCTTTTAAACTGTGGTGTTGGAGAAGAGTCTTAAGAGTCCCTTGGACTGCAGGGAGGTTCAACCAGTCTATCCAAGGAAATCAGTCCTGAATGTTCATTGGAAGGGTTGATGCTGAAACTGAAATGTCAGTACTTTGGCTACCTGATACAAAGAACTGACTCATTGGAAAAGACCCAGACAGTGTGAAAGTTTTAAGGCAGAAGGAGAAGCCGATGTCAGAGGATGAGATGGTTGAATGGCATGATCGACTCAGATGGACATGAGTTTGAGCAAGCTCTATGAGTTGATGATGGACAGGGAAGCCTGGTGTGCTGCATTCCATGGGGTTGCAAATGGTAGGTCATGACTGAGCAACTGAACTGATGCTACTATATCACCATATGTTTGAGGTGAGAAAATCACAGGCTGTGCAGGAATTGTAACTCTCAAAAGCCTATGTTAAATACCCTTCTTAATGGCACCTAACAGGTGAATGAGGCCCCAGTTTCATGTCTTTGCAGGCGACCCCTGGTGGTGGATAACCGGAGAACCATCGAGGTTGTGATGTGTGATTGCCTTCTCTCTTTATTTAAAGTGAATTTTTCACTGAGATAATTGTAGATTCACATGCAGTTGTAAGAAATGATATAGAGAGATTCCATATGTTTTTCACTCAGTCTTACAAGACTTTTTCAACGTCTTACAAACCAGAGTACAGTATCACAGCCAGGACACTGACGTTGGTACAATCCACCTGCACTGTTCAGCTTTTCCCAGTTTTACTTGTACGCATTTGCGTTTGTGTGCTTGTGTGTATAAGTTACAGTGTGTTAAGGTGTATAAGACGCATTACGTATAGCATACTAATACAAGAATAATTGCATTAATTATTTTAAGGTCTATACAATATTATCACCTATGTAGATCTGCGTATCTCCCAGGTGTTTAGTCAAGATAACTAAACAGTTCCAACGTCATGAGGATTCTTTGTGTTGCCAGTCGTAACAAATACTTCTCTTCCACATCACTCCCAATTCTTAACCTCTGGAAACTTCTCATTTGTTCTAAAATTTCTAAATTGCAAAAAATGCTTTGTCATTTAAAGAACATTGTATAAATGGAATACATTCTGTGTGAAATCTTTGAGGCTGACATTTTTTACTCAGCGTGATTCCCTGCAGACTGATCCAAATTTTTGCATGTATCATAGTTTGATCCTTTTTATTGTTTAGTAGTAGTATCCAACAGTATAGAGTATGCCAGATACCTGTCTTTTATTTTATTTGGAGTGAATGTAAATGGTATTATGTTTTAAATGTTGGGCTCTCTGTTATTAGCATATGGAAATGCAGTTAGTCTTGTGGTGTTGATCTTATATACTGCAAGATTATTGATCTTGCTTTTTAGTTCTAGATGGAGAAGGAAATGGCAAACTCTCCAGTACTCTTGCCTGGAGAATTCCACGGACAGAGGAGCAGGACAGGCTTTAGTCCATGGAATTGCAGAGTCGGACATGACTGTGCAACTAACTTTCACTTTCATTAGTTCTAGAAGACTTTATAGATCTCTTGGGTTTTCTACATAGACGGTCATGGACTCTGAAGGTAGGAATAGTTTTATTTCTTGCTTCCTAATCTGTGTGCCTCTTGTTTCTTTTCCTTGCTTTATTGCAGTGGCTGGAACATCCAGTGCTATGTTGTATGTTGTGGTTGTTTAGTTGCTGAGTTGTGTCCAACTCGTTAGCAACCCCATTGACTGTAGCTCTCCAGACTTCCTTGTCCATGGGATTTATCAGGCAAAAATACTGGAGTAGGGTGCCATTTCTTTTACCAGGGGATCTTCCCAACCCAGGGATCGAACCCACATCTGCTGCATTAACAGGCGGATTCTTTACCGCTGAGCTACCAGGGCAGCCTACCATGTTATATAACAGTGAGTAAAGCAGACCTTCTTACTTTCCCCCACAATCTTAAGGGGAAAGTATTCAGTCCTAGCTATAGGTTCTTTGCAGATGATTTTTTATCAGATTGAGATAATTCCCCTCTATTTCTAACTTATGAAGGGCTTTTAATGTGAATGGGTGATATGCATTTTTCTGTCAAATGCTTTTTATATGTCAGTCAATATGATTACATAATTCTCTCTCTTTAACTTGTTGATGTACTGAATTACATTTATTTTATTCTCAAATAAGAAGCAACTTTGGACAGGTAAAGAAGGGAGTAGACTATGTAAGACTTTGAAAATGACGGCAAGGTGTTTATCTATGAATCTATTGCACAGCATTTTCCAAAGTGTGTTCTGAGATGCAGGCTAATAGAGGATACAGAAAGATGTAATTTCATGGTCAAATGGATTTGAGAAATAGTAGGTTAAACTAAATTCAGGGGGATTCTTTGCTGCTGAATTTATCAGGACCTTTAACACACGGCATTGAATGATGTCTGTATTCTAAAAGGGGAATAAAGTGTGTAACGTTTCCAAAGCCAGTTTATCCACAAAAATCCACATTTTCCATAATTTCTGTGATAACTGGAAGATGTACTTTGGGAAACATTGCCATGGGAAATAATTTTTCCAGTGAGAATTTCTGACCTGGGGAGTGTCATTGAAGAAAAGCAGTGTGCCGTGATGGCTCTTCCACATGGAACTTCAGACAGGTTTCCTACCTGCTGAAGGCTCACTTCATTATCTGTTGAGCAGAGAAAAAAACCTGACTTCCATGGGTGAGCAGAGGTGAGCAGAAAAGTGTGTGCTCTACAGTCCAGTCAGTTCAGTTCAGTTGCTCAGTCATGTCTGACTCTTTGTGACCCCATGGACTGCAGCATGCCAGGCTTTCCTGTCCATCACCAACTCCCAGAGCTTGCTCAAACTCATGTCCATCGAGCCAGTGATGCCATTCAACCACCTCATCCTCTGTCATCCCCTTCTCCTCCTGCCTTCAATCTTTACCAGCATCAGGGTCAGTCCAGTATCTGAGTCCAAATTCTGGTTTTGCTCCCCGAGAGGTGTAGGGAACATTGAGCAAATTACTTCAATCTGTGCCTCAGTTTCCTCAAATGTAATGTAAGAAGAGTAACAATTCCTATTTTCTAAGATTTTTAAAAGGTTTTGTGAATGAAACATTTAAAGCATTAGAAAAGTGTCACTCAAATGGTGACAATTTAATAGTACTTTATACCTGTGCTGTTTATAGTTGAAGGATTAAGTGAGATGATCAGAAAAAGGCCAAACAAATTTTTTACTCAGAAAGTAGTTACTGGGGAGGTGGACCCACAGGCAGTTGTAGGATGACTTGGAAGCAGGTGAATATGCTCTCATGTTGGATGTTTTGAGGACCAGCACAATGAGCGTGTGGATGGAGAGGTTGCATTAAAATATTTTCTTTGCCTCTGCAGTACTCGGTGATTAACAATGAGAGGTTGAAAAAGGCAACTCTAAGATGACACCAAGGTTCAGACTTGGCATTCGTGAAATGGCTATTGTACTCCCGCCTGCCATGTATGAAGTGTGTCCTGAATATTAATGTGTCAGCCAGATAATTGTAGCATGCCAATTAAAAAATCATAGATATTTCAATTTCTGGTTTTAATAAATGCAGGAAAGTAAAGAGTTTCAGTGTGTTATGCTAACGTATGAAATCGGATCAATGTTGGTAAAGGAACAGTCTGATTACATAGCTGTACTGCAAGGAAAATTATGCCCGCGACACAACTCTGATCTCTGAGGACGTCTCAGCTTCTTATTTAGGGCACTGATGTGGTGGAATGGCTCCTCAGAGGAAATTAAGAGAGAGAAAGGCATGCTAGTGCTCAGGATGAAGAAAAACAATACAACGAGGAAGGATTGGAAAGGTCCCTAGAGAAATCAATAAACATAACCTAAAGAATGGGAGACAAGGAAAATGGGATTGCAATTGCAGAGAAGATTGAAGCAAATGGGAAAGTTGGTCAAATGACTGAAAATAAGCCAAGTGTGTACATTTTAACACACACCGCAAGCATAGTAAGGGACTTGACTTTGAGTTAGAATATAGCCCAATCTTGCCTTCATCTTATTTCTCATTGTCTTGTATACTGCCTTTGGATCCCAACCGTTGGGAACCGACCAGAGAACAGGATGCCTTATCTGTGAAACTATCAAGTCTAAAACATTTGATCACAAAATATAAATATTTCAATGAGTTAGCATTTTAGTCAATAAATGTGCATGCATTTGTGTATGCTCAACTTTAAAGTTTTTGTTCTCTCTCTCTGCTTATTATCTCTTCCCCCAAATCACCTTTTCCATCAGCCCTCAGGACACCAAACTACAGCTCTGAACATCATGAATGAATTTTCTCAGATGATATTGCTTATTTCTGTGTGAAGTATTAGGGCTTTGAATAAACCAGAGTCAGTGCTTTGGGGAAGAATGAAGGAAATCAATTCATTTGCATTTTGTTGTTGTGGTTGGCAGAATAGTGACATCCCCAAAGTGTCCATGTCCTAACCCCTGGAACCCATGACTGTCTCACCTTTCACAGCAAAGGAGACTGCAGATATGATTAAAGTTCAGGACTTTGAAGTAGGGAGATGATTGTGGATTATCTAGGATGACCCAGGGCAATCACCAGGTGCTTAAAAGTAGATGAGGGGAGGCAGAGAGGAAAGTCAGAAGGAGCTGAGACCAGGGAAGAATAGTCAGAGAGAGGCAGTGTTGTTGACTTGAAAGATGGAGCAAGGGCCTCCTCTGGACCATCCACAGCTACCTGGAGCACGGATGCAGGGCGTTTCCAGGGAGACCCTGGCAAGGAGGCTGCTTCCAACCTCCTCTCTGCAGAGTCCTAACAGCTGCCCACCACAGCTGAAGAACAGCAGTAAACATAGTTTCACAGAGAGCATGATGTCAGTTCAGCAGAAACAAAATCCTACTTCTGTTTTGATTTCCAGATCTTGTGCAGGTACATTTCTTTGGCAGAATCTAACTTAAAAAATCCTGCTGCCAGTGGTCTGGTAAATGCAGTGCCCGGTGTTCTAGCTCCTGGAACACAGGGGAAAACATGGGAAGAGAAGATGGCACTGCTCGGCCAGGAGATGAGGTGGTACATCTGGTCGACCACAGTATCCTGGCTCCTCCCAGGACTCCGTGAGAGTCCAGGAGGAGAAGGTGCTTCCCTGGTGGCTCAGATGGTAAAGAATCTGCCTGCAATGTGGGGGACCCAAGGCTGATCCCTGGGTCAAAAAGGTGACCTGGAGAAGGGAATGGCTACCCACTCCAGTATCCTTGCCGGGAGAATTCCATGGACAGAGGAGCCTGGCCGTCTTCTATGGGGTTGCAAAGAATTAGACAGGACTGAATGACTAACACTTTCACTTTCAGCAGGAGAAAGCCTTAAACTCAAACCAACACTCTTATTTTTTGCTTGTTTGCTTTTTGTTGGCCATTAAGATTGATTTCGTTACTGCAGTATAACCTCCCAATATCTGACCAACGTTTCATCCCCCTCACCCTCCCAGCATAGTTTCATCATAAATATTGAGTGTTTCCATGGTCATGGTCGTGCACATGCTCTTTCTACACGGTCCATCTAGGATCTCTGATGCTGTTCCTTTCTCGAATCACTCTTTGTCTTCCCTAAAGTTGATTGCTGCATTATATTTCATTTGCTTAAAATTTCATGCTCTTATTACTCATTCAATCCTCAAATTCCTTCCAGTCATCTAAATCCCTTCTCAAATTGTTCAGATCTCATTTCTTTCAGAAACCCCTCTGCATCTCTGGAGGGCTTCAGTCTGAACTGATTGATCTCTGTGGCTGGTGCATAGCTATCACCTTGGGGTCATCTTGAGGTTCTGTTTGCCTCTCTCCTGCCAACACTTATTTATCGAGCTCCTGTGGAGCATTTTGGCCCCTTTCCCCTCCCCTTATTCTGAAAACAAACTTGAAAATAAACATTTGATCAGAGTTATTATTTATTGAGCACCTACTGCATCCTGGGCATTGCTCTTGGGTTGGGGATACAGTTAGAGTGACCAGCTGCCCAGGTATGCCCAGAACTGTCCTGCTTTTAGCACTGAAATCCCAGGTCCTGGGAAAATGCTTGGCCTCAGGTAAACCAGGACAGCAGGTCATGCTTGGCACAACCATGAACAGGCAGTATTTGCTCTCAAGGAACTCATGTTCAAGTTGGAGAATCCAGAGACAGACACAAGACATGAGAATAAGACATAAGGCACAGTTTTACACATAGTGCAACATCAGGTTAGGAGAAATATGAGCTATTTATATATTGGTTCATCTATACACATTTCTGTATATTAATTTTGTATGCTAGCACATGCATGTTTTGTGCTGTTTTAGAAAATAAAAAATTTCTTTCAGTGCCCTGGGGTGCAGCAGTATTGAGACTGCAAGAAGCCAAATAAGATATTCAGAGCTTTGGGTCTGCAGTTCCCCATGTGGGTGGAGGGCCTTGGCTGGGGCAGCGTGAGGGTGGGGTTTGCCGGCCTGCGTGCTCCCCAGGGGCTGGCAGGGTCCATGCTCTCAGCAAAACGCTGGGAGCTGGAGGCCCCACGGCGCGTCCGTGAAGACGTGGGGTTTGAACTTCAGTATCGTTGCAAAGCCCACACCCTTTGTTTATGGGGAAGTGACTCTCGCTCTTGTCACTCACTAACCTTGGTGCAAAGGGAATATTGTCATGTAGCAGCAGCCCAGAGAGATGTGGGAAGCAGAGGAGGAAGGAAGGAGCTCAGTCAGGGGACGGCTGTGGGGATGAGATAGGAATATCTGCGAGTCCCTGTCCGTCCACAGACAGTGGCTTCTCCTGTTTCCTGGGGCCTCTGAACAAATTCCCAGAGAACTGAGTCCTCACTTGGGCCTGATGCTCAGGTCGGGAGCCCTGAAAATGTCTGTGCAAGGTTTGTTTTCTTGAGACCCTGAGACTATCAGGAGAGAGGGGAGGTATACACAGAGGAGGAAGAAGAAGACAGAGGCCAGCGGAGGCCCAGGTGCGGTCTGCTGGGCCCGGCAGCACCACCAGGTGAGGACAGGCCAGGGCTCCCGGCCCGCGCAGAGCTTTTCTGAATGGCTGTCTTATTTTTATGAGCATAAGTAAGTAAGTGTTAGTTGCTCAGTTGTGTCTGACTCTTTGTAACTCCGTGGACTGTAGCCCACCAGGCTCCTCTGTCCATGGAATTCTCTGAGCTGTATTCTACTGGAGTAGGTAGCCATTCTCTTCTCCAGGGGATCTTCCCGACTCAGGGATCAAACCCAGTGCATTGCAGGCAATTATGAGCACATGTGTGTTGAAAAAAGTTCTTCACTAGTTATGTGATGTATTTTGCACATTTAAGTAGAGATCTGCACAACCAGTGAAGAGCCGGGGAGTATCCCAGCCTATGGGTTTAGCATCATGATCTGAATCAGTTCCCTAGAGAAAGGCACGCAGAGAGTTCCCAGCTTTCATTCAAAGAAATGGTGCTGCAATAAACATTTAGGTGTTTAAACACAGATCTTTGCTAAATTCGTTGTTCTGTAGGATAAATATCTTGCAGTGGCCTTATTGGGTCAGATGAGACAATAAGTTATAGCTTTAGTCTTCCATGTAGAAGCTGCAAACCTGTTTGTGTCTGCACTCACGGAATCTGGCATTTGTGTTTCTATCCACTCGTTTTTTAAAAAAAATTTTATTACTGTCAATTTATTTATTTGTTGGCCGCACTGGGTCTTGGTCGCTGCTCGGGCCTTTCTCTGTTGCGGTGCGCAGGCTTCTCACTGCGGTGGTTTTGCTTGTTGCAGAGTGGGCTCTAACCTGCATGCGCTTCTGTAGTTGCAGCTCGCAGGCTCTGGAGCGCAGGCTCAGTAGTTGTGGCGCACAGGATTAGTTGCTCCACAGCATGTGGGGTCTTCCTGGACCAGGAATTGAACCGGTGTCCCCTGCATTGGCAGCTGGATTCTTATCCACCTTGCCACCAGGGAAGTTCTCTATCCACCGTTGTTAACAATAACCACTTTCATTCTTTTCATTTACATATTTACATATGTGAAGTCAAAGTCACTCAGTCATGTCCAACTCTTTGTGACCCCATGGACTGTATAGTCCATGGGCATTCTCCAGGCCAGAATGCTAGACTGAATAGCCTTTCCCTTCTCCAGGGGATCTTCCCAACCCAGGGATGGAACCCAGGTCTCCTGCATTGCAGGCAGATTCTTTACCAGCTGAGCCACAAGGGAAGCCCAAGAATACTGGGGTAGGTAGCCTATCCCTCCTCCAGCAGATCTTCCAGACCCAGCAATTGAACCGGGGTTTCCTGCATGGCAGGCATGACATGCAAAAATTAGTTGGTCCTTGTTTTCATTTATTACACCTGTTGAGATTGAATAGGTTTTTACATTTTTCTGTCTGTAATCCTTCTGATGTGGATTGATGTTCAGCATCCACTGCCTGTTTTGTATTGGGGCATTTGTGGGATTGTTTTGGTCATTCATATTTAAGTACTTTGCATTTAGTAAATATTATACTTCTGTCATATCCCTCTCCCAATTGTCCCACCTTTGGCTTTACTAGTGTGTAATTTTTGCCAAGTCAGAGTTTTAAGCTTTTAAGTAGGAAAAACTATCACATTTTCCATGGCTTTGGCATTGTGTGTGTGTGTGTGTGTGTGTGTGTGTGTGTGTGTATGTGTGTGTGTGTGTGTGTGTGTGTGTGTATTGTTGTTTAGTCGCTGTCAATATATATATTATTTAATCACCAAGTCATATCTGATTCTTTTGTCACCCCATGGACTATAGCCCGCCAGGCTCCTCTGTGCATGGGATTATCCCAGGCAAGAATACTGCAGTGGGTTGCCATTTCCTTCTCCAGGGGATCTTCCTCACCCAGGGATCGAACCCACATTTCTTGCATTGGCAGGTGGAGTCTCTACCACTGAGCCTCCAAGGAAGCCCTATACATATATATTCAGTTCAGTTGAGTTCAGTCTCTCAGTCGTGTCCGACTCTTTGTGACCCCATGAATCGCAGCACGCCAGGCCTCCCTGTCCATCACCAACTCCCGGAGTTTACTCAAACTCATATATATATCTTAATATGTGTATCTTATATATTTTACATATATACATATTGTATGTGTATGTAATCTCAAAACCAAAATTCTGTCCTCACTCTCAGGCTTATAAAACTTATTCTCCCATTTTTAGAATATTTTTCCTATTCAAATTATCAATATATTTGAAATGTCAGCTGCTGTGAGAGCTGAGTGCACGGATCAGGGTTCTTAGTCATAACTTTCCAAAACGCTTCCGTCTTAAGTCGATAAGGAAGCAACATGACAGGGGACGCGGAACAGGCCTCAGAATGAATGGGGTGAGTTGGGGGGAGCCAGCTCCATGCCGCTGTGCCGGCCACAGTCCCCCAGGGCTGCCCCCCGGGGGCCTGGAAGACACCCCCGCGGCTGCCGCTTGGCACCGGCCCGGCCACCAGCCGCACGGGGATGCCAGCTCTGCTGCTGGCAGAGCGCAGGCGCTGCTGTCCAGGCCACGGGTGGGGCTGCAGCCCAGCGGCCTTCCGGCCAGAGCGGAGCCTTGGGGCCCTTCTGATACCCTGCTTGGAATCCTCAAGCTTTGGAGTCCGATTCTGATGGAATAAATGTACGGGCGGAGCCTAGGTCTGCGGGCCCTCAGTACTGCCTGGGGTGGCGGACGTCCATGGGCAGGAGTGGGAGCCAATGTCAGCTTTTCACAATAGCTAGGCACTTTCTCTAACACCAAACAGTAGGCAGTGCATTCCTCACCCCCCACCCCCGCCCCACCCCATGCTGAAATCTCACAGTGGTCACGAGCTGAAAATCTGCAGTTCTTTTTTCTTAAACCCCCATTGTGCTTAGTCGCTCAGTCGTGTCTGACTCTTTGTGACCCCATGGACTGTAGCCCACCAGGCTCCTCTGTCCGTGGGATTCTCCAGGCAGGAATACTGGAGTGGGTTGTCATGCCCTCCTCCAAGGGATCTTCCCAACCCAGGGATCGAACTCAGGTCTCCCTCACTGCAGGCAGATGCTTTACCCTCTGAGCCACCAGGGAAAAGTGAAAGTGAAAGTTGCTCAGTTGTGTCCGACTCTGTGCGACCCTATGGACTATACAGTCTATGGAATTCTCCAGGCCAGAATACTGGAGTGGGTAGCCTTTCCCTTCTTCAGGGGATGTTCCTGACCCTGGGATCGAACCCAGATCTCCTGAATTACAGGCAGATTCTTTTACCAGCTGAGGCACACCAGGGAAGCAAATCCCAATTAATTCTGGGTTTATTTAAAAGAGGCCGACAACCTGAGCTGCAGAGCCACTGTCTACTCATTTCTAAAAAATTGTCTTCCCTGTGACCTAACTATACTTTATTTGGTGCAACTTAATTATGAGAGAGGGCTTCCCTGGTGGCTCAGTGGTAAAGAATCCACCTGCAATGCAGGAGACATGGGTTCAATCCCTGGGTTGGGAAGATCCCCTGGAGGAGGGCATGGCAACCCACTCTAGTATTCTAGCCTGGAGGATCCCCAAGGACAGAGGAGCCTGGCGGACTACAGTCCATAGGGTCGCAGAGTCAGACACCACTGAGCGGCTAACACTTTCACTTTACTTTTCAATTATGAGAAAACATTTTACACATATGTGGACCATCTACCCAATCCTGACCGACTGAAACATCGGGTGACACAGGAAATGAGATGTTAGCGTTGAAGAGCTGGTGAGCCCTTCACCTCAGACAGAGAAAGCCCATTTAGTGAGGTAAGAGGGTATTCCACGTCCCACAGGTGCTGAGAGCATCCAGGCGGGCGGGCACCTCTCCTGCACGAGGCCTCTCCGCTTGGCCCACATCCTTCTGCGGGAGATGAAAGGGCTTCTCACGCGAGCCGAGCTTCGGCCACAGACCAGCTTGCTTCTCTCGCTAGCTCCCTCGTTAGCCAGAGGGAGCTCTGATGAAACAGTTGTAGACTGGCTTCCTGCAGGGTTTGCTGCTTATTATGACTTCAAGCCTGACCGAGGCAGAATGGCGATGCCTGTGCAGGTGTCCTTGCTGTTTCTTGGCTGAAGGGATGTAGCAGACCCCCTCTCCTGTCCGAAGAGAGGGACATTTCTTTTGCAACTGTTGAAGGGATCCTGGTTTCTATTCAGAGCTGCTCTCTGGGCCACATGAGATCACTAGACCATCTTCATTTTTCAGGTTAGCAGCACCTTTAGGCCCAGTGAAGTAAAGTGAAGTGAAAGGCGCTCAGTCATGTCTGACTCTCTGCGACCCCATGGACAGGGGGCCCACAACTGAGTGATCACACCACCACCTCCACCAGACGTGGGGGGAGGGTGTTGGTGTAAGGAGGGCAGGCCCCGCACATCTTCGTGGCTGCAGCATCCACCAGCATCACACACTCAGCCCCGTGTCACAGACGCTAGGAGCTGCCTGTGGAGGAGGTCATGACTGTTCTTTTCTGAACAGCTGCGCTGAATCTCGACCCCTGGACATCTCTAGTTCTTCGGGTCTGCCTCTGAATTCTCCTTTTCACACTGTCGCTTAATCTTGCATTTTAACATCTGGTAGTGCACGATGACCTCACTCCATTTTTCTTCTTATTAAAAGTGCACTTTGCTCTTAGGCGTTTAAACAGAGCTCTTACTCACTGAGAAATGTTTGTTCTATGAACATTCATACACACCAACCACAGCGAGTGCTGATGAAAAGAACCCCGACTGCCTCCCATGGCCTTCGCCATCTCATGAGTCAGCGAGGTTTTCACAATCAGTCTCTCCCAGCCCGACCTGCTCAAGAATATAAAAGATTTTAAAATTCCAGGTAAATTGAAACATTTCTGATATGTTTTCCCAAGATTGGTTCTTGCCATGGAGGAACATAGCGTGGTACCTTTATTCAAGACTTATACGTTATTTCCTTCAGTAGAATTCACAGATTTTGTATAATTACTACATATTCTTGAGGAACATTCATATATATTCATACATACATATGTATATGCATAGACTTGCATATATATGTGTTCATTTTGCTGCTCTTTTGATATGATATAAAGGAAAGCTGTTGAGCCTTATGAAATAATTTTGCTAGACATACCATTTATTCTTTTCTCAGTTCCTTTTTTTGTTTGATTTCTGTGGTGTTCTCCACATACATTTTTGATCATCTGCAAATAATAGTATATTTAAAACAATTCAACATTTACAATTTTTTATTCTTTTTTTAAAAACTTAGAACATCAGTGAAAGCTTCCAGGGCAGTGCCAAATAGTGGCGTTTGATAGTAGTCGTCCTCATCTCAGGAATTTAATTCCCATCCTTCTAGTGTCTCACCATCAAGTTCGCCATGTGTTTCTAATCAGTTTTCTTTATTATGCTAATCGGATTCCAAAATCATTCTGAGTTTTTTCAAGAAAAGATGTGCCTTTTGGGCATTTGCTGGATTAAATGGCATTTTCTTATGTTAACCATAATTTTCGTTATTTGTTGAGAACCCAAGACATTTGTCCTGTGGTACTTCTTGCTTTCTGTGTTCAGTTCCTTGCTTCCTCAGGGTCCCATCCTTCGAGTACCCAAATCCCCAGACGCTAGAGGCTGGTCCAGATGCAGGTTCTGTCACTGGTGGGAGTTATTCCCGAGTGGCGCTGTGTTCCTTCTGCTCCCTCACGTCAGGAGTCCCTTCCTGTCTGGGTGGACTATTTTAGTTTAAGTGGACTAGTTAGGGTTGATCAGAGGGCTCAAGTGTTGTCAGTCAAGAGCATATGTCATTATAAAACCCCCCCCTTTTGCCTAATGGCTTTAGCATCTAGTGACAATTGTCTCAAGCTATTACTTTAATAGGTGTTGAAAAGCAGTGATTTGAAAAGATCTATTATTGTTTTTTTCCACTCAGTAGCTGAATTTTTCTTCAGAGAGAAATGTAGGTCACTCTGAAATGCAATTTGTATAGCAAAGGCATTTGTTAGAACTTACCACTTGTTAGAACAACAAGTCGACGCCCTGACAACCTTCGAGGAGGAAGGAGGTGGCAGGTGAGATAATGCTCTGTGCAGAGATGTGAGGATTTTAGCTGTGCTTTCTACTTCTGTCAACAAATGGTAACATTAAAGAGTCTTTTGACTTTTAAACTGTTGAAGAAGTCCTTAATAAGAATCAGTGAAACCACTGGAGGGAGGGCTTTTGCTCATCTCTCCAAGTGGCAGATACCATTCATCCTGGCCCGCGGCTCTTCCTTGTCCTGATAGCACCGTGCCGGGTGACCACTTAGAACTACCATTGTCTGGAGGCGTCAGGCAGTTTCATTCTCGCAGGGTGCTGTTATTGTCTGTTTTGGATTCATTATTGATCGTGTGCTCTTTTAACATTTCCCCCACTTGCTGAGTAAGACCTTGCTGGGGAGAATGCTTCCTGGGGCCAAGACATTTAGATGCCAGTGTCCCCGTAGGAGCAGATGCAAAGCTGATGGTTAGGTTCTCACTAGATTCCGAAAGCTGCAAGAAGCAACCAAAGAGGATCCTACAGAGAAGCAATAGAAACTGCCTCCGTTCCTTCTTCCTTAGTAACAGCAATAAACGTACTATGATACGGGTGATGATGATAAGGCATGTGTTTGCAGGTGGACGAAAACTTAGGAAGTGAATATAGAAGAGTAATTGTGGAAAAGCCCCTAACCTGTGTGAATCTGGATTTTGTGTGGAAGAATGAATTTTCAAGCCTAAGACCTAAGAGATGTAGATAAATAGCATCTACCGTTACAGCAGGCTCTGATAGTTGGCGCGACGTGAATCATCTGGGTAGATGGGGACGGTTCCGGGCACTGTTTGAGCTTCAATTCAGGGCCTGTTGTGTCATTTTGAGAAAGGGTTGGCCCCAGACTGCAAAGTTTGTCTTTGGGTTGGTCCTGAAAAAATCAGTGTGCATTTTGGACTGAGGCTTCTTCTTCTTTTTCTTTGTCTTATTCATTGGAGAAATAGAAAGATGAGACAAAAGAAAACAAAATCACACCTTGGAATCGGAACAGATTCCAGATTGTAGTTGATCACGTGTTGTGAAATCTAACAGAAGTCATCACTTCACCCACCCGCTACACGTTTTGATGGGACACCCACCACATGCTGGGCACCGTGCCAGGCCCTGTGGATATGGCGCTGGACGAGAGCGCATTCTCACCTTGAAGGGGTTTAGTTAGGTATCATAAGAAATGCAGCAGATAAATGGGCCATTGCAAAGGATGTGGTATGTGTTTCGGTCAGGATGTGCCTAGGATTCTCAGGAAATTCAAAGGAAGAATACCTCTCTGTCTTGGGGGATGCACTCCGGGAGAGGACTCTAAAACGGACGTGTAAGCTGAGACCTGCTGGTTGGAAGAGCAAGAGGAGTCACAGCAAAGTAACCTCTGCCCTTCAGAGTATGTTCCCCAAATTATCAGCCGTTAGGAGGGTCAGGAGTGGAGGAAGGGAGTGAGCGGATCTGTAAGACATGCGCCTCGAAAAAACCGGCCGAGTTCAAGTGTGTCTGGCCTATAAGTCAGCGAGAAGTTGGATCTTCTTTTTGAGGATGGTGAGGCATTGAAGGGACAAGAGTCAGGCTGGTGCTTTGGGAAGCTTCCTTTGTCCCACAACAACCTGCTCGAAAAACACTTGTGTAATAGCACTTCAAGGTCTTTTGCACGCTTTCAGACATCCACGTAGTCTGCAGAAGAGACCAGCCTGAGGCTGTGACCCACTGTTCAACGTTGGGGCCAGGTCATGCCTTCTCTTCTGTTTGATGCCACATTTTCTCGCCAGTATTTCCACAAATTGCATGAACTCAGCCTCAGCCACAACCCTGTCTGTTAGTTTAACCTCCATCCCCTACTAAATCAAAAGTATGGATAAAACTAACTCTGCTGTCCTCTGGAACAACCTAGAAACTACTGTGTGTCTGAGACAAAGAAGCTGGTAGATTTGTGGGGAAGGTTCTTAGGAAACCGCCAACCCATGTTCTTTCTGTGTCAGAGAGGCGGAGAGGCAGAAAACAAAACCGAGAAGGGTATCTGGGAGGCAGCACTCAGATCTGGGCAGAGATAAGCTTCCTGCGCCTCAGAGACTTCTGCCTCTGAAGTGCTTTGATTGGCAGGAAAACGAATGGGGAAGAAAAGGCAAAGTAACCAATTTCAGGTTTTTTCTTTTTGTGCGTGTAGTTTCAGTTCAGAGTGAGAACACTGACAGTGAAAGTGCATCCTTTCAAACTGTCGAAGCTTACCAGGGGGAAAGAGAGGGGCCAAGGTGTATGTGACTTGGGAATGGGTCTGAGTGGCTGAAACAGTAGAGATGCTCCCGGAGAGAAGCAGGGCTGCTTGTTGATTGGTCTGAATCCTCCTGGGTGAAATATCAGTGATGTAACTTCAGCTCCAACCTGAGAGAGCCCTGGTGTGGAGGGGGCGTGGGACCAGGGGGCCCTTGGACGAACCAAGCCCCAGCTGCCCCCCAGCTGCCCCCTCAGGGGATGAGCGAGGTGGGGAGATGGCCTCGACCAAGAGGGAGTGAAGCCAGGAGGCCCCGATAAACAGGAAGCCCTCACCTGAGACGCACACCGGGAAGAGGACACAGAACGCGCGGAGCCCTCCCGTCTCAGGGTTGGTGGTGACCTTCCAGACGAAGGCTGGATGTGGTCGCGCTCACACTTGCAAATTTAATACTGATCAGGGAGAGGGGGCTGTGGATCCAGAAAGATGACCAGCCGGGAAAGCGGGCAGGTTGCTGCGGGGAAGAGCTGTGACTGACTCCAGGACGACCATTTCCACGAACATGTGAGTTTAATGACGGGCGTAGTTTAGTAAAAGGGCATCGCTCAGAGTCCTTTTTCTGTCTTCCTGAGGAGATCCGATAGTTTGGATCTTGAGAATAAGAAAACTGGGCCTTTTTACCAGCGTTGGGCTACCTGGCTTAACCTGGTGATGGTGGTTTTGTTGCTAAGTCATGTCCAGCTCTTTGCGACCCTATGGACTATAGCTCTGTCCAGGGGCATCCTTCAGGCAAGAATGCTGGGATGGGTTGCCATTTCCTTGTCCAAGGGATCTTCCCCACTCAGGGATCAAACCCTGGTGTCCTGCTTTGCAGGCGGATTCTTTATCAACTGAGCCCCCAGGGAAGCCCTCTGGCTTAACTTAGTACCTGCCGTCAAGAAAGCCTGAACAAGGATATCTTCATCATAAAGGTTTGATCTCCAGGTGTAAATAACCCTAGGCAAGGGCTGGCAAACTTCTGGGAAGGTCTGGAGAGTTAACACTCTGGGCTCTGGAGGCCGCGTGGTGTCCGATGCAGCTCCTCAGATGGCATGAAACAGCCAGACGGGTGTGTCTTGAGTTCCCGCTGAGCTGTCTCCAGAGGTGGGAGAGAGGGCTGGCTTGTTCTGGAGGATCCCAAAGCAAAGTCTCTGCCTTGAATGGAAGCGAGTTTCCGTGGCCCCTCAGAGGCAGCAGAACCTGTCCCAGGGGGAGGTCTGTGACTAGCCACCGGGCCCTGGTGGGAAAGGTTCTCTTAAGGAGACTCGGTGAAGCAGGAGCAGCCCCTGGACCCTGCTGCTACCCTGAGCGGCTGTGATCAGGAGCCTCTTGAGCAGCCAGGACCCCCGGCCACAGGCCCCGTCAGCTCTGCCTCTGAAAACCAGGGAGAGGACAGAGCGCACGCGGTCCTGACCCGCCCACCCCACTGCCTTGTTCTCAGGGCTTAGCCCAGGCTTTCTGTCTCACGGTCCTCGGCTCCCGGGCACGCGGGTCGTTGTCCAGGCCGGGGAGGAGGAGGTGGGAGCAGGGGCGGGCTCCGGGATGCACCAAGAGTCTTGGCAGGAGCCCGGGAGGACGGACTTGGGGAACCGAGGAGAGAGCAGGATCCTCCCAGTCTCACCGGCACTTGGAAAAGCAGAACGTCTCACAGAGAGCAGAGCAGTGTAGCTGAGGAGGTGGGGGGGTGGTCTTTGAGGACGGCCAAGGGGGGACACCCAGCCCAGGACACCTGGCGGGCATCAGCCCTGCGTGATGAAGTCACACTTCTGTGGTTTGCGGAAATGCAGTCAACTGTAGAGAAGTCAAGGAATGTCTTGATTAATGCCATCCTCGAGAATGGGCTCTTTTACACAGATGGCTCTATTAGGAAAAATCCTCAAGCCCAAATCCCTTCATAAATCATGCAAAAAAAAATGGCTGCCTGCACAGCACAAAATAGATCCTGTGCAGTTTCTGTTTGTCTTCAGCGAGATGTTGATCAGTAGGGCTCATCCTTAGCAAAGGTGTCGCTGCTGACCCTTATCTCCAGCCCCGTGTCTTTCTGCACCTTTAATTCTCATCTGTGAGCTCTAGGCCCCTTGGTTTAGACGCTTCAGAAAGCAAGTGCGCTCTGCTCTCTTCACCTGTTAGTAAGTTGGCTGCGGATGCCTTGGGAATGAAGGGGTTACTACACGTTGTTGTTTACGCACACCCCTGTCCCGGTCAGCCTCCTGCATTCCCCAGTCCTCACTCCCAGGGCGAGGAGGTTCCCTGAGTGTCTTTCTGATGTGAAGTGTAGATCATTTCCTTGATTCTTCTTGGGTCTGCTCAGGCCCCACTAGGCTTCTCCACCTCCAGCCCCCAAATCTGTCATAGTTCTCAGTGGAATGGCTCCGATCTGTCATGATATCCCAGTGGTGTGGGAGAAGCCAATGCCCAAACTGGAACAGGTTTTTGTTAGGAGTGCGGAGAGGAAGATGGGTGATGCTCGGTTCTCTTTCTAAGAATTTAAAGCAGACCATGTAATCTTGGTGTCTTAAGTGCCTCCAACAGCTTCCACTTGATCCTAGAATCGTATCAGAAGGTCTTCGAGGTCAAACAGCCTCATCCTGTCTTTCTGCACAGTCTAATCTCTTGTCATTTTCTGTCTCCATCTCCCCTCAATGGCTCCAGCTGCAGTGATTTTTTACATTTCCTCCCAGAGCTGGGATCCTTCATGCCATGGGACACACGTCCCAGGAATTGTGCTTGGCGCTGGAACAGCAGTGGTGAAATAGCTGCCAAGTTTGACCTCCTCTCTGGATGTCATTTAAGACCCTTTGGACCCAGACCCAACTTCATTTGTGTCCCTTCCCACTCCCCTAGACTGTAGTCTCATCATTTCCTGAAAATGCCCCACGTTATGCACTTTTATCTCCTCTTTCCATTTCTCTCTGTCTTTTTAATGATATCGTTCCCAGTTTTCTTTGACCGTGCCTGTGGAATGTTAGTTCCCCGACCAGGGATTGAACCTGGGCCCCATCAGTGAACGCGTCCAGTGCTAGCCACTGGACTACCAGGGAATTCCCCCCTCTTCCCAGTTCTCCACTTGGAAAGTCTCATTCAGTTGGGAAAGCCCAGAAAGAGGAGCCGCTTTCCTATGAAATCTTCCCTAAATCTGATAGAATGAATTTGTTCCTCTTTGGGATGTCGTAAAACTCAATCAAACGACTTGAATATAAATGATTTAGTTTTGTTATCATAAATTGCTCCTTGTATCTGTCTGGCGCGATGTGTTATGCATGACTGGAAGGCAGAGACCATGCTTGTGTCTCCAGGACCTAATCAGGGTCCCTGAGACAGGGCTCAGTAAAATTTTTGTCAAATTGTTTCATCACATTACTCACAAAACAAAGACGACAGTTGCCTCGTCTGACTATGTCACAGAGCAGTTATAGGTACAGATGACAGAGGGGAAAGGTTTTGGAAAACAGAGTGCTTTGTAGACATAAGGAAGCACTGTGCAGTATTATATGGACACGTTAGAGTTTTGTTCTGATGATCGTTATAATTTTTTTTATAATTTTGTTTCTTATCTTTGGCTATGCTGGGTCTTCACTGCTGTGCTTGGGATTCCTCCAGCTGCGGCGGGCAGGGGCGCCTCTCTGGTTGTGGCGGGCAGGGGCGCCTCTCTCGGCCGTGTGCGGGCTGCTCACCGCGGTGCCTCCTCCGGTTGCGGATCACGGGCTCTGGGCGCTCGGGCTTCAGTAGCTGGGCCCCCAGCTCCAGAGTTCAGGCTCAGTGGTGGTGGCACACGGGCCTACTTGCCCTGCCACGTGTGGGATCTTCCCAGACCAGGGATTGAACCTGTGTCTCCTGCATCGGCAGACTCTTTACCCCTGAGCCACCAGGGAAACCCTATCACTACATTTCTGATGTCACACTTGAAGTTCCCACATTAGATACTGATGTGAAGGAGAACTTTGGATGGAATCACGTAGGCTCAGAGTCAGCATCAGGCAAAGGCGCCTTTAATGGTTCCGGCTCCCCATTTCCTCCATTTTTTACCCACCTTTTATTTCAACCCTTTCATCAGGGGTCAGGTGGATTCTTCTTTATTGTCTCTTGTTACAAAGGCAATAGTATATTTTCCTGCTGACATGGTAGTATGTTCCCAGCAAGTTCTTAGGAAACTGATGATTGCTGTTTTACAAGAGAAGGAGGAGATCAATGATGCACCTACTCAGATCATGCAAGACGGAAGCATCAGGAGAAATTGGGTGAAGGGTACACAGACACTCTGTACTTTTTCTGCAAATTCCCATGACTTTACAGTTATTTCCAAATAAAAAGTTAAGTTTAATAAAAAACCAGCAACGGTGGATTTACATATGACTGGAGCCATGATGCTCTGGTATCTGAAGGGCCTTCCGCAGTCCATTAATTTACCCTCAGAGCACATGCCTGAGGTCAGCAAAGAGGCAGAGGTGACGGGCTGGCTGTGACTGCGGGCCGCTCACTCGGGTGGAGTTAAGGCCCCTCCCCGCTCCCGGCAGACTCTGCTCCCCGCTCCTGTTCTCTGTAGACTCCCCGGCCCTGCTTCCAGGGGGAACACCAGCCCCTCTTCCCCATCCACTGCCCCGCTGTGTCTTCCTTCATACACTCACCACCTCCCTACACCCCGTACTTCCTTATTTTATTTTCTGTCTCCTCCCACTAGAGGTTAAGGTCGATGCTGGCAAGGATTTTTTTTTTTTTTTTTTGATTTATTGCTCCATCCTCATCACCTAGAGCAGAGCTGGGCACCAAGCATGCACTCAGACCACGTTTGTTTGATGAATGAATTTTTTTGTAGAAAATGAAAGCTTGAAAATAAGCCATTTCCCCGAGAGAGAGAAGTAATTTCAAATCTACCCATCCTTGCGCGCGAGCGAGGCTGACTTTGAAGCTCAGACCTTTTTTCCTGTGTTCACACTTCAGATAAAGAAGACGCTGCTGATAGAATCTGAGAGGAAGGAAGCAGTGCCTGGTGCCAGGGCTCTGCAGGTGACATTATAAATTGTCCTTCTAGAGACCGGCCTCCCAGACGGCTTCCAGAGATGGATCACCTCACCTTCCTCTTGGCAATTCTTTATGTGTACACAGGTAACGATAATGTCTTCATTTAAAGAATTTACTCCTTTTTCAAGTCTTTTTTTTTTTTTTCTTTTTCAAGTCTTATACTGTGACACGTTCAGAATTTATGACTTTCTGGGTTGGTCTAGATAACTTCTTACATGTTCAGAAAAACTACAATTTGCGAATGCCAATAATCTGCAGTGGAAACCTTTTTAGGCTATGGTAGAAACTACCAGCCTTTACCCTGATTCCAATTTATTTATTAATATTTATAATACAATCTTCCTAGGTCTACAATAAGCTTCTGATATCTCTCTGGTGTTTCAGTCTAATTGAACTCACGTGATGACGTGTCTTTCAGCCCCATGTGAAGAGATTTCTTGGGACACGACTGTTAAGCTTGCTAAGAATATGAGCCTAGAATGTGTGTATCCATTAGCGGACAGTGTAACCCAGATTGAGTGGTTCAAGATTAAGATGGAGAGAGAGTCCATGGCCATTTTCAACCCTATGTTCCGTGGGATCATAAGAAAGGCCTACACTGATAGGGTCTACTTCTCAAATCACACCGCGGCCTCTAATGACATGACCCTGACCTTCTACAATGCCTCTGAGGCGGACGTGGGCTTCTACTCCTGCTTCCTGCATACTTTCCCATTCGGAGCCTGGGAGAAGTTGATACGAGTGGTCCCATCAGGTAAGTGATGTTTTCATTTACCTCTCACCCACCTCCGGTATTTGGTTCTATGAAGACCATGTAGAAACTGTGAAATGCCTTATCCTATTTTTGTGTCATTTCCCAGTTGCATTTCTAGATTCTATATTGTTGTTTCAAAGAAATAATACTGTGAATCAATTCCATTTTTCTTCATGAGCTATCATCTCATGAATTCAAATGTCATGGGAGAAAGCACAGGCTTTACCTTGTCTTGATGAGAACTTGAACCTCAATGAAGCTGGTGTGGACAGTGTTTGGGTTCTGGGGCTAGTGACCCGCTGTGTGGTGGCCCCATTTCCGTTTGCGAGACTCCAAGTGCTTCAGCCCTGCGCATTCAGTCCTTTCCGTGACAGCAAATCTGGGTTTATTAGTGAGTCCTAGGCAGGGTTGAAGCCCTGGCTCCCGTTTTCTCTTCACCCAAGTGTCACTAGAGTAGTTGCTTTAGAAGTTGCAAGCTTCATTTCAGGAAGAATCGAATGAGCTCTTTAAGTGTTTCCTGCCAGTGACTGTGGTTCAGTGCTTAGTGAGGGAGTGAGTCCTGCGAGCAATACCCACATGGATGGGGTGTTTTATTTGGAAGAACTTGGTTTTAAAGCCTTGACTTCCTTTATAACCTTAAATTAGCTGCCCAGTCTCCCTGAATCTCAGGTTCCTAAGCAGCAAATTGAGTCAATAAGAGAATAAAGTCAGTAAGTCAATAAAGAGAATAGCTGCATTCACTTTGTTGAATGGCTTAGGGATCAGATCTGTAAAGAACTCGGTCCTCGATAGCTGGGGAATTATTATTATTGGTAGGTATTATTATTGCTTATGCTTTTACTTTATTTTTTAAAAATTTAAAATGTTTTTCTTCTGTTATTTTTGGCTGTGCTGATCTTCATGGCTGCGTGGGCTTTCTCTAGCTGTGGCAAGCCGGGGGTACTCTTGTTGCGGGGTGCCGGGTCCTCCTTGCGGTGGTTTCTCTTGTTGTGGCTCGTGGACCCTGGCGCGCTGGCTCAGTCATTGCGATGCACAGGCCTGGTTGTCCTGTGGCATGCAGGTTCTTCCCAGACCAGGGCTCAAACCTGTGTCCCCTGCATCGGCAGCGGGATTCTTTACCACTGGACCACCAGGGTAGGCCTGTGCTTTTGATGCAAAGTGACTAACAATGACATTTTTAGATAGACTCGGGAAGGGAAAAATTCCGGACTGTGTGTTTCCTGTCTCAAGTTGTATCCCAAACAGACCTCCAGCAGAGCACATCATATACCACCTGATACAGTGCTTTCTTTTTAATGAATCCGTATTATAAAGGAACAGCTTACAGTAGTGTATAGGAATACCAAATGGTCCGGAGGTGAGACACACTTCCATGTGTTAGTTTTACCTTTCTCTTTAGATGTAGCTAAGCTCAAGAACAACTCTGTGCGTAGGAATGAGCCTTACAGAGTGTCAGTCAGCAAAATTCCTCCTTAAATACCCACTTGTTAAAGACCCCATTCGTCACTCAAGCTCTCATTTGCTGGTGAAAGCTGTTAAAAGCTGTTTGCACGTCTTCAGGGTCTCGTCCACTCTGATGAGCCATGCAGGTGGAACAGGGGATGGCAAGGGTCTTAGGGGTGAGCTCTTGGACACACGGCCTGAACCACCTGGGCCAGAAACCGACATGCTTCCCTACCCTGCCTCGGGTGGCGAGATTTTGTAGTTTGGGTTCCAAGTCAGGTATTCTGATCTCTGTCAAAGAACAGTCAGCTGAAAACAGGTGCACCTGAAACTGACCCAACACTGTAAGCCACCTGTCCTCCAGTGAAATGAAAACATGACAATACTGTGTTATGAAGCAGCAGCAAGGTAATTTATTGTTCTTGGGTGTATTTGAGATCTGTACAGATTTTTCTGCTTCTTTCAAGGTGTTGATTCAATAAGATTTATTAGCACTGTCTTCCTTATATGAAAAGAAAAAACGCTTTGTATAAAAGTTTGTATTTTTCTGTCTTTAGAACTGACATGTGTATACTCAATTGTCTTAAAATAACCACTGTGAGTGAGAAAGGCTTTTCTTTAAAAGAAGAAAACAGGTAGATCAGTGGTTACTAGGGCGGGGAGGTGGGAAGTTGGGGAGATATATGTTGGTCAGAGTTCAAAGGTGAAGTCACGTAGATGGAATCAGTCTAGAGACCCAATGTCCAGTGTAAAGACCATAGTTAATACCGTCATCTTGAACACTGGAGGTTTGCTAAGAGAGTAGATTTTGGGTGCTCGTCTCAAAAACAACAGCAAAATGTAACTGTGTGGGGAGAAGATGTGTAAATTAGCTTGACTATAGCAATTATTCTATATATCATTTTGTGGTATAGGCCCCAAATACATACAATTTTTATTCGGAACAAAAACATGTAGCTTGACCTCTTCTGAAGGTTTACAGATACAGGGTAGCACTAAATTATTGAGAACTAAATTATGGTTGCCACCCCAAGGTAGGATTTTTAGCATCATGTATGAATGATTTCAGCAATATTTTCCTGTTTAGCTCATCCAGATTTACTTCTCCCTGTTGTTATTTTGAGGAAAAGGGAGATCTCTGCTGTATGGGACTTTTTCAGAAACTTATCAGTCAGTCATCAGTCAGAGAAAGGCCAACTGTCCTTGTTGCCGGAATTCTGATGATGGTATCCTTAAACATATTTTGCCATTGTTTTTGATCATTTATATTTTTAAAGGATAGATTGCATTAGCCAGCCAGTGAGAGTATTTCATTCACTTTTGAGATTTGGAGGGTTTCATTTTTCCTTTTAAGCTAAGAATGATAGTGAATTTATGAAATATAGTAGCTATATTTCAAAATTAATCTTAAATATACTTAAACTCTTCCATGCGTGCTTTATTTTTTAGGACTTACTTATTTGCCTTGCTTGGGCTTTCTCTAGTTGCCGCGGGCAGGGGCTACTCTCTAGTTGTGGTGCGCAGCTTCTCATCACAGTGGCTCTCTTGTTGCAGAGCGCTGGTGCCGGCCGTGCAGGCTTCAGTTGTTGCTCCGAGGCGCGTGGAATCTTCCCTCACCAGGGATCGAACCTGTGTCCCCTGCCTTGGCAGGGGGGACTCTTAACCAGGGGACCACCAGGGAAGTCGCATGTGTGCTTTAGTAACAACATGTCAGGGTCTACAAACATCACCTGCTTGCATAACATAGAGGGGTAGTCGATCTATTTAACAGTGAAAGATTGGACTTGGAATCAAAGATCTTCATCTGTACAACAGATTGTAAGATCTTCAAAAAAGATGAAAGAATTGAGCCACGTGCGCTCTAAATATACAGATTTCTTCTCTTTACTGAAAGTTGGCAGTGTGTGAGGAGCTCAGTCAATGTTACCGAGGTTGTCTCGTTTAACGCCCCCTCCTTCCCACTTGGAGGTAGACGTAACTTTGATTTGCGGGTGAGGACACCGAAGGGAAGTGAGGTCTAGTACTCTGCCCAAGTTCTCAGGCTTTGTGTCTGCTGGATCGAGTTGCAAGTAGAGGACAGGAAGTGCCGGCTCAGGGGACACGCGAGCAGGCAGGGGCTGAGGGGACACCCGTCATCGCTGGTCCTTGCGGTCCTTCTCCTCGAGTTTTCAGCGCAGAGTTGAAGAGCACATTGAACATCTCATTCTGGGTGAATGATATTGTTAGTGCAAAATTACGTGAACACGTGCGTTCCCTTCAGAGCAGGCATTTCTTAATCAGTAACTGATTTAGAGCATTTAATGGCAAGAATGGCTACACTTATTTCAGTGCCTCATGGAAAAATACACTGAGGCATCTCGAGAGGGGACAGTTCAAAGGCAACTGTTTCACGGAAGAGTTTGTGGAGGAAGTGGGGTCGTGGAGAAAATGACTGTGTAACCCACGTGTCTCTGGCCTCACTAGTCAGGGTGAATGTAGTTACATTGATGGAAATGTCCCCCCAGATGTGTGATGTACCCCAAATACTCCACCAGCTAACTCTGACCAGGTTAGCTAACTCTGACTCATGCCAGGTGTGCATGAGGTAGATACTTATCCTCTGGTTTAATGCTCATGAAACAAGGTGGGGAGCGGAGGTAACGTGTTCCCGTCGTGTGTGTGCTCAGTCGCTCAGTCACGTCTGACGCTTGCCGGCCCGTGGACTGTAGCCCACCAGGCTCCTCAGTCCATGGGATTTCCCAGGCAAGAGTACTGGAGTGGGTTGTCATTTCCTCCTCCAGGGGATCTTCCCAACCCAGGGATCGAACTCACATCTCCTGCATGGGGAGGTAGGTTCTTTACCACTCTGCCACCTGAGAAATCCAAATACAGCTGAGGAAACCAAAGGGTCATTAGCCAATTCAAGGTTGCTGAGTTGCAACACAAGGATGAGACCAGGTGGTATTTTCAAAGAGACAGGAATGAGAGGAAAGAGAGCTGGACGCCAGCAGAGTAGGTGTGAACAAGGAGGCTCGGGAGGAGCAGGTCCAGCTGGACCCGGAGGACTTGGGAGGATCTTTTTAAAAATTGAGAAATGATTGCTGTACAGTATGATATAAGCTGGGCTTCCATGGTGGCTCAGATGGTAAAGAATCTGCCTGCAACCCTGGAGACCTGGGTTCAACCCCTGAGTCGGGAAGATCCCCTGGAGATGGGAATGGCAAGCCACTCCAGTATTTTTGCCTGAAGAATTCCATGGACAGAGGAGCCTGCTGGGTCCATGGGGGTCACAAAGAGTGGGACACAACTGAGGGACTAACACACACACACATATGATATAAATTACAGGTGTACAATGTAGTGATTGGCAGTTTTTAAAAGTTATACCTCATTTATGGTCATTAAAAAATATTGGCAATATTCCCCTGGTGACTCAGATGGTAAAGAATCTGCCTGCAATCCAGGAGACCCAATTTGATCTCTGGGTCAGGAAAATCCTCTAGAGAAGGGAATGTCCACCCACTCCAGTATTCTTGCCTGGAAGATTCCATGGACAGAGGAGCCTGGTGGGCTACAGTCCATGGGGTAGCAGAGTTGAACATGACTGAGCAACTAACCCTGGGTTGTACAATATATCCTTGTAGCTTATTTAATACATAATACATTTTTACAAGGAATTTTTTAGCATAGCCTGGGGGAGGGAAAGAGAGAAAATGGAGGGAAAAAAGCAGGGGTGCTGATGGCCAGGAGAAGGGCGTGGGGAAGTCTGATTCAGGCAGACAGAGACTGGATGGTGTGACTGGACGGCAGAGCTCCAGGCCTCACCTGAGCTTCATTCAGGGCCCCTCACCACCTGAGAGGCAGCCTCGAGGTCATTGAAGGAACTGTGACGGTGGGACCCTCGCGCTGCGCTCACAGGTAAGGTTTTATACAGTAGATTCTATGTTTAAAAAAGAAACTGAAGCCCATGGAGCAGCAGAAAGTCAGAGGAGAGCCTGGA
This sequence comes from Dama dama, assembly GCF_033118175.1. Classification (NCBI taxonomy): domain Eukaryota; kingdom Metazoa; phylum Chordata; class Mammalia; order Artiodactyla; family Cervidae; genus Dama; species Dama dama. The sequence goes on from NC_083707.1 coordinate 9,532,534, forward strand.
AGGATTGGGCAGCCCAATGTCACTGTGCCTAATGGAGTTTGAACTTGACTCTGCCGTGTAGACCGTGGGAAGTCTCTGAATGTTTTCAGAGGGAGATACATAATAACCCAATTTTTTCCCTCACCACCTAGGTTAAACTCATTGCAGCCTTATAGAAGGGGAAGAGTTGAAGGGTGGGGGAACAAATATTATTTTATGAGTTGGAACGCTTATCCACTGGTGGCAGGAGTGTAAGTTGGTGGATCTGTTGTATTAATGGTGATGGTAATACTCAGGGCTGTTCAGAGAAGCAGAGTCAATTGTGTCTGTGTATAGAAAAATTAATCGTGAGGAATTGGCTCATGTGATTTTGGATAGTGCAGGGTGGGCCAGGAGGACCTGGTGATGGGCAGATGGCATCGGAAAGCAGCCTGCTGAAGGCGGGAGGGGGGCGGTCTTTTTCTTGTATTCAGACCTTCAAGTGATTGGATGAGGCCTACACACATTAGGGAGCCCAGTCTCCTTGCTCAGCAGTCACCCGTTTAAATGTGTGAACTTAACCAAAACTGACTCATTGGAAAAGAACCTGATGCCGGGAAGGATTGAGGGGCAAAGCAGAAGAGGGCCGCAGCAGAGGATGATGGTTGGATGACATCACTGATTCAATGGACATAAACTTGGGCAAAGTCCGGGAGATGGTGAGGGACAGGGAGGCCTGGCGTGCTGCCGACCATGGGGTCACAGCGAGCTGGACACGACTTGCCAGCTGAACAACAACTTAACCAAAACCACTCTCCAGATTAGTACCCTAAAGTAGCCATCACATCTATTTGGAAAATGATACTGCTTTAGTTAAAGAACCCGATTCCTAAGACCTAATCACTCCACCCCACTGTCCGTTCTGGGGATTGTCCACGTGAAGGAGAGATGCCTGAGAAGGTTTAGGCAGCAGGTTGCTGTGACAGCCTATAAATCAATGATCAGGGCGCTCCCCGACCAGGATGGATTTGGGGAACATCATGTGAAGGAAAAAAGCAAGGGTTTCTGGAGAACACATAGGGTGCGATTCCTTTCCTTTACGGTTTAGAAAGATGCAGAACTAAGCAATATGTTCCTTAGAGATGCACACGTGCTGAAACTCTGAGGAAAGCAGGCTCCGAAGCTCAGGCTGGAAGGAGATGGAGTCAGAGAGACACGAGGGTTTTCAGAGTTCCCACTCAGGTGTCTTTCTTATCCAGGAGCTTTGTTTCCCATCTGTCTTAAAAATGTTTTATGAAATTCCTCTCAAATCTATGGAATTTCTAATAATAAAAAAAATGAAGAAGAATGCACTTGTGATTTTGAGCAGTTCACAGATAATTATCTAAATTAAGGGTGAGATCTTCATTCTGATTTGGCCTGGAGGTCCAGAAGAGGGAAACAGTCCAAATTTTTATGATCCAAGGGTTGAAGAATGACGGTTTCATTTAAAAAAATGGGAACTTAGGAGACTGGCTTGTCTTGGAAGAGAGGAAGTAAGTGCAAATGCTTTCAAATACACTGAGTTGAAAGGCAGCCTTTGACCAGCTAATGGATTGAGACTGGAACAGGAAACCAAAAGAAAGTTGAGGACTGAAGACATTTGGATGATCACCCAGCACGTGTGAAGATGATGGTTAACCAGTGAAGTTCTTGTGGGTGGGAGGAAGCTGAGACCATCGCACCAGAGGATGGTCACACTGAAGCTGGTGGGGAGCATTCGTGTTAAACACTGGGAAGAGCATGGAGGTGGGGGGGGGAGTAGGGGAGACTCAGGAGCAGGACGGGGGGCTCTTGGTGTGGAAGCTGACCTGTTCACAGGTGAGGTGCTCTGTGTCGCTGTATCACGTAGGTTTCTCTGTTTTCTTCCACACTCCAGCCCCACCTCCTCCCATCTCACCTCGGACAGTGAGGATGTTCTCCACTGTCTCCTTTTTGGATTCGTCCTTTCCTGGGTGGCGTGAGGCTCCCTGTAGGTCGTCCATGCTTGGCCTTAGATGGGTCTTATCGCTACTCCCACCAATGTAAATGTTTGCTCTTGTCTTGCCAGTTTCTAGAGTTGGGGTATCTCAGGATTTAAATTTTACTTAAAGCTGTAAATGGGTAAGTGGCCCAGATCTGGGAGGTAGACCTGGCTGGGCTGATTTGTGGGACCGATGTCACTCATCCACTAATTCACTCATCACGGCTTTACTGAGAGCCTGCTCTATTCAAGATAATGTCTGTGCTTGGGAAACCAGAGAGACATGATCTTAGCTCTAAACCGTACACAGAGTATTAGGGGAAATAGCAGCTGTGTATCGCAAATTATAATTTAAAGCCAAGAGTAAGTGCTATTTACTTTCAACTGGGAAATTTGGGATAGATTTCCTGGAAACAGGGAATTTGAAGTTTACCCTGATGGAGGTATATCTGAATATTTGGATATGGAGATGGGTGGAGTAGCATTCAGGAGAATCGCTTCAAATATTATCTAAAAAATAGAGAACTTTGGCTCTGCTTTAACCAACTTGGTAAGACAGCACCTAGGCATGGGCTTTCCTGGTGGCTCAGACAGTGAAGTATCTGCTTGCAATGTGGGAGACCCGGGTTCGATCCCTGGGTCGGGAGTATGCAGTTTATCCTGGTTTACAATTCATGGCTTGGTTTATTTCAACATGTTGTTGACTTAACGCTTCAAGAGGCATAGGAAGCCAGATGTATTTGGAAATTATCCTTTACAGTCTATCTCAAGATATCTTCATACTCTCATTTCAGCTGGTGTGTTATCTATCCCAAATTCAGAAGAAAGGAAGAAAACAGACAAACTGACACTACCTTATATATTAGTGACAAGAGATGGACGAGGAGACTTAGTCTAAAAGGCTTCTTTGTCTGTCTGTGGTAATTCCAGACAGGACTAAGAGGCCCCGGGAGGGGGTCTTTCCTACTCTCCCATTACAGGTGCCCCAGGACACACCAGCATGTCTCATCCCTGCTGGGCTCTTTCAGTTGTGCCCATCAGATGCATCGCTCTTGCTTTGAAGTTGGTGGTTTGTTTTTTTTCAAGTGAGGTAGAAAAACAAGAAAAAAACTCTTTCATATTTACTATTGAAAGGATTAACAGATGATTACTAATAGATAACAATAAATGATATTAATAAATACCAAACTCTCTTAAGCTCCATTCTTACAAGCTCAGAAGTAAGTCATGAATGTTTCCCCCATCTATACAACTGTGTGTTGTACACATATATGAGAAGAAAACTGGGTTCTCTAAAATGTTACATTTCAGTAGTTTTTCATTTAAGGAAGGGAAAAAGATATTAAGCAGTGTCAATAAGAAATAGCCAGCTGAGGAAAGCAGAAATATTTTAAAGGCTGAGAGATCTCACTCCTTAATGAAATAAAATAGCAGATAGAGGAGGCAGACGATAAAGAGCATCTTAAGACCTGTGGAGAGCGAGTTCACGGTCACTGCGCTTCTCAAGGGTGAAATTAATGAGAGCCTGAAAGTGGAACAGTCGCCAGTAGAGGCGGGCTGTGCTTGCTCCTATTGACTGGCTCTCCAGTTGCTAAACCAAGAGGAGATGCTTGAGGGTACACATCACCATGAGATTCAGCTCTCGGGCTTTGGGGTAGAGCTCTGTAATCAAAAATCAAAAAGGGAGACATAAAAAACGACTCTGAAACAAGGCAATACTGGATTTGTATACAAAAGTAAACTCAACAATCGAGTGGCTGGTGAAGTTCAATTTTGTTCTTGTCCCGTCGCTCAGTCGTGTCCGACTCTGTGCGACCCCATGGACGGCAGCACGCCAGGCCTCCGTGCCCTTCACCGTCTCCCGGAGTTTGCTCACACTCATGCTTGTTGAGAGCCATCCGGTCCTCTGCCTCGGTTTCAGTGCGAGTGGTTTTTTCTGTTCATCCAGCCCAGGGCACAGACCTCTCTCCGGGGTGCTGCCTGCGAGCCCTGTGGGGTCACGAAGTCCCTCCCACGCCGCCGGGCGTCCGCATCCCGGGAGAGAAGGGTCACTGCAGGCTCGTGGGAAGATGCACCCGGGCCGTCCAGAGCAGGGAGGCCACTGGCCGCGCTCCTTGCCCGCGGGCGTTTTTGTCGACCTCACAAGCTGCTCTCCTTCCCCGGGGTGGGGTGGCTTTGGCTCGCCCGCGGCCCCTGGAAATCGCTAGTGCCGCGCAGACCCACAGCTCTCGGGTTTTCCTCCGCCAGCTCACACCTCCTCTGTCGCTCGTGACCACAGCCCTTCTCTCCCCAGCGCTCAGGCGGCTGCCAACCGCAGCCTCTGGAACACGCCTCCTCTGCCGAGTGGGTGCAGCTGGCGTGTGGGTGTGAGTGCGCCGTGGGGACTGCGGCTCCAAGTGTGAGTAAGAGCCAGCCCCTCCCCGCTACCCCCGGGTTCACCGGAACCCCCGCAGCCCACACACGCCGAGACCCTCCCCTCACCATCTCAGCTTCTAGATTCTTAAAAAAAAAAAATTCCTCCCATCAAAGGGTGAGAAGGTGTGTCCACGGCACTCTTGCTCAGAAGCTTCTCGTAGGATTAGAGGTGGTGTCAGGGACCTTCAAAGAGACCTTATGAGGACAGGCATCCTGACAGTACTGACTGAGTATAAAGTGATGCTTTTGCGTTTTGTTAGACAAAAATGCTGGATTTCGGATGTTTAAAAGCAGAGAAATGAAATTAAATAACTGAAGCAATGGGAAAGGTCAAGCTCTCAGGGCCAGAGACTTGGGACTCTGCAACCCACTGTCTTCTTTGAGCTGATGCTGGAGGAGGGAGCTGGTTTAGGGTAGAAAGAAAAATCACTTGGTCTCTAAGCTCTGCCTTTGGTTCCTGGTTTTTGTTTTCATTTAGTTTTTAGAGGGAGGGGAGGTCGCAAGTAGGATGGTTCTTCTGTTCCTTCGGGCACATTTCTGGAGACAGTTAAGATTTTGAAACTGTTAAGAATTTTAAGTTTATCAAGCCCATCCTTGAGGGATCAATGTGAAATTATTCCCCCAGGCACCATCTCTTCTCCTTACTCCACAATAGTTTTAATTAAATAACGTAGCTGATGGGGATTCTGCTACTTCCCTGGAGAGATTATTCACTACCCAATAAATCTCAATGTGAGAAAATTTTCCCTGACTTCAGCTATTTAACCCACTTACATTAAAAAAAAAAAAAAAAGTCTTCATAATCTGCCTAGAGAGAAAGACCTGTGTTCCACAGAAGATTGATAGAGAAAGCTTTCTAAGTACGAAGATATTAGATGTAGAATTCACATGTAATAACTCTGTGAAGAGCCACATGTGTCATACCTGCTAGGCTTAGTGAGGCCAGTGAGGATGGTGTCTGAGCATGAATTCTGTGAGCGTTTATGTGCACCGTTTAACTACCAGAATACTTAAGGAACTTAACATTCTCATTTCAGCAAATTACCTCTTAAGACCACATTTGTCCCATTTCTTGCCAGGCTACATGAAATCCTGTATGCTATTAATACCAACACTGACATTTGCAGACTAGTGTACCGAAGAGGCATGCCTGTGTATAGGATAGTTTCCTTCTTGACATAGAAAGACCCCAAGGCTTCAGAAAATTTTAGATCATCTACCTAATCCATTCCACTAATGGAGAGAGTACATTTATTTCTCTTTACAAACTGGATGCTACAATTGAAAGTGGATGCACCTACCATTTTACATCTGAGAAGCAGCCAGGGATTCCACACTTGTCTCTGAGGCAAAGCTCAAATGAGGTTATTTTGTGTCCCATTAGCTTGTGACACCACAATTCTCAAGTTATGTCTCTGCTGTCTTTTAAGAAACATAGTCGCTCATTTAATAAGTAAATAGCATATTTATTTAACATAGGACTTGCTACTTCTTCCTCCCATTTTCCTGAAATCCTACAGATGTTTCCAGAAAGAATGAATATTTAATAAGATGGAAACATTTCTAATCAAGGCTGTTGTGTTTCTTTAAGCTGACACAGTGTTTGAATTTTTATTCTTAACACAGTCCTGACTGTTACGTTTTCAGTGAAAGTAGTACAACTGAACGAGAGGGCTAGTTATTATACCTTATTGTTCGAATGACACTTTGAGATGTTCTTCTTTTATTGGATGAATGTTGATAACAGTAATTTAAAGCATTGTAAGTCCTCTCTGAAGATATTGAATAGACATTTACAGCTTGCTGTGAGGAGAAGGAGAAATGAGTAAGAAGGTCCTTATTTTTGAGAAGTTTATAATCTAAGATGGGGAAGTAGGTCCTATGCCTTATGTAAACACATGGACCAAGTAACCGTGATGTCCGGTGGAAGTTGATGAGTAGCGGAGAACAGCATGTGGGGGCTAGCTTACCATTTGGGGTACCTTGAAAGATGTCTGCACCGACTGGGAATCTAGGTGTGATTCCAGGGGAAAATGCATCATGGGGAAAATCCCATAAAAGGGAAACACTCTTTGCATTTGGGGCAAATGAAAAATACATTCGATCACAGGCGTGGAGGAAGGGCAGTGGTGGAAGGTGTGGCTTTGAACTACTTCGGTGTTTAATAAAGTTTCCAAACCGTGGAAGTGGCACATCAGTCATGATTGCAGCCATTATTTGGGACCATTACTGTGGCGTGTGGGATCACTTGGAGGCAAGGCAGGGAGAAGCCAGATGGGAGACTAGGAAGCAAGGGGAGGGAGTGTGCATGGCCCACCAGTGCAGTCTTCAGGGAGTCTCTGTTTACCTCCCTAAATCACAACCAGATAAAGCTTTCCCCTCCTCAGGTGCCTGCTTCCCGCCCCCTTCCAGCTTTCCTTCAGTGTATAGTTATGGAATGCTGGCTGTGTGCCAGGGGCTGTATGAGGTTTGGGGGTACACAGAAATGTCCCAGTCTCTGATCTCCAACTTAGGGATCATTTGTAATGCCATTCAATATGCAGAAGAGGTGCTGCTAGTGACAGGGTGGTGGGGATAGCAGTGTGTGTGTGTGTGTGTGTGTGTGTATGTGTGTGTGTGTGTGTGTGTGTGTGTGTTGGAAGAATGAGGGGGTCATTCAGGAAGCCTCAGAGAACAAAAGGTGCTTGAGCTTACTCATAGAGGGAGGTTAGAAACCTCTCAGGCTGGAGGATGGTCCTGTTTGCAGGACAGCCCTCCTGCTAGAGGAGATCATGCCAAAAGTCGCTGTTGCTCAGTTGCTCAGTCATGTCCAACTCTTTGCGACCCCATGGACTGCAGCACGCCAGGCTTCCCTGCCCTTCACTATCTCCCGGAGTTTGCTCAAACCCATTTCCATTGAGTCAGTGATGCCATCCAACCATCTCATCCTCTGTCGAATCCTTCTCCTGTCCTCAACCCTTCCCAGCATCAGGGTCTTTTCTAATGAGTCAGCTCTTCACATGGGATGGGCAAAGCCCTGGAGCTTCAGCTTCAGCATCAGTCCTTCCAGTGAACACCCAGGACTGATCTCCTTTACGATAGACTGGTTGGATCTCCTTGCAGTCCAAGGGACTCTGAAGAGTCTCCGCCAACACAAAGCATCAGTTCATGTTCAAAGCATCAGTTGATGCTAATAGTACCAAAAGCAAATTGAGACTGGTGTGCTTGGGTTCCAGGCTGCTGAGTAAAGCCAGCCTGTAAATTAGTTTAAATGGCTAGTAACCCCCAGGGGCAAGCCTGGAGGGGTGGAAAGCAGCAGAGAAGAAACTTGTTTTGTTTTCTGCAGGGGTTCCAGGTTTTGATTTGGACACGGTGGGGGCAGTTTTCAGAATACTCGACTTGGAGCTGTGTGTAAAAGGTCTCCTTCGGGCTTAGAGCGCAGCTTCTCTGCTGAGGGGCAGGAGCGAGGGTTCACGCTGGTTCCATCCTTGTATCACAACCGTACTCCATTCTAAGGGGTTCTACTTTATTTATTTTCTTCTAGGCAATGAGGAGCCATTAAGAATTTTGATTAGTTGGACGGTTTGCAATGTAGAGAAATCAGACAGGAGTCTACAGGGGGTGAGAGGTGAGGGGGAAGTACAGAGGCGACAGTGGGCTGAGTCGCATTCCCCCCAAATTCGTATATTGAGGCCCTGATCCCCAGTACCTCAAAAGGCGGCTGTATATGGAAATCACCTGTAAAGAGAGAACCAAGCTCAGATGACGTCGCTGGAGTGGGCCTTAATCCAGTATGACTGCTGTTACAAGAAGCGGACATTAGGATGCAGACACACGCAAAGCCAGGGCACGTGAAAGCCCCTGGAGGAGCTGGCCAGCCATCGAGAAGCCCAGGAGGGCGGTCTCAGGAGGAGGATGCCCGACTTACTGCCTCCAGCCTTGTGAGAGCATAGATCTCGGTGGTTTAAGCCACCCCGTCCGTGGCAGAGTCACACAGAGGCTAGAGAAATAGGTCAGACAAGAGAGGAAAAAGAGTTACTCTCAGGCCACAGAGGTGGGGCTGAAGCACAGGGGGCATATTTAAGAGAGAGTCTCCTTTTCTTTTTGGCTCTTTAAGATGTATTTTTTATTTTACTGGAGGATAGTTGCTTTACCGTGGTGTTAGTTTCTGCCGTCCAGCAGCGTGAGTCAGCTGTGTGTATACATACGTCCCCTCCGCGTGGGCCTCTCTCCCTCCGCACCCCATCTCACCCCTCTGGGCCATCACAGAGTCCCAGGTGGAGCTTCCTGTGTTTATAGCCGGTTCCCACTAGCTATTTTACACCGATAGGATATAGAGTCTCTTTCTAGCGTGCTGCTCATTATTTTGATTTCTTCCCTTCTCAAAGAGTCAAAACTTACATTAAAAAAAAAAAACCCAAAAAAACATTACAGCTGCCAGCACTTTGGCTCAGAAATTGCTGGGCACTGCGCCCCTGCCTATGTGCTTTGTTAGGACTTTGTTCACCTGCCTCTCCTGGTTCTCACTGTCTGTCTATCCTAAGCTGTTTTTCCCAACACACACCCTCCCATCTCTCCCAGAATAGAGACAGACAGTGGTTTCATAATCTGTGTCTGACATTCTCATATCAAAAGGCTCTATTTCTAATGAGTTTCCCCCCCATTGCTGATTCTTCCTCTTACTGCTTTATTTCCTTAAGTACTTGACTGTTTCTGACTGTATGTTGCTCATCACTCTTCATAAAGCGTTGCCGGTTGTTCTCTGAATGCGGGGACCTTCATTCACAGAGGCGTTATCCTGGATTACTTTAGTCTTTGTAGAGCACCCGTGTGATGGGAATTTTGACTGAAAATTCACACGAGAACTGACTCATGCTTTATAGCTACTCAAGGATCTTTTTTGTTTCCGTGGTCTCCTAGGGGTGTGGATGAGGCCAGGTTTCCTTCTGGTTCATCCTCACCACGAGGGTGTACCCCCCAGCCTCTCAACAGGGGGTCTTCCCGATTCCCCTGCGGGGAGACCCTGGGCCGTGACATCTGTGTCCCTTGCATTGTGTGAGGCTTAGAGTCGGAGCCCAAGTCTGCTGGGACTGGCCAGTGTGCTTCTGCCACGGTGTGACCTCCCTGATTGCTACGTGCTCCTAGATTGCTGCTGGTGACTCCCATGTTGTCGGAAATTTGATGCTTTTAAGATATTTTAGATCACGTAGCACACCTATGTAGTTTTTAGTAGGAGGCTGAGTGCTAATAATGGAGCCTAGTATTTTACTAGAAATATCTGCATCTCTAAAGGAAATCAGTCCTGAATATTCATTGGAAGGACTGATGCTGAAGCTGAAGTTCCAATATTTTGGCCACCTGATGTGAAGAACTGACTCATTGGAAAAGACCCTGATGCTGGGAAAGATTGAAGGCAGGAGGAGAAAGGGACGACAGAGGATGAGATGGTTGGATGGCATCACCGACATGATGGACATGAGTTTGAACAAGCTCCGGGAGTTGGTGATGGACAGGGAGGCCTGGCGTGCTGCAGTCCACGGGGTCATGAAGAGTCGGACACAACTGAACAACTGAACTGAACTGAACTGACATTTCTAAAAAGTAAACTCACTCCCCAATCTGTTCTGCTCCCAGTCTCTGTCACTGCAGTCACCATCTCTGGTTCTTTTCTTTTTATCTTATTTTCTCTCATTCTTCTTATCTAAGAGGCTGGACTTTCAAAAGAGGTATCTCATCCTTGTATCTCTGTCCATAATGCACTATTATTTCTCACCTCTATGTGTTTTTTAAAAAGTTTACTCATAATCTAGATGTGTTTATGTAAAGGTCTGATCTAAGTAACAGCCCGTCATCTTCCCAGAAGGACAGCATCTGTTGCCCCTGATTTTGGATTCTGGACCTGCCAGGACTGTTTCCAGTTATCTGTGCTCTACGTGCAGATAAGGGGTACCTAACCTCCTTCTTTGTTGATCACCCCCAGATGAGGCAGGCAATCTGTTCAGCCTCCCTGTTTCTGGGAATGAGCAAGGAATAGCAAGGGAGCTGTGGAATGAATGTCGGGTGTGAAGAAGAAGGGGGATCCTGGAGTGGTGCCCAGTATTCACCTGAGATCCCGGGCAGACAATGCTGTCATTTCCTGAACTGGGGTGCATGGGGTGAAGGGGAGGTCTGGGGTGGGGTTGAGTGGTTTAATTCTGGACATCCGAGTGAAGCCCTCTCTTGTAAGCAGGAGGATTTTGAGTCAGAGTCCAAGAGAGAAGCTGGGTTGGAGATGTGAACACGGTGAAGCCCTGAGTATGCAGAACTTTGGCTGGTGATTCTTTTGCATCAGTTACTGTAGTTTATTGAATGTTTATTACACGGCAGCCCTGGGCAGGGTTAAAGGCTTTCCATGGATTCTTTCATTTAATCCTTGAAATACCCCATGAAATAGATAGTCTTAATGTAGAATTTTGAAAATGCGTTAAAACAGAAAGTGAAGGACAAACCATGAGAGTGTAGGGAGAAAAAGAACTTAGCACATAAGGGTGACTTGGTAAGACAGTGTTAAGTGGACAGGGAAAAAGTATTTATTCCAGAGGCAATTATGTGAACAGAATGCCCACTTCAGGAAGTTATTCAGAAGAGTTATTTGATTTTCCCAGGTGGCACAGCGATAAAGAATCAGCCTGCCAATGCAGGAGACGCGGGTTTGATCCTTGGGACGGGAAGATCCCCTGGAAGAGGAAATGGCGAGCCCCTCCTGTATTCTTGCCTGAGAAATGCCATGGACAGAGGAGCCTGGTGGGCTATAGTCCATGGGGTCACAAAGAGTCAGACACCATGACTGAGCAACTAACTTTCACTTCACTTTCTTCTTATATAAAATAGAGTTTGGAGTACTTTGGGGTGTAGTTTTTTCCCTATATAATTTAATTATTTATATTAACTTCATTCTAAAAGATAAGTAGAGGAGATTTTTTTTACCCCCAAAGTTTTCTTTCCATTGGGCATTTATTAAAATGTATCTAACCACTTTTATGCATCATTCACAGATTGCTAAGATACTTTGGTAATTCACCTCACTGGTTTGTTATTCACCACACAGAAAGGTTTAGTGTCATCCACAAGGATGATATTTTGTTATGATATCTAGTAGCACATTATTTGTGAATATATTGTGAGTTTAGTACACCAAGTTCCTAGACGCATTATTCATAATACCCAAAAGATGGAAGCAACGCAGGTCTCCAAGGAAGGATGAATGGGTAAGCAAATGTGGTAAAGACATGCAGTAAATGCTATTTAGCCTTTAAAAAGGAAGGAAGTTCTTACACATGATATTATATGGATGAACCTTGAGGATATAATTCTAAGTGAAATAAGCCAGTCACAAGACGGCAAATCCTGCATGATCCCTTTTTATGAGTTACCAAGAGCCGTCAAATTCATAGAAACAGAAAGCAATGGGGTGGGGGCCGGGGGGAAGGGGGCTTGTTTAGTGGGTGCGGTACAGAGTTTCAGTTTTGCAGGATGAAAAGTTTTGTGGACTGGTTACATAATGGTGCAGATATACTAACATTATGGAAATGCACACTTAGGGTGGTGAAAATGGTCACTTGAATGTTATATAAATTTTATGACAGTTAAATATAAATGTAGAAATTGCATATATTAAATAGACAATAGTGAGTTTAGTTACAGGATTAACTAATGGCAGTTTCACTGCTAACAGTTTTCTGTTTAGAGAAATTCTCACTCTGGTTTGTGTGGCTTTTTGTCTTTGTGACGGTGAGAAGGAAAGTAGATCTGTTGGCAGAGGACTCTGGGTTCTGCGTCTGCCCTTCTTCCTAGTACTGCTGTGACAATGGGAAAGTCTTCCTGTTTACTGATCTTTCCTTTACTCATCTATAGAATGGGGATAATAATGTGTACCTAGGGGCAGGCGTCTGCAAGGCCCTGTGTGGTCACAGCAGATGCTGGGTCCATGGTGGCCACATCAGGTTCCCTTTCCAGGCCCCCTAAAAGGTTGTATCTTCTTGTTCTGTGTCAAGAGCATGTCCACGGTGCTAGAGCTCTAACTTATATTCAGTCAAAACTTTGATACAGTTCCATGTATTTTGGCATCTAGTATTACCACTAAAAGTCTAGAAACTCTATTACCTTAGTGATTTTTAAAAATAAAATTTGAATGAGGCTTGAAACTTCTAATCCAGTTCTGAGGATATAAAGAAATACTATGTTGAAAAAAAAAAAAAAAACCCAAAATTGACATGTGATACAATATTATTAACTAAAGTATAGATTTTGTTCAAATTTCAGAAACAAAATTTTAAAAGCAGATCATATACCTTGATCCCAATGGAAAGATATCTATAAAGGCACTGTATGAAAATATACCTGTAAAGAGCATAATAACTCCTATTTTACAGGTTTATTGAGAAAGTTAAACCAGATAATATAAATACAATGTATAGAATTCAGTCAGTATTACAGCAGTACAGTGTAAAGTTCACTCAGTATTACCTATCATCACTAGTATCTGTTATATCTGCAAAGAATAAAGGTTCAGCACTAATGTGAGAACTGATGCTGTTCATTAAGTAAAGCACCTGATATATAATAAGCACTCAATAACTAATGGCTGAGTAAATGAATTACTGAGTCTAAAAAAAGAGACTATTTCCACAATTGCAGAGTAGGCAGTTACCAGTTGCCAGGCAGCCCATCAGGAACTTGAGATAATGCGATGAGTGAGAAGAAATAGGTCCTGCCCTCATCCCCGTTATATGTTCATAGGGGAGAAAAACAGGTGGTCTTAGATGGTAGTATGATAGATGTTCTGATGCAGAGCAATTCTTAGTATGATAGGTGCTCTGATGCAGAGAAATGCCAAAGGGAGCTGTCAGAGCCTTTAAGACTACCCTAGTTTTTCCCATTGTTCAAGCTGCCGGCAGGGGTATCTGATAGTGACGGGGGCGGGGGGGGGGGGGGGTAGGAGTTGGCCAAAGAGGGAGCCTAGTAGGCATGCCCTCTGAGGCAGGAGCAGCATACACAGAGGTCCAGAGAACAAAGAACGTGTGAGGTGTTAGAGATGGGAGCCCACGGTCCTGGAGGGTCAAGTGGGAGGTGGGGGTGAGGACAGGTCCGTGGGAGAGGCAGGCAGGGACCAAACACGAGGTTCAGTGTGCTGGGCGGGGATGGGGGGGCGACTGAAGGGGAGGGGGAGTGCACTGGGCCTGGAGGGGAGAGGTGTGCATGGGAGAGAGCCGGCAGGGAGCACGGGCTGGAGGCTACTGTGGTAACACAGGTGTGACTGGACTGGAACAGGGCGATGGGCGTGGAGAGCAGGCGATATGCGTGACAAATGTTTAGAAGGTAGAACTGGCGGGATCCAACACCTGATTGCATGGGTAGGGAAATTCAGAATGGCCCTGGATTTCTGAAAGCCGGGAGAGTGGGAAGGAGTCAGTTTGGAAAGGGGAATGTGGCTCTGCAGTATCTGTGACTAGAAAGTGGAGAAAGAAGTTCTGGAAACCTAAATCGGTGCATCCATCGGTGCTCCTTTGCTGTGTCACTGTCTACTTAGGAAATTCTAGGAGGTGAGTTGGACATTCTTTCTGTTTGGAGAACAACGGTGCCATTTCTAGTTGCCATAGCATGGCTGGCTTGTGCAGCTGGCGCTAGTGGAAAAGAACCCAGATGCCGGTGCAGGAGAGGTCAGAGATGGGGGTTTGATCCCTGGATCGGGAAGATCCCCTGGAGGAGGGCGTGGCAACCCACACCAGTACTCTTGCCTGGAGAATCCCACGGAGGATCCCAGAGGAGCCTGGTGGGTTATGAACCACAGGGTTGCAGAGTTGGACAAGCCTGAAGCAACTTAGCGTGCATGCACTAAGGGCTGTTCCAATACATTCTCCCCATTTTCTGGACAGGAGGGAGCCTCAGTGAAGTCAATTTCATGACCTATCTAGACTTCCCCCCTTCAATGGTGCCTGCTGGAAAGATACTTGTTCTGAAGCATGGCACCCATTCGTAAATATCATGCACATTTCGTCAAACAAGTTGGGTCTAGCACCTGCAGAGAAACTGAGTGGAGGAGAAACTATTCCTGGAGAGGTCATTTCTCTGTTCAGTTCCTGAGTTAGGTCAAGTGCTCATTATTTCTTTAAAGTAACCTGTTACCTCTCTGTTCTAATGGGGAAATTTGGAAATTCCCTAGTGTAATAGCTTGCCCCAGAAAGATGGAATCAGATCATTCCTTAAGTGTCCTTATCCTCATTCTCTTTTTGTTCTCTCGAAAACTTGTGTGTGCTAATTTCAAATGCCATCAAGTTTCTGTCACTCACTTTCTCTCTTTGATGTATTGTAAAACTTTTTGGCATTTATTCCGTAGTCTTCTGCACAGTGTTTTTCAAATACTCTTTTGGCCTCATTACTCATTTGTACCTCTGGGCTTCATCACTCTTGGCTGAAGGGTCTGTCTTTGGGTGAGAGCTTCATCCATCTGTGGCAGTTTCACTTTGCTAGTCCAGCCAGGACGGGTTTTGTTTCAAACACCCAGCCCTTTAGATCTGCAGCACTTATTTCCCCCGGGCTTTCAAAACCATGTTTTCAGTAGTCTTGGGGTTTCTTTTGGGATTTTTACACTTTCAACTCTATCTTTTATTTTTTTAACGAGGAAATGTGCATTTTGTTATTATTTCTACTTATGCAGAATTCACAGTTTTCTTTTTTTTTTAAATTTGCTTTCTAGTTAGAATTGCCTTTAGTCATTTGGATTGTGATAGGTGCTTCAAAGTGCGTAGCATGTATTTATTCCCTTTCACAATGTGATATAAACTTCAAGGTATTTTTATTTTTTGTGGACACAAGGATCAGTTATATGTACGACCCAAATTCAGAGCATCGATAGCTTTTTCAGAGGGGGAATTCACGATACATTTAAGGAGTCCACCAGTTTAGCTTTTCTTTTTTTCATTTATTTTTATTAGTTGGAGGCTAAATACTCCACAACATTGCAGTGGGTTCTGTTACACATTGACATGAATCAGCCATGGAGTTACATGTGTTCCCCATCCCGATCCCCCCTCCCACCTCCCCAATTTAGCTTTTCATGCCTCTTCCATTTTGCATAATATCTTCCTCTAAGTTTTATAATATTGGCTAGAAGGTCCAAAGAACAACCCAAGTCCAAGAAGATAGACCTTAAAGCTATTTATGTATAACTTTGTTAGTGAAGCGTTGTTTATGCCACCTACCTATATAAGCTTACTTCCTTTTTGTGTTTTCTTTAACATTCAGCAGTATATCTTGATTCACTTTTACCATTTTGAGTTTCTCAGTTAATACTTTCATTTCAAAATGACTTAAAGGAAAATATAAAAATAGAAAGAATATTTTTTCACATAATGTTCTCTCCAGTGAACCAGATAAAATGCCGATACTGCTTACTTTCAAAAAAAAAAAGAAAGAAAACCAAGAAGTTAGTGCCCACTTTGTAATTTGATGTTTCTGTAACATTTGCCTATTCAGACGATTTCTGTGTATGCTGTTCTTTTATAAACGATGCTTTATCTGTCTCCCAGAAACATTTTCTTTTGTCCGAAGGCAAAAAACTCCATGAATTTTTATTGAGTAACCTCTTTCCACCCCACATCAGACATGTCGCTTTGATCAAGCTTGTCAGTTTCTTGTAAGTTTTCCATTAATCCACTGAATTTCCTTAGACTCCAGGATAGGTGGAGATAAAGTTATGGATTTCTGTTGGTCAGTTCCCGGACCGGGGTGGGGTCCATGGAGACTTCACTCGGGACTGCACATTTTAAGAAAGGTGGAGATAAAGATGGATTTCCATTGTTCAGTTCCCAGATCGGGGTGGGGGTGATGGAGACTTCACTTGGGGACCGCACATTTTAAGAAAGGCCAGAGCAGATGGGGGCAAGGCAGAGGTACAGGAGAGTGTTTTGCAGCTGCTAGTAACAGACTTGAAATATCATGTGTTTGGTGGGATTCCAATCAATCAAAGCCAGGGTCCTCCTGTATGGACCAGCCCCTCATCCTGCACCATGACCCCTCCTCTCCAACATTAGGCCATATTTTGCTATTTCGTTACCATATTTCTGCTTCAAATCTGCTCTCAATGCCTCTCACTCTCCCATCTCCCACCTTGGATATATCTGGGGGGTGGAGCCATAGAGGGCTCCTCCCTTCCCGTTTCAGCACCGCATGTCCCCGGTTTCGCCTGGGTCCGAGTGTTTTGACTTGATGGGATTCGGGCAGAGCGGAGGGTGAGGTGGGGGTAGCCAGGGCAGAGAGGCGGAGCGGCGGACGGTGCTGGGCTGTGGGTCTGCGTGGCGGAGGTGGTCACCGCCAGACTTAACAACTGGGGAAGACTGCGCTCTCGGAAGAGAGGCGGGTGTCTGTCTCCACGGCCTGGGCGTGAGTAACAAATGCTGTTGAGGATGACGGTGACTGGTTGTCTGAAGATAAGAGGAGGACACGTACAGCCGATTGACACTGCCCGCGGGAGATGGCGTTCTTATCGAAAGGGCTCCAGGATCAGTGGTTTATAGATGTCAAAGCAGGAGCTGTGAGGTGCTGTAAGATACACACCTACTATTCTGGTCCATCAGGAGCCCTTGGTTCTTTCTGTTAATCACATTACGGATTCAAATACTGTGGCTTCCATAGCCATGACTTTGTTACCTTATATTGAAAGTGAGAAGGATAAAAATAGAGCCATTAAAACATAGGGTGGTTTTGAGATTCAATGAAACACTCCCCAGAGAGTGTCACATCTCAGGTCAAGGCCTAAGTACTGAGTACATGTTAAATATTATTTTTGCTTATTGGCCAAAATTACCATATCAAAGGGGCTTCCCTGGTAGCTCAGCTGGTAAAGAATCTGCTTGCAGCGCAGGAAACCCTGGTTTGATTCCTGGGTGGGGAAGATCCCCTGGAAAAGGGATAGGCTATCCACTCTAGTACTCTTGGGCTTTCCTGAGGGCTCAGACAGTAAAAGAATCGCCTGCAAGGCGGGAGACCTGGGTTTGATCCCTGGGTTGGGAAGATCCCCTGGAGGAGGGCATGGCAACCCACTCCAGTATTCTTGCCTGGAGTATTCCATGGACAGAGGAGCCTGGCAGGGTACGGTCCATGAGGCCACAGAGTCGGACACGACTGAGCCAGTGAGCACAGCGCAGCATACCACATCAAGGAGGATGTGCCAAAGTTGTTTTCTTTTGAGGGAAGAGTTAAGAGTAGTGCTGTGTAGAGTGAGCGATGCAGAAGACATATACTCATGAAAGTAAAAGAGAGAAGAGATAAGATTCATCAAATAAGATAATAAGAAAAGAAAGGGATGCCTTAGGAGGACAATAAGGACTTCTCGGGGCATCCACTCATGTCTGAATGGACATTTGAAAGTATCAGGGGAGTGTTTTCTTTCTTTCTTCTTTTTCAAGAAAAAATAGATAGAGACCATCAGAAGGATATCATGTTACAAAGGCTCAGAAGTGGCATGCAGGAAGTCAGTTCTTTTAACACCTCTCAGAGCAAAACTGCGGAGAAGGCAATGGCAACCCTCTCCGGTATTCTTGCCTGGAGAATCTCAGGGACGGGGCAGCCTGGTGGGCTGCCGTCTATGGGGTCGCACAGAGTCGGACACGACTGAAGTGACTTAGCAGCAGCAGCAGCAGAGCAAAACTGAGGCTATGACGAATGCTGATTACACACACATATTGAGTGTAAAAATCTTCCCTGGTGTTCTCATGGATACAGAAGACATACGCGTGGTTCATGCCCTGAGTAGGTTTCTGCTGTAGTTGATGAACCATTCAACCATTTATCACAGAAGATGAAGTTAGATCTCTAATTCCTTGGGAATGACTCATTGCAAAATGTTATTTTGTAGTTACCTTTTGTTTAAATATCAAGAAAATATACTTTTTCATATTACTCAGTGAATCAAATGTAGGACTGTTTCTAGTTGAGATGATAAATGTTTTGAGTCACAGCTTTCTGGAAAACATTTTATTTCATGCAGATTAGCCTGACAGTCTAATTTTTTACCTTTTATTTTTAATTTTTTCAGAAGATGTACTTCATTTTAGAGTTGAAATAACATTTGGGGAGAGGGAACATGGAGACGGGTGGATGGCCAATGCCATACTAAATTACTCCCTGAGGCTAGCATATTGGTAACTTCTATTATTTAAAATCGGTTTGGGTTTATTTATCTTATATGATTTTATAAGTAAGTAAGCACTAAATTAATCTTTTCCTGAAATATGTAGTGAGGTTTTGGCTTTTATTTGTGGTGTATCACAACTCACAAATCATCATCATCGTGGTGGTTATTTCTGGTAGCTTGAAGCCACCAACGATTTATTTTTATGCATCGTTTAAATACCTAATTTAAACCCATGAGTGAATTACTTTTGCTGTTGAATGCAGTTGATTCTATTGACAGGCAAAAAAGATGCTTCATTCTCCTATCTGTTGCTCTACACAGTAGACCTCTGAAATGAAATAGATGACTATGATAAACCTCACCTTGATTGCAGCACATTAGGGAGTATTCATAGTCACCACAGCCAGCTCCAGCAATCCTGTGATTAGACGCTGACCCCCCGATTGTACAGCTTTTTGTTTTGTTTTTAAAAGGCAAACCCATAAATGTGATAAATGTAATTTCAAGATAATGGAGTTAGGAAGCCGTCAGTGAAGGCAATTTTAGAGGAAAATGGAAAGTGTAAAATGATGACTTTAAAATATTTAAAATGATGAAGGTGGAAATTAAATTGCAGACTTTGGAGGAAAGTCTCTACCGTGCAGGGGAAATGGAAGTCACCCCTAATTTAGAGGAATTGTTTATAGCAAGATAGAAAAGCTGGGGAGATGGCAAATGCAGGGTTTAGGTATAACCATTTTAATTAGTTTCTGCTTTTAAAAAAATGACACATAACAAGAGGACATACACATTCCTAAGAGACATATTTATCTAAGTTCTTCAAGGCTGCAAACTGTGTTTGAGAACTAACTGTAATCTGAAAAAGAAATGTTTCTTTTTCCTAGTTCATGTTTGCTTCCAGTGTTTAGATGTTTTAATGTGGCGTTTAGGTGAATTCTAACATGTGGAGAGCCATGGCAAAGAGAAAGTACCTAGGGTCTTTGGTCAGTGATATTAATAGTGGATTCATTCATTGGACTAAAGAGCATATTTCACAGGCTACTTGATCACTTACTATAATGCCTAAGCTTGTCTGTATATTTTCACTTACTAGTCAACTGAGGTAGGGCTTCCCTGGTGGCTCAGTGGTAAAGAATCTGCCTGCCAATGCAGGAGACATGGGCTCGACCCCTGGTCCCGGAAGTTCCCCCCAGCCGTGGAGCAGCTAAGCCCCTGTGCCAGAACTACTGAGCCCACTCTCTAGAGCCCGGGAGCCGCAAGAGGAGAACCCCCTGCAGTAAGAAGCCCGTGCACCCCAAGTGGAGAGCAGCGCCTGCTCGCCACAACTGGAGAAAGCCCGCGCAGCGGCGAAGACCAGCACAGCCAACAACAGACACATAGACAGAATTATGAAAATTAAGGGAGCAGTGATTCTGAACCCTGTTAGAGTCGGTGTTACCTTTTCATAATCAATACTTTAGGAATCCCTTTAACTATTTTGAAATTATATTCTTAGATAATAAAACCTACCTACCCAATCCATTTTAACAGAGTTAACTTAGTGCTTTAAGCATAATTTCAAGGAGAAGTAACAAGAAATTAATTTATAATAAGATAGTATATACTTTTCATACTGTTTGTGGGTTCTCATGATCAAACCAGTCCATCCTAAAGGAAATCAGTCCTGAATATTCATTGGAAAGACTGATGGTAAGGTGAAGCTCCAATACTTTGGCCACCTGATGCAAAGAACTGATTCACTGGAAAAGACCCTGATGCTGGGAAAGATTGAAGGCAGGAGGAAAAGGGGATGACAGAGGATGAGATGGTTGGATGGCATCACCGACTCAACGGACATGAGTTTGAGCAAGCTCCGGGAGTTGATGATGGACAGGGAGGCCTGGAGTGCTGCAGTCCTTGGGTTTGCAGAGTCGGGCTTGACTAAGCGACTGAACTGAACTGAGTCTACACTTTAATGCGTAAGTATTAAAGCTTTCTTATGTGAAAAGACAAAATACAGTGGTCAAACATGTCCACTCCATTTAGAGTCACTGTGAACCATGACTTCATGTGCCTCTGAAGACACAGTTACCTTGAGTGGTGTTGCCACCAACAATGCTGTTTTCAAAATGAGCAACTCATGGTGAGGGTCTGATACTTCAAAGTGAAATCCACTCTGATTCAAACTGACCAGAAATAGAATTCCTAAAAATGTCAGGATGTGTTAAAAGGGTTCAGAAATATTTCGTGGGCTTTTTTCTTGTATCAATTCATTTTCAGATGAATCAGGACCTCTTACATTATTAATTGTAATCCCTTTGAATGTTGTTAGGTTTTGTCTCAGAACTCAGAACATCGTCTTAAATATAGTAGGTCCTCAGTTGATGGTTATTTATGTGTTAGTTACTTTAGAGTGTGGACATTGCTATTTTATTGGGAGTAACAGAATGACAGCTGAATGCAACTGAAATGGTTTTGGTTGTCATTCTCAATTAGAAGAAGGGCCAAAACTCTGGTCTATCTTGGCCTTTCTTCTCTTTCCAATTTCTTTTGGTAGGACTTCTTTTCTAAACGAGCAATAAATAGGACCTGGCAGAAATACTGAACTCTACAGCTCTGCAGTGAGAAAATCGAAAGAGCCCTTGCTAAGGAACTGCCAACCACAGGTTCAAATCGAAATAAAAGTATTTTGCCCTGGTCCATGAACGTCATGAATATATTGATATGGGGTGTATCCTGTGAGCTTCATTTCTCACAGTGGTAATGAACTAAGTCCCACTGCTGCTTCTCATTGCCGCCGGCACTAGTTGGAGGTGGTTGACAGGGAACAGTCAGGGAAGATGTCATCCAACTCCTCACGGGCTCAGCAATGCAGAGACTGCTCAGCGCATGCTCCCCTGGCAGACTAAGGGCTGCAGAGCTGTTTTGAATGTGGTGCACAGAATCCTTTTGTAGAAAGGATTTCAGAGCCAGAAAACGTCTACTTCCTGATACAATATTTACAGACCCAACTCTTGGACAGTATTATAAATAATAGACACTTTTGATCACTGCTCTGAAATAACGCTCAGAAAATATGAATACAGTAACACAGCTTTCCAAATTTTGGAAATGTCCTCTAATAACCGTGAGGTATTTTCACCAACTTACTTTGTTTCCAGAAACTTCATTGGGATCACTCGGGATTATAGAGAAGGTCGAGAAGGTCCGGCCCAGGGATGGAGAAGGCGTGAGATGCCAGTTCTTCCTTGCACCCTTTGATGAGAAGTGTCTTCTTTCCTTCCTCTTTCTTCCTATGGGGTGGTCTGTCACCCTCCGTCATCCTCTTGGCCTATCTGAGTTCTCACCTGTTTCCTTTGGACTGGTCCTTTGCTCAGTAACAAGCATTTGACTAGGACTCCTGGGCCGTGGAAGATGCGTTCTGCATCCACAACGCCTTCTCCTGCCTCTGAGATCCGTGCTGGCGGAGGGACCACACCCTCCTCCTTCTCAGCCGTCACTGGCGCTCACCCCGCTCTTGGAATGTAGTGGTAAATGCTCTCTGGTTGTCACTCAAGAGCAAGATAGATGGAAGTTTACCAATTTAAAGGTGATCTTTAAAAAAAATTCACACTTTATGCATGAGCATGTGTGTGTGTGTGTTAAGTCACTTCAGTCATGTCCAACTCTTTGGGATCCTAGGGACTGTAGCCTGCCAGGCTCCTCTGTCCCTGGGATTCTCCAGGCAAGAACACTGGAGTGGGTTGCCGTTTCCTTCTCCAAGGGATCTTCCTGGCCTGGGGATCCAACCTGTGTCTCTTATGTCTCCTGCTCTGGCAGGCGGGTTCTTTACCACTGGTGCCATGTGGAAAAACCCACAAGTATAGATTGGTGAAATCTGTTATGAATATATGCATGAATAGATTATGCATTAATCGATGCATGAAGTGCGTTAATCTATGCTTGAGCGTAGATTAAGGAAATTCTGAATTTGTTCTGCAGGTAGTTTTCCGTTTTAGGAAGTAAAATATTTTATTGGCGCATAATTGCTTTACAGGGTTGTGTTAGTTTTTCTGCTTTACAGTAAAGTGAATCAGCTGCATGTATACTTAAACCCCCTCTCTCTTGAGCTCCCCTCGCATCCTCAATGCCCCCAACCCGGTCATCGCAGGGCTCTGAGCTCCGCTCCTGTGCCACACAGCAGGCTCTCGCTAGCTGTCTGCTGCACGTGTGGTAGCATCTATACATCAATGCTACTCTCTCAATTCGTCTCTCTTTCTCCTTCCCCTGCCGTATCCACAAGTCCCTTCTCCACATCTGCATCCCTTTTCCTCCCCTACAAACAGGCTCATCTACACTATTTTTCTTTCCATATGCATGCGTTATTATACAATTATTTGAAATAGTAAACACTTTTGTTTGTTTTCCGATTGTGGCCAAGCCAGTCCTTCCTTCACTTTCAGAAATGAGAAAATTTAAATGGAAAAATGATTCGATCTGTGATCTGTTGAGGATGTCAGATCCTTTAAGCTTGTTTATTTAAGGACTCATTCTGTGGTCAGAGCTCTGCCATTCTATGTTCTGAAATGCCCTGTGTTCTTTTTTCTTTCTGTGATACCCTTGCCAATCTCCAGATCTCACTCTCTCTCTCTTTTCTCCACTGCTTTTGAAAATGTCATGTGGTGAAGGCTGGGAAGATGTCTTTATGAATCCGGGTAAGATGCTGCTGGTGAAGCTGGGCCGACCAACCACAGGGCAGAGGATCCCATCCCGTCAGGCCTGGGTAAGGGTCCCTCTCGGTGTGTAGGTTCCCAGGCAAAGCAGGTTCCAGCCCCCTGGACGGTCCCAGTGAAGAATGACAGCTGCTGGCTGTTAGGGAGAAGCATGCCCACAGCGTCTAGAGGGCCTGGGGGTTTGCAGGGAGTGCTGAAGTCTTGTCAGTGTCCACGTCGAGCATGGCCCCTTCTCAAGTCTACAGAGCTCCCTGCAGTGCAGGGCTGTTTGGAGCTCACTGCTTGGAGACCCCCAAGCATTAAAGTAGGTTTTTCCGTTTTCCCCTTCATCACTTGCCTTTATCTGTTATGCAGGACACGGATGTCTGAGAGTTGAAGCTCCCCAGAAGCCATCTCCTTTCTTAGTGATGGCCCCATACATATAAGATATTTTTCCCAAGTTAAAGAGGCTTATATTCAGATATTCAAAAAAGAGCTGTAAGAGTGAATATTCAGCTTGCTTTTCTTTAAATGCTGCTGCTATTATTAACTGGAGATTTTTGCAAAGCCACGGGAGATGAAAGGGCAGCACGTTCCCGTTTCCTTACTTAAAATGTCTTCTGTTTCATAGATCTTGTCTTCTGGCTGTAGGATTTTGCAGAAATTGCTTTCCAGTTTCTCAGAGAAATTTGAATTGGATAGGAATCCTGTTGGTAAAGATTGTGAACTCCCAGTTTTTCTGAGCAGTGTGTTTTAAAGACTGGGTTTTGCAATTCAGTTAATTTTATTACATCGCTTCCTTCTATGGCAGCTGAAGTAGGTAAGTCCTCAGACACAAATTTATATGATGTCACACACATTATTTATTGATGAATTGTGGGGATGTGCACGTGTCATTTCTTCTGTGCCCCTTTTAGCTTTATATCAATAAAATGCTCCTTAGTCATTTCTCATGTCATTCATGAGAAATTCTCTTTATTTGTTCTGCACAAAGCCAACTGAAAATACTGAAGAAATGTAATGAAGTAGTTACTAAAATAAATATTGTAAATAGTGATGTGCCAGAAAATGCTAAATGAGGAAAGAAATTGAACACGGGGTAGATGCCATGAAACTTAATCAAGCATCTGCCTTTCATGTCCTCAGCAGATTTTCTTAGGGAGAATAACTTTGCATTTGGTCAAAGAGCCTTTGAGAGATCTTGGTGAGCCCAGAGTCGGCCTACAGAGTGGCTTTTGGTTGGCTTGAAATCAAAATGACACTTTTTCTATCCCAGGGTTTTTGTGAACATGGAGCCTCAATGTGCAATTTCTAGAGGCTCTGTTTTCCTAAGACCTGATTATGTGTCTGTTCACCGACTCAGAACTGTGCCTTATTTGTCTTTTTTTAAAAATTGAAGTACAGTTGATTTACAATGTTGTGTTAGTAGCAGGTGTATAGCAAAGTGATTCAGTGATACATATATTAATATATATATGTAGCAGATATATGCATTGTTTTTCAGATTCTTTCCATTTAGGTTGTTACAAGATATCAAATATAATTCCTTGTGCTATGTATGCAGTAGGTCCTTGTTGTTTGGTTTGCACTTGTCTAATAATTAGCCATGTTGAGCATCTTTTCATGTGCCTTTTGGCTATGTATGACTTCTTTGGACAAATGTCTATTTATTAGTAGACCTCTGCCCATTAAAAAAAATTTTTTTTATATTGAGCTGTATGAACTGTTTGTATGTTTTGGCAACTAAGCCCTTCTTAGTCACATCATTTACAAATCTCTCCTCGCATTCCATAGGCTGTGTTTTTCATTTTGTTTATGGTTTCCTTTGCTCTGATAAAGCTTACAAGTTTAAGTCCCATTTGTTTATTTTTGCTTTTCTTTCTTTTTCCTTGGAAGATTGACCTCATAAAACACTGATACAATTTATGTTAAAGACTATTTTTCATATATTCTCTTCTAGGAGTTTTATGATGTCACGTCTTATAAAGACTTTCAGCCATTTTCAGTTGATTTTTGTGTATGGTGTGAGGGAGTATTCTCACTTCATTGATTTGCGTGTGCCTTACTTTATGTCAATATTCAGGGATCTTTGTTGAATGAATGAATGACAAAATCGGTAAAACGTCCTTGCCTCCCGTCCGTCATCTGTCATCCCGCCGCCCCTTCCTGCACCCACAGGCACATCCCTCCCCTCTCTGCTCTCTGGGGGGCGCTGTGGCCGGTGGGGGGCTGGCTCCTGCTTCTTCTCTGTCCTCTGCCGCTGCAGGTCTGCTCCAGGCCACTCACCTGGGGGAGCCTGCCTCTTTTCCTTCCACGCAGAGAGCAATCTAATGGATGATCTCACACTAATGTGTGGGCGCCTGCCAAGAGCAGAGGTTGTTACATGCATTTTAACAAGGACAAGTAAAGAAATTGATTTCTAATTATAGGATGTAAGGCATCATAAAATAAGACTTTTAGAAGCGAGGGCCTCCTGGGAGCCTATTTTGCCTTTGTGCAATTCAGCCCAGTTGCAGAGTGGAGAGGAAAACTCGGGAGTATCATGTGTGGTCCCTTCCCGGAGATGAGGGCCGGGGCCTCAGCCCTGGCTGAGGGTAGCTCTGTGAACGCCCCCTTCTGTGCCATCTGCCCTCTGGGAGACTCACCTCTGATCCTCAGTCAGAGTTGGCACTCGTCATGCATCTAATGCTGGCGCATAATAAGGACTCATCCAAGGTTTGTTATTTTGCTTTAAAATATGTTAAAATGTTTAAAGTATCTGAGACCAAATGTTTTAATGTAGTCTAGACAATTCACTAACACAATTTAGTCTCCAGTGGCATTAGGGGTAAAGAATTCGCCTACCCATGCAGGAGATGTAAGAGACGCAGGTTCGATCCCTGGGTCAGGAAGATCCCCTGGAGGAGGGCGTGGCAACCCACACCAGCATTCTTGTCTGGGGAACTCCATGGACAGCAGAGCCTGGAGGGCTATGGTATGTGCGGTCAGAGAGAGTCAGACATGACTGAAGTGACTTAGCACACATACATGGAAGGGTATGATTAGAATTGGTGTTAATCTTTTGATTCTTTTTCTGGAAAACTCTGCCATGCAGAAACTCTACGTTAAATTTCCAAATCTGGGGTGGGGTGGGGGGATCAGTTGCTAACATTTTAGCAGAAAACAAGCCAACGTTCCTGGGCACTATTGTCATTTTTGGTTTTACAAGACCTCAGAACTAGACTATTTATAATTCTTACATCCTGTGGGTCATTTCTTTTTCTAGTTGGGAGAAATTGCAATGTGTGCCCCAAAGTTAAACTATTTCAACAGACCTTATGGTACTGACTTAAATAAAAAGCATCATTTTCATTGTACCATGACTGAGAGATTGCAATGTGTTCTTTCAGCAATTAAAACCCTTGAGGGTTAATTGGGAGATTTGGATTGACATATACACACTACTATATATAAAACAGGTAACTGATAAGCAGTCTCTGTATAGCACAGGGAACTCTATCAGTACTCTGTAATAGTCTATATGGGAAAAGAGCATTAAAAACTACTGAAATATATATGTATCTGTGTATACCTCAGGGCTTTCCAGGTGGCTCAGTGGTAGAGAATCCACCTGTCAGTGCAGGAGACACAGGAGTCTCGGGTTCGATCCCTGGATCGGGAAGATCCCCTGGAGAAGGAAGTGGCAACCCACTCCAGTATTCTTGCCTGAAAAATCCCATAGACAGAGGAGCCTGGCAGGTTTCTGTCCATGGAGTTGCAAAGAGTCGGACGCAATAAGCACACACATTTATTTTATGTGTGTAACTGGTGTGTATATATAACTGATAAATGTATAACTGATTCACTTTGCCGTACGCCTGACACTAACAGACATCGCAAATCAACTGTGGTGGTGGTTTAGTTGCCAAGTGTTGTCCGACTCTTGTGACCTCATGGACTGTGGCTTGCCTGGCTTCTCTGTCCATGAGATTTTCCAGGCAAGAATACTGGAGTGGGTTGCTGTTTGCTTCTCCAGGGGATCTTGCTGACCTAGAAATCAAGGTCAAATCTCCTGCCTTGCAGGCAGATTTACTGACTGAGCTATGAAGGAAGCCTGTACTTAAAACAAAGCCAAAAAAAAAAAAAAAAAAAAACCATGAAGAAAGTTTGCTGTGTGAGAAGGCCTGGTCACCCTTCACATAGCATCTAGGATCTCCATGAAGCTGCTTGGGGCTGCCTGGGATCAGGCTGGGGGTGTTGGGGCTGCAGCAACTGCTTTGAATCACAGAGGGTTTTAATCACAAGTCTGGGCAGCCTGAGTTGCAAGCCTTTTACTGTTTGATGCTCAGACCGGGGCATTTCGGACATGAGGCAAACTTTGTCTTACTATGTCATTTTGGGGCTGAATCTCTGACTTACCATCCAGGACACGCCTGCCTGATTCTGGTTACGTCCTGTGTTTAAACAAATGACCGAGCTGGTCCTGCCTCCCTGAGGGCTTTATGGCTGGTGTTTTTATCTTTTGACACAGCTCTCATTCTTCCAGCTTTATCTGCGTGTTTCTGTCAAGCAGTCTTTTAGCTTATTTTTATCTTGTTTGCTTCCCTTACCTCTTATCTGCACTTTAAATGAAGGACATGGGGAGAGGATTTTTGTGAAGACCCCTGATTTCCCTAACCGGGCGGTCTTGCTGCTTCTGATCAGTTCTGTGGAGATCCAGATTGTACCGAAATTCAGCCACCGAAGTCCTCACTCCCCGCCCCCCATTAGTCTTCTGGGGCTGCTGGAACAAGATAGCAGGCTGGGTGGCTTAAACCACAGAAGTGTGTTATCTCGCAGCTCTGAAGGCTGGGCATCCAAAATCAAAGTGTCAAAGGTCTGGTTCCTTCCGAGGCTGCAAGGAGAGGCTGTTGCATCATGTCTCCCAGCTTCTGTGTTCTCTGGCCATCCTTGGCGTTCCTTGGCTTGTGGACGCATCACCCCGATCTCTGCCTGCCTCATCACAGACAGTCTCCCTGTGTGCCTGTCTATGTCCCGAGTTCCCTCGTTTGCAAGGACACCCGTCCTGCTGGATCAGGGCCCACCGTCCTTCAGCTCGACCTCACCTTACCTGATGCCCCTGCGACCACCGTGTTTCCAAACAAGGTCATGATCTGAGGTGCTGGGGGTGGGACTTCAGCAGAGGGATTTTGGGGGCACACAATTCAACCCACAACACCCCAAGCGTCACCTGGGAGAAGTCTAGGTTTTTGGAGAAATGCCATCACTCGTTTCGGTGCCTTCTACATCTGAAACGATGACACCACTAGAGTTTGCGGGTGGTCAGAGCGTGTGGTCCATACGGCTTCCTGTGGGTGCTCTAGTCATGTTCTGCTTGAAGCGGCTAGACTCTCCGTTCAGCGTGGCTCCGTGTCTGACCAGGCAGAGCTGAGGGGAGGCAAAGTCACCGAGGCCAATTCAGCCTCTGGGTTTGAGCTCTTCCTCCCGCCTGCGGCCTCTGCCATTCCTCTCACCCTGGGAGCCCCTCAGTGGCCCCTGCTTCCCTTTCTGAACCTTACTGCCTGCTTGTGATCAGGAATCTGGGTTTCTATTTCTTTCCTTTTTTTTTTTAAAGGAAGCTCTTTTTAATTTTATTTATTTCTTTATTTTCAATTTTTTTGACCACACTGCATGCCATGCGGGACCTTAGTTCCCCAACCGGGAATCAAACCTATGCTTCCTGCACTGGAAGCATGGATTCTTAACCACTAGAGCGATTCTGTTTCTTTTTCTTGCCTTTTACACGTTTTATTTTGCTTTAATTAGTTAACTATTGAGATACAGTTGGCCTATAGCATTATGTTAGCTTCAGATGTACAGCATAATGATTTGATACTTATACATACTGTGAAACCATCACCCTATGTATATACAGAATTTAAAATCTTCTTGTGCTGAGAACTTTTAAGATCTATTCTCTTAGTGATTGCTTGTTTTTCTTTTTTAAAATTTTATAATTAAAAAAATTTGTTTGACCTCACTGCATGGCATGTGAAATCTTAGTTCCCCGACCAGGGATCAAACCTGTACCCCCTGCATTGGAAGCATGGAACCTTAACCACTGGCCCACAAGTCTCTGCTTGCTTATTTTTGAGAATTTTATCTCAGGCCCCTTAAGAATACTTCCACAGTCCCATGCACTCAACATTTTCTCTTGCATTTGTAGGGGACACTTTACACTTTACACGGGCGAGTTTTTAAGGAAGTTCTCAGCTGAGCACAGACGTGGTCTCCGTGCAGTTGGGAGTGCACAAGGCTTCCGCTCTGCTCACTTCTCATCAGCTGGTGTAGATGCGGTGCTCTCCTGTGAGATGCAGGGAGCTCAACCTGGTGCTCTGTGACAGCCTAGAGGGTGGGAGTGAGGTCCAGAAGGGAGAGGATATGTGTATACATACGTGTGTCCATAGGTCATACACACAGGTGTATGGCAGACACCAGTACCACATTGTAAAGCAACTATCTTCCAATTAAAACTAAAATATTTTAAAAATGAATTGCTCTTGCAGAAAGCTTCAGGCCATTCTGGCTGTTGAATTTTTAGTCTGTTGGAAGCCTCAGCAGGAGAAGGCGTTGTCTCAGGCTCTGCCCCGGGGAGAGGTCTGACTGAGCAGGGGTTACGGATGTGGCCTTTCTCGGGAGGGTGGGTGGGATGACCCAGGGGTGGTGAATGCAGAGGGGAGAGCAGTGGAATCCCGGGAGGACAACAGCATTTTAAAAGACCAGCAAAATCCATGGCGGATTCATGTCAATGTATGGCAAAAACCACTAAAATATTGTAATTAGCCTCCAACTAATAAAAATAAAGGAAAAAAAAAAAAAAAAGACCAGCAAAGAAAGAGGGAAGGAGACCAGGGCAGGTGAGGAAGGAGAGGGGCCAAGCAGGAAGGTGTGGCATCATTGAGGCTGAGGCGTTTCCAGGAGGGCGAGTGTTCAGTTCTGAGGGTCAGGAGCGTGGGTGACTCTAGCAGCCCGGGGCCTGGTGGAAACGGTGCTCCCGCGCTGAAGCTCATGTCAGAACTGAGCAGGCGGAGTCCGGAGCAGCGGATGCCCTGCAGGATTCTGAATGGAAGAGGAAGAAGAGGGTCAGTGTCCAAAGCAGACTTTCAGGGCCGGGGGAGACCTTGCTCAGTGCTGAGGAGTTTTCCGTGTTGGCCAGGGTGTCACGTGGCATGTCTCTCTGCTCTTTGTAGTTCTGCAAATTGGTCCTTAGATTTAGAGGCTTGATCACAGTCAGGTTTGATCACTTGGGCAAGGCTGCTACTTCAGGGTGGCGTTGTGGCGACGCCAGTGCCTTTGTTGTGAATTTGTCAGCATGGCTGATGGTTGCTGGGAAATATTAATTCATTTTGTTGTTGTTTACTTGCTAAGTTGTGCCCAACTCTTTGCCACCCCATGGACTGTAGCCTGCCAGGATCCTCTGTCCATGGGATTATCAAGGCAAAATACTGGAGTGGGTGCCATTTCCTTCTCCAGGGGATCTTCTCCACACCCAGGGATCGAACATTTGTCTCCTGATTGGCCAGCAGATCCTTTACCACTGAGCAATCTAGGAAGCCCCATTAATTCATTTAGGCATTCTAAATGTGATACTAAGCACATTTCTTAATATTATCAACAGATAATTGCATATTGTCTGCCAAGTGAAACTGCAATTTTTTTTGTTGTGGTTATTAGAAAAACATCAGTTGATGTTTTACTCTATGCCAAGCACTGTTCTAGGTCCTAAGGATAGAATGGTAAATGCAGGTCTGGGTTTATGAAATTTGAAGTAAAACAAAACTCAGGGTTTTGTGAGGTTGGTGACTTTTGTGGCAGAGCTGCTCACGTTGCAGGCAGAACCGGTGAGGACTGTGAGGGAGGATGGTGAGTGGCTGGGATGTGATGGTGGGCAGGCAGCGGTGGGATGCCCAGAGGGACCCAGGAACATGGGTGGTGCCCAGGGACTGAATGGTGCTGGGAAACGGCAGTGAAGCACTGAAGTAATTTTCAGAAATGATCTGTTACCCTGCCAGAAAAAACACATACAAAGTGCAGAGGATTTCATCATGTTATTCTACAATTAAAAAAAAAATCACATGAAAGCAACACACAGACAAACCTATTAGAATGGCCAAAAACCAGAACACTGACCATACCCAATGCTGGCAGGAAAGTGGAGCTCATTCATTCAGGAATTCTCATTCATTGCTGGTTTCCATGCAAAACAGTGCAACCACTTTGGAAGACGGTCAGTCCTTACACAACTAAATGTACCCCTGTCATTCAGTCCAACAATCTTGCTTCTTGATGTTTGCCCAAAGGAACTGAGAACTTATATCCACATGAAAACCTGCATGTGGTTGTTTATAGCAGCTTTATTCTTAAGTTCCCAAGCTTGGAATAAAAAGATATCCTTCAGTTGGTGAATGGCACTGTGGTACATCCTGATGACAAAATATTGTTTAGTACTAAAAAGAAATGAGCTATCAAACCATGCAAAGACACAGGGGAAACTTCAATCGATATTACTAAGTGAAAGAAAAAGTGAAAGTGTTCATCGCTCAGTTGTGCCTGACTCTTTGCTGCCCCGTGGACTGTAGCCTGCCAGGCTCCTCTGTCCATGGGATTCTCCAGGAAAGAATACTGGAGTGGGATGCCATTTCCTTCTCCAGGGGATCTTCCCAACCCTGGGATGGAACCCAGGTCTCTTGCATTGTGGGCAGATTCTTTACCATCTGAGCCATGAGGAAAACCCTGGGAAAAGACTACATACATAGGATTCATACATAGTGTATGACACTCTAGAAAAAGTAAAACGATGAGGCAATAAAAAGCTCAGTGGTTTCCCGGACTGAGGGATTATTAGAAGCACACGGAGGGTTTTAGAACAGGGAAACGCTACATGACATGGTAATGATGGATCTGTGTCTTTACACATTTGTCCAAACCGTAGAATGTGCAACACCAAGAGTTAACTCTAAGGTAAATGATGGATTTTGTGTGATTATGATGTGTCATTGTGGGTTCAGCCTTGATAAAAGATGTTATCATTCTGTGTATGGTGTTGATAATGAGGGAGGCTGTGTGTGTGTACACACGTACACACACATACAAAGGCAGGGAAGTATCTTCCTCTCAGTTTTGCTGTGAACCATAAACTGTTCTAGAAACTAGCCTTTCAAACAAAAGACAACACAGACTATTCTATGTGTGCACTACAAATCCATATGTAACTAAAATATATATAAAATTAACTGGTTTTCATTATTTTTTGTTTCTATTTTTAATCAAACTCTTCCTTCCCTTTTAATGATGTCATTTTGATCCCTCCTTTAAGCAGATTCCCTTTCCAGTGCCAAGCGCGTCCAGATGCCGGGTCTTCTCGGGCTTGTGGGGTCTCTCTGGCTGTTGCTTTCAGGGTCGTTCCACGTCGCTGAACATGTGCTGAGCAGGGGGACCAGGTGGCCTGGGCCCCAGCAAGCCTGCGGGCCAGGCAGGCTCTGCAGCCCTCCTCGGGGTCTGGGTTCTCTCGGGACACCAGTCAGCCGTGCGGGTCATCGGCAGGGGTTAATGGGGGCGAGTCTGCTGCAGAGTCAGCTGCCTCTGGGGTGGGGGCCTTGACCTTCAGCCCAGTTTGTGTCTAGTGATGGGGGGGTCGGGTCCTCACACAGGGCCTGTGCTGTGAAAACCTCCCAGTGCCTGCTCCCCGAGGGGTCTGTCCACCCGAGACCCCGAGCGAGACCCACGGAGGAAAACAAAGCAAAACAAACAGGGGCTTTGGCCCTGACAGCAGAACTGCGGCAAGGGCAGGCGGGCCTCTTAACTTCCCAGGGCCCAGCGCGGCTCGCAGAAAGTTTTTGTTGCTCTTTTTTGTTAAAATTGTGTGTCCCACGTTTCCTTCTCTTTTCTCACACCTTTCTCTCCCTGTCTGAATTTGAGTTCTCGTCTGTTTCCTTTAAGCTTTTCTTTTCTTCTTATGCGTGTTCTCCCTTTCCTTTTTTTCCCCTGGTGCTGGGTTGTCTTGCTTAGAGAGGAAGTGTTTTCCATCTGGAGTGTGAACTCTTGAGAATTGCTCTGTGGCTGCAGATTGTGAAGTGCTGGGCTGCGGTTTCTCTTGCCAACAGCGTTTTGTTCCATGGATCCACTCGTTGAAGAGGAAGCTAGTGTTTGGCGGACATGAGACTTGCATAGACAGAGTATTGCAGTTTAACACAGATGGCATGTCTTGTTGTATTTTATAATAAATTGTTTTTTCAAGAGTGGTTCCCCTTCTCTTCTGTCCTCTCATCTCTACTCTTTTTTTCTTTATTGGAAGTATATTTTGCATGTAATATTATATTAGTTTCAAGTGTACAACATAGTGGTTTAGCCTCTTAACCCCTTTCCCCTGTCTCACCTAACCCCCCATTCCCTTCCCCACTAGCAACTGCCAGCTTGTTCTCTGTGTCTATGAGTTTGTTTCTAGTTTGTTCATTTGTTTTTCATATGGTATTTCTCTTTCTCTATCTGACTTATTTTACTTAGCATGATACCTTCTAGGTCTATCCATGATGTTGCAAAGAGCAAGATTTCATTATTCTTTTAATGGCTGAGTATATTCCATTGTGTGTATATACCTCACCTTCTTTATCCATTCATCTGTTGATGGACACAGGTTGCTTCCATTATCTTGGCTATTGTAAATAATTCTGCAGTGAATATAGGGGTGCATGTATCTTTTCAAATAAGTGCTTTCATTTTCTTTGGATAAATACCCAAAAGTGAGATTGTTAAATCATGTTGTAGTTACATTTTTAATTTTTTGAGGAACCTCTGTACTATTTACACAGGCTGTACCAATTTATTATGTTCCCACCAATGGTGCATTCTGTCTGTCCTCATCCTCACCAATACTTGTTATTTCTTGTCTGTTTTACAATAGCCATTCTGGCAAGTGTAAGGAGCTGTGTCATTGTGGTTTTGGTTGGCATTTCCCTGATGATTGGTGATGTTGAGCATCTTTTCATGTGTCTGTTGGCCATGTGTGTGTGTCTTCTTTAGAAATATGTCTGTATTTATGTCTTTATGCCAGTATCACATTCTTAATTTCTATAGCTTTATAGAATAGTTTGAAATCATGAAGTGTGATGCCTCCAGGTTTGTTCTTTTCCAAGATTATTTTGTCTCCGTGGTTCCATATAAGTTTTAGAATTATTTGTTCCCTTTGTTCTCTTAAAATTATTAGGGACTCCAAAGAGTCTTTTGTTAATATAGCTTATAACTATCAATATTTACTGTATTAGAAATTAAAATAGTGTAAAACTGAAAAGACCAGAACTTACAAATTGTTGTTGTTCAGTCACTTAGTTGTGTCCAACTCTTTGAGACCTTATGGACTGAAGCACGCCAGGATTCCCTGTCCTTCACTATCTCCTGGAGTCTGCTCAAACCCATGTCCATTGAGTCAGTGATGCCATCCAACCATCTCATCCTCTGCTGCCCCCTTCTCCTCCTGCCTTCAGTCTTTCCGGGTATTAGGGTCTTTTCCAATGAGTCAGTTTTTTGCATCAGGTGGGCAAAGTATTGGAGCTTTAGCTTCAGCATCAGTCCTTCTAATGAATATTCAGGGTTGATTTCCTTTAGGATTGATAAGCTTGATTTCTTTGCAGTCCAAGGGAGTCTCAATCTTATCCAGCACCACAAATTGAAAGCATCAATTCTTCAGTGCTAAGTCTTCTTTATGGTCCAACTCTCACGTCCTTACATGACTACTGGAAAAACAATAGCTTTGACTAGACAGACCTTTGTCGGCAAAGTGATGTCTCAGCTTTTTAATACATTGTCTAGGTTTGTCATAGCTTTCCTTAGAAGAAGCAAGTGTCTTTTAATTTCATGGCTGCAGTCATCATCTGCAGTAATTTTGGAGCCAAGAAAATAAAATCTGTCAATGCTTTCACATTTTCCCCTTCTATTTGCCATGAAGTGATGGGACCAGATACCATGATCTTAGTTTTTTGAATGTTGAGTTTTAAGCCAGCTTTTTCACTCTCCCCTTTCACCCTCATCAAGAGGCTCTATGATATACTTTTAAATAACTTCTATGCAGAGTACATCATGTGAAATGCCATATTAATAATTCTCCTGGCAATTTTGATTCCAGCTTGTGAATCATCCAGCCTGGTATTTCACATGATGTACTCTGCATATATTTTAAATTAGCAGGGTGACAATATACAGCCTTGACATACTCCTTTCCCAATTTTGAACCAGTCCATTATTATATGTCTGGTTTATAAGTACATATCCCATTAGCCATCAGAGCCTCTGAAAACATCAGTATATTGCTATATCATGAGTGAATTTCTAAGAATATATATATTCTTGTATAATAAGATTTAAGAAGGTAAGTTAAATCTTAATATAACTGTGAAAATAAGTTTGCTATTGCAGGTCTCAGAGCGGGAACTCCCTAGGGTCCTCAGACCACACTATAAGAACTACTGACTTAGATAGCTGGTAGTGATTTACTGAGCACTGTGTGCTGGGTATGCCAGCTATCGTGGTAGGGAGGTGGGACAGTATTAGAGAGCTTTCTTGGTATCCAGGAATTCATATCACATGTGGGTTCCTGCTCCATCCACGCAGAAGACAGCTTGTATATCTGAAAGATGAGTTTATGTATATATTCTGTGAAAATGATTTGCTTTCTCTTTTATGACCATTAAAATTTCAGTCATTAGGATTACAATCTGTGTATTTGATACTCAAACCCTCAAAGTGTTTGAGTCCGCAGCCCAGCATCACCACAGAACAGTCTTGTGAAATTGAGCCTTTTGATATGGTCACTACCAAGAAAAACTCCAGGGGGTTCAGTTATGTTCCTATTATATGGTTAACCAAGGAAATCTTGAAGGAATAGGTGTGAACAACCATATCCTGTTTTCTATTTATATTCTGGCCTCTTTCAAAAATCCTTTTCTTATAAAAAAATGTGGTGTAAAGGTATCATTTACACTCAGTGAGACTATGTTAAATAACATCATTAATCATTTTCATAGAGCTTTCTGGATATCTCTACCCTCACATCCAAGGATTCAAGGACCAAAATGTAATCACATGCTTGTTCTCCTCAGACAGTTTTGAGGATGCTGGGCCACCAAATAGCCAGATGGTCTCAGAACCCGGAAAAAACGTCACGCTCACCTGCCAGCCTAAAGAGAAGAGTCTGTTAGAGAAAGTGTCATGGGAAAAGATCCAGCCCCAGCAGATCGACGTCTTAATAAGCTGCAACTTGTCCCACGGAAGAAGTTACACGTCCAAGTACCCAAGACAGATACTGAGCAACTGCAGCCACGGCATGAAAAAGGCCTTTGTCACCATACCTAATGTTACAGGCTCCGACTCAGGACTCTACCGCTGTGGCTTCAAAGCCAGCACTGGGGAAAAAGAAACCTTTGTGATAAGGCTGACCGTAACCGATGGTGAGTGGGTGGCGTGTGTCTCCAAGCGTCAAAAATGGGAAAAGCCCACTGCTGTGGGTTGGTTTCTTTTGTCTTTCTCATGACTTTCTTATACAAAATACCTTTAACAATTGAATTTGGTAAGTTGTCAGTTATTGAATGTTATTCTTTATCTTGCTGATCTGTCAATCCCAGATTTAACCATAATAGAGCTTTCTGATATTTTTGGATCTGTCATATTCCAAAAATTTTTTTAAAATTAAGTGAATCTGAAAAATATGTGGTATCAACACCCAGTACGTTTTGACTATATCATTTCTTTTTTTTTTAAGTGTCTTTTTTTAAAAAAATTGTATTAATTTAATTGATTGATTTCTGGCTGTGCAGGGCGTTTGTTGCTGCACAGGCTTCTCTTGAGTTGCAGCGAGTGTTTCTAGTTGTGGCACGTGGGCTTCTCATCACGGGGCTTCTCTGCTGTGGGACATGGGCCCGAGGGCTTCAGCGGTCGTGGCCCCTGGGTTCTAGAGCACAGCTCACTGGCTGGGGTGCCCAGGCTTGGTTGCTCCTTGGCATGTGGGATCTTTCTGGACTGGGCATCGAACCTGTGTCTCCTGCATTGGCAGGCGGGCTCTTTACCCGCTGAGCCACCAGGGAATCCCCTCAGATGTTTAATTTCTAACATTTCAATTCTGTCCAAACTCGCTGACGGTGGTGAGTGGGTTTTATCATCCTCGTGGCTCCATCAGCAATGACAGGAAGGTGTTCGATTGGTACCTGCTGAATCAGCGTTGAGTAGAACGTAATGAATGTGGGGTAACGTGCTTGCTCCTTTGCCAGAGAAACTGAGCTCTGGTTCCCTCACTTGTTTTCAGACCTGCGAGCAGGAACAGACTGGCCCTGAAGCTTTGAGACTGACCTTCAGGGGCTCTCACCTGAGCCGACTCAAGGCCCAGGGCTTATTTTGTATCAGTCACTTGTCTGCTGTGGCATAATGAAGCCCTAAAACCTGTGTGAGAGGAAGAAAAAGTGGTATTTCACCTGCTGAAGTGCAAATACAGAGAGACCTGTGCGGACTTGTATAGAAGTCAGTCCAGAGGCCCGAGTTACAGCCTAGCGGGAGGAAGGCTGTCTCAGACTCCCCCTTTTGCCCCTGGGCAAGGGGAACCTGTCAGAGAAAATAATCTGTGTTTACCGATGACAGAAATTTTATTTCACTCTATTTTCACTCTCTGCTTCCTGCCCTCCTCTCCTTCCTTTCTGCTTTCCTTCCCCCCTTCCGTCCTTCTCCCCATCCACCATATCTCTTTCTCCATTACTTTCACGGGCTTCCGGCCACCTCGTGTGCTTTGGCCTGCGTGTAGACCTTTGAGCCGAGGCTTCCTGGGACGTGGCTGCCCTGCAGACATTCTGCTCACGCTGCCAGCCGCAGCGCCTGCCTGCTTCGGGAAGAAGAGGAGGTTTCGTGTATATAGCAGCCTCCGCAGCTGTGTATGCGAAGGATGTTCTTGGCCAGAGGTTAGCAGTTGTCAGTAAGTGATCACCTTGGCTGGCATCAAAGCTTTCTTTGCTTCTCAAGTGAACAAGAGGGTTAATGCAATGTTGAGTAGGGAGGAAATACTCAGGGGAGAAAAATTAACAGAGGTTCTTCATTTTAAATGGTGACTCCATTTCTTCATACATACAGAGAAAATACGTCTCGCCTTAAAGAAATACTCTTGCATTATAGAAGTGTTTTTAACACCTGGCCAGAAAAAGAAAGAATGAAAGCAATCATTAAGGCTTCTCTGGTGGCTCAGTTATAAAGAACCCACCTCCCAATGCAGGAGATGCAGGTTCAATCCCTGGGTGGGGAAGATCTCCTTGGGAAGGAAATGACCACTCACTCCGGTATACTTGCCTGGAAAATCCCATGGACAGAGGAGCCTGGTAGGCTACAGTCCATGGGGTGGCAAAGAATTGGACATGACTTAGCAACTGAACAACTCAACAACAAGTCTTCTCTCAGAGACCGAGGTAAGGGAGTGTTCTATTCAGAAAATGTCATAACCATTGTCAAACACAGCTGAAATAAGATCATGCCCATTACACGTTGAAAGAGTTATTATAAACATCTTAAATCCTAGAGAAAAATGGATTCTTAGGAGGTATAGTTATTTAACTCTAAATAATCAGTAAAAATGTCTTTCACTTATCCAAATATGACTAAATTCCTTGCACAAAGCTATTTCTTTTCTCTGTACATAAGCCACAGACAGTGTTGAAAATGACTGAATGTAATGATCAGTATAGTTAGGGTTCAAATGTTTTGAATACTTGAAAAATGGATCTTTGACATTCAATTGACAGGTTGAAAGAATATCAATTGGGCCCATTAGTAAAACGTTATAATTGACAGAAGATGATAGCTGTTGACTCAATATTTTGGTTTAATTTCTTTTCGAAATAACTGTAAGTAAAATTGAAGATTAAAAAAAAATCAGATGGAAAACACAAATAGATCACTTGTGTTTCTTTGATGTGATTTGATGATTTCAAGTCCTAGGTCTGTTTGGTCAAAAATCAATGTAGGGATGAAAGCAGAGAGACAGGTATGAGATGTGGAGCTGATCTAATTTATTTCAACTGTCGAGGGAATGGTGATGGTGACACAGATTTTGTAAACTGCTGGGCATCCTTTTGTGAGCTCCCATCAACTTCTTTTATGGGATCCAAAAGAGATTTTCAGGACTCTCGTATTCTACACACATGCATAGGCATGTACACACACACATGCACGTGCACACACATGCACACATGTGCACACAGACACATATACACACACATGCCTCTTCCCCTGACTTTGCCCGCCTGGTTCATCTTCAGACAAGTACCAGGTACTGAGAGGCCGCAGAAAAGATGATATGATGTCAACCGATACATTGTATATCCAGGCCTTGACTTATTTTGAGCAGAGGCAGAAAGTGGCAGAAGCATTATCTCTGCTGAATGAAATGTTTGTTTCCCCTTCTTTGTACTCAAGACCTGGGAAGTAGTCTAAAATGGGTCCAGACTGAGATTTCTGAAATTGAAGCTTGTCTAGACCACAGGGGCCAGGAACAGGGGAAAATGTAGGTATACTTACAATGACCAAAATTATTTTGGACCCTTAATATCCTCTGGATTTTCACTAGTCATGGGAAAAGTATTTTAACTTTCATCAGAAGGATTTTTGAGGTCTTCTAATGTTAACTAAAGAGCATTCTGACTACACTTGTTTTTATTGATTACAAAAAGAATTAGGATCAAAGACATGAAAGCAGTCCTCTAAGAAAGTTTCTGGAGAAGACCTGTTTCTAACTCTGCTAAGAAATATCCTTCTCCAGTCTTTTCCCACTAATGAGGGTATTCAGCTGAACCATCAAGTTTCAAATAAGACTTTGATGATCAGAGCAGTAGAAAGAGTTAAAGCAGAATCTGGGGACTTACACAGAAGGCATGGGGAAGGAGGAGTTGTGTGTGTGTGGGGGGGCTTCCCTGGTGTCTCAGATGGTTAAGAACCTGCCTGCAATGCAGGAGACCCCAGTTCAATCTGGATTGGGGAGATCACCCAGATAAGGCAGTGGCTACCCACTCCAGTACTCTGGCCTGGAGAATCCCATGGACAGAGTAGGTGATTGCAATCAAAAGACTAGGTTGGTGCTGAGATTCTGAGTTATGGGTTAATACAGGAGGTAGTCTCAACTGAATGATAGCTTGGTAAAATTCTGGATGTTGTAAAAGAGCAATGAAAGTTACCCTCAATTCTTTATCACAGGTGGCACAAGGCAGCATTTCAGGACATGTCAGTCAGATAGTACAGAATAAGCAAGAGAAATTGGAGATGAAGGAAAGTAGCTAAGAGTTGGTTGTGACAGTCAGTGCATCAATGAGGGAGCTCTTGAGTGGGCTGCCACCGTCACATCCTGGGTCTTTGGCCAAGAAACAGGAGCCCACAGTTTGATAGACAAATTACAAAGGGCATATAAATTAGAAAAAGGTACCCCTTCCCTGCACCGATGAAGACCCAAGCTCATGTACCAGCTTGGTGATAGGCCCCAGGTCCCCTACCACTCGGCTGGGCACACGTAGCCTGGCGAAGCGGAAGGTGTTGGTCAGATGGGGATGTCAGCCTGTGCCTGTCACCACCTCCACAGTCACTCACACCTTCCTCCTCTCCTCCTCCTAACCCATTTACTCATTCTCACCACAGTTACCTCGTTTCCTTTAGAGTTTCGGTCAGATCTCACCATCTTCATGATCTGTAGCTTCCAGTGCTTCCCTGACATTGATCCATTAAGCAGCTTTAATTTCTCAAACTTCTGTATTGGGAAAGGTGATAGGCTCAAGTCATTGAACAACTGCATCTATTGTCAATGACCCAGACATTACATTAGAAATTACTTGAGATTGAGGATCATGACATCTCTGCTTAGAGATGTCAAAGTATCTTTCCAGAGTATGCTTATTAAGTGTTCTTGACCCATACTGCACATACTGATATTCCTGTATGTTCTAGTAGGCACTGTGTCCATTTCACTTTCCAGTTTTCTAGCTGGATTGCTTCTGGGTTTTCTTCATCAACACTTAACATTTGAGATTTAGTGACTGCTAATCAAAGAAACCTGAGCTCTCAGAAGGTCCATTGGAATGTTTGGGGAGAAAATCCTCATGAGTTTCATTTACATATATATCTTCTAAGAAGTATATCTTCTTTTCAAATTTTTCTTTTTGTGCACATTCTGTCTTCAGTTCAGTTCAGTTGCTCAGTTGTGTCCGACTCTTTGGGACCTCATGAACTGCAGCACACTAGGCTTCCCTGTCTATCACCAACTCCCAGAGCTTGCTCAAACTCATGTCCATCAAGTTGGTGATGCCATCCAACCATCTCATCCTCTGTCATCTCCTTCTCCTCCCACCTTCAATCTTTCCCAACATCAGGGTCTTTTCCAGTGAGTTGGCTCTTTGCATCAGGTGGCCAAAGTATTGAAGCTTCAGCTTCAGCATCAGTCCTTCCAATTCTGTATTAATGGTGTGTAATTACTATTGACAGACGTGGAGGATGGACTTTGTAAATAAAGCTTGCAGAAGTTTTCACTAGGAAATCGTGGGCCCACAGCTAAGAGAATCTTCCCTCACCTTTCTTTTGTGAGGTATGGGTCGACAAAAGGGTAGTGTCGAGGAATAGCTGCTCTAGGTTCTAAATCTTGCCTCTGATGGCTTGCGGAGATTACTGACTCTGGTCTCTGTGCTCCTGAGTTGGACTATGAGACTATTAAGGAAGAGGAATAAATTTCATTTCTTTATTTGGCCTTAGTTTCTGCTAAAATTCATTGTTTTCTCCCAGCTGATTTGGATTTCTAAAGACTTTGAAGTTGTAGACAAAATATAATTTTTAGGGACTTATTAATCCAGAACTTTCTGTCCGACTCTTCTGAATTTATAAGAGATGTGACTATTGTAGGCATTGGAAAAGACCCTGAAGTGGTGGTTGTCTGAGTTGGTCCTTGCTGGGCTCCCAGATACGTCTGTTTCCATGACCTGATATGATGAACATCTGCCTTTTATGATCTCTTCCTCCAGAGAAAATCATGTCGCGACAGCTTATATCCTGGAACCACAGGACTAGAGTCTCAGAGCCCTGGTGTCACTGCCTGCAAGCTCAGTATCCTCTACCAACACAGACCACCACGGTTTTTAGCCCAGTTAAGTCGTCATTAAAATTCTGGATGATAACTGGATATCCAGATGAAACTTACTGTTTCCATCATCACAAATGAGTTAGCTACTCAGTCAGGGCCCTGTGATGTCCTTGTAGCTTTACTTTGGGAGGAGGAAATGGCAATCCACTCAATTATTCTTGCCTGGAAAATCCCATGGACAGAGAAACCTGGTGGGCTACAGTTTATGGGGTCGCAAAGAGTCGGACACGACTGAGCGACTGATCACACATCACAGCTTTACTTTACATTTGCCTCTGCCCACATCTTTCTTTTATGAGTCATCGAATTAAAAAAAAAAGCAAGCAGTCAGTCAATGTGTTTTATAAGCCCTACATCTTGATTTATTCATCTTTCCTGAAGCACACAATCCTGGAATTTTGGCCTGAAGTCATTTTTTGTACGTACCATATTTGTGTAGATAAACAAGAAATTGAATTGAATGATGATAATGACAAGTTAGTATCAGAGAGAAGGAAATGTTGAAAATCTCATGTTAAATTGATTTGATGGAGTTCTTGCATAAGGAGCATTGTTGAGTGTTTGTTGTCATCACTACTGTAAACAAAGTAGTTGGTGGTAGTGTGTGTGTGCGCACATGTGTGCTCAGTCGTGTCCGATTCTTTGTGACCCTGTAGCCTGCCAGTCTGCTCTGTTCATGGCCTTCTCCAGGCAAGAATACTGGAGTGGGTTGCCATTTCCTCCTGCAGGGGATGTTCCCGACCCAGGGATTGAACCTGTATCACCTACATTGGCAGGTGGATTTTTTTTTTTTTTTACCAGTGAGGCACCTGGGAATCCCCAAGTTGATGGTATTAGAAAGCAGCTAATCCTAGGAACTGTTTTTCTTTAAGTGGATCTTTATCCTCAGCCGGAATTTTAAATAATTTTCATAACGC
Organism: Dama dama; assembly: GCF_033118175.1. Lineage (NCBI taxonomy): Eukaryota > Metazoa > Chordata > Mammalia > Artiodactyla > Cervidae > Dama > Dama dama. Next base: position 9,575,801 of record NC_083707.1, read on the forward strand.
TTTCCTCTCCCTAGAAACTCAGAGTTCAGGTAGGAATTCATATTCAGAAAAATGTACTGATTTTCCTCCCACTTAAAATCCATGACCACACTTACCTGAGAGACCTGTCTAATGACTCCAACCGCAAAATAGCCATTTGTTCTTCCTTGTCATGTGTGATTTTTTTTTTTAATTTTAAAACATCTGGGAATTGTTAATAGCTTATAATGATCTCTTAGAGCCTTATTAGGAACCGAACGTAGATGATTGTGTGAATTTTTCCCCAAAGGCAAGTAGCAAACCTCTTAAATTTTTAAAAAGATAGTTCTTTGTATAAGGTTAATGGCATTTCATTCTTAATAGAAATTCTAGTTTTAAATATTGCAGTTCAATTAGTCAGACAACTACTTCCAACTTCAACTGAGATATTTCGAACATGTTCTGACCTGACCCTTGACAAGCATTCAAAGGTGACCTAGTTCATTTTCAGAAGACTATATTATTTGAAAGAAAAATAAATGAAGAATAAACGCAGGCCTGTCAGCTGTAGAGATACATCTTTGAACCCCCCATTTGTATTGTAAAGTTATGTATACTGAAATGATTCAGAGTTTTCTTTAAAGGTATTTATTCAATAGCATAGGGCTTCCCTGGTGACTCAGGTGGTAAAAAATCCACCTGCAATGCAGGAGACATGGGTTCGATCCCTGGGTCGGGCAGATCCCCTGGAGAAGGGAATGGCAACCCACCCCAGTATTCCTGCCTGGAAAATCCCATGGACAGAGGACCCTGGTGGGCTACAGTCCACTGGGTCATAAAGAGTCAGACATTACTGAGTGACTAACACTTTCACATTCAACAGAAGAATATGCTTGGATAAATTTTTATAAAATAAATATTTTTCAATCCTCATTGATCCCTCTCCACCTTATTTTCAGAATTAATTGAATGTAGTTCACTTTGGCTAAAACTCAGAAGTAACTATGATGCTCATAATCTTCTAAATATAAAAGTGGTTTTATTTAATTAACCCACAGGAGGCAGTTCTTCCTTTCACGGATATAGGGTTGAGCTGTTTTAAGTTCTCTGTAGCGCTGGTCAGGAGTGTGAAATGGCTTTAGCAAAGGTGAATAGTGAGTGATGAAAAATCCTTATTATTTCAATGATGGACACGGGCAAGTAAAGAGTAATTGTTGAGATGAGAAGAAACGATGTTAACAAAGGATAGGATATTTCTTGTGACTTCAAATCAAATAATCTTAAAGGATGTGATGATATGCAAATGACTCCCAAATCAGGGCCACATAGGAGGCGTGTTTACAAATATAAAGCAATACAGGTTTGCACAGTGTGATTATTCTCCTGTCGTTTTTCATGTTTTATATTGAGCATTCTGATAAATTCTTCACTCTTTCAGTGTGCATATGTGTATATGCATTTGTGAATTAAGATAACTGTGAATATTTGTTATGAGGAACAATCTGCCAGATGGCAAACATTCAATAAATACATGTGCTTGTGTGGGCAATTTTACACTCACAGGAAACTCACAAATCCCAAATACTTTAATCAAAACAAGTTGTTTTGCTTTTATGTTGATGACTGTCTTTTCTTCCTTGTCTTGTAAGTAAAGATATCAGCTTTGAAATCCAATCATGCAATTCTTTTTTTAATAAAATCACTGGCTATTTTAAAAATGGAGAGAATGGATGAATAGTTAAACTCTAGAGAATAGAGCTGTAGATTTTGAAATTATTACCAGATCCCTTGTTTCTCATAACCATAACATGACTTTTACATGTTTTGTAGAGCAATTAGTAAACATTTTTTCATGTAACATAACTTAAAGTTGGACAGAAAATATTAATGTTCAGCACATTGCTTTCTGTTTCATATTCTGAAAATATCTGTATGACATTTATAGCACATTTATATATACGCCTTTATAAATGTCATATAGTTTGAGGTATAAAGTTTTCTAAGGACCCAAGGGAAAAGTTATAAATAGCAGTTATAAGAACCAAGTGGCACAAGGCTTTGTCTTGGCTGCTATATGACAGCCTTGCATATTATGTTTATGTCTGTGCCAGTCACTCCAAGACGTACTGATAATTAGTCATGCCGTTGTCACAACAACTCTATTCTTATCTACATTTTATGGATGAGGAAGGTGAGGCGTGAAGAGCTTAAGAAACTTATTTCAGGCTTCATAGCTAGTAAGGAGCGGGGCTGGGTTTCACTGCCGTGAAGATGGGCTCCAGCATTCTTGTTCTTAACCACAGCGCTGTATTACTTCTCCAAGCAGAAGGAAAAAAAAAATTAGTGCCATCAACAGCAGCATCACAGGAGAAGCTGGCTATGGTGGAGTTCCACAGCCTTGCACTCTTCCTTTGGGGAAGTGAATAGGTACCATAGGTCACCTACTGAACCAACACGTGGAGCAGGTGTAGGCAAAGGAGGGGGGGTTTGATCGCCCACTGTTTTCTCCCAGCCCCCCATGCTTACATGTACTCAGGTCATCCAGGTGCTGTGTCTGTGGATTCCCCACTGACTCGTCCCCTTTCCTAGGGCTTGTGAGTATCATGAAGTCACGTGAGGGAGGCTGTTCACCCAGTCTCACGTTGTTCAGTCACTAAGTCATTACTGACACTTTGCGACCCCATGGACCGCAGCACTCCAGGCTTCCCTGTCCTTCACTATCTCCCAGAGTTTGCTCGAAGTCCATTGAGTCAGTGATGCCATCCAACCATCTCGTCCTCTGTCGCCCCCTTCTCCTCCTGCCCTCGATCTTTTCTAGCATCAGGGGCTTTTCCAAGGAGTCGGCTCTTTGCATCAGTCTCACGAAGGACAAGTGAAATCAGGTAGCAGGTATTAGGGCCTGGAGGTGATGGCTGGTCCCGTCCATGCCAGAAACTGAGAAGGGGACTTTAGGAGGAGCCCCTGAGCAAAGGCGAGTTAAGGTTCTTGCTGGAGAGAACCGGTGAGAGCTCAGCTCTCAGGCGGCTTCTCAGCTTTGCAGCCGCCTGCCTCCTGGGTTTTCCCCAGGCCCACCCAGTACACTCGCCCCGTGGCAGAGCTCCATTCCCCTGAGCAACTTCCCTGGAATCAGCTCAGAGTTCCCCACACCACCCTCCTTCCATTTGAAGTCTCTCCTCTGTCTCCTTCCTCTCAAATCCTGCTCTCCCTCTAGGTCTTGTAGATGATGAACGACCATTGAACCCAGAGCTGGAGTTATTAGCTATCAGAATAAGGGCAGCGAAGGCTTAACCCTCAGAATCTCCCAAGAAAAAACAAAAGTTTCCTTTCTATGTTAAGTATTCTGAAGAGTTATAGTCTCTCTCTCATATTTATGGACCTTTATTTGAACAGCTAAATACATGAAATATTTCAATGGTATGTTATGCCCACCATGTCTTATTACATGGGTGAAATGTTCATCTAGATTTTAGTGGAACATTTGAAAATTTTCCCATTATATCCTCTTTAATTAGCATAATAGTGACACTCTGAGGTAGAGTTACACTTGGTTAAACAACAGTAACAACAACATGTTGGGGAATTAGAATTAGAAATGAAATCTTCTCCCTACCCAGAAAACTGCTCCACAAGGGTAGAAGGGAAAGAAAACAATTTTATTATTGAATAAGCATTAAACCAGAATTGTGATATGCGTCACAGGCAGTCCACTAAGAGACTGCAAAGACAGAAGGAAATCTTAACTTCTCATAGAGTCCCGCAGATGCAACTATACGTATATTTCCAAGGTAAACAGTAACTAGTCCTGGAGTAGGAGGACTTGAGAGCACCATTTGTCTCACATAGCTCCTCCTAAATTCACCTGGTATCTGAGTGACCACCTGTGTTGGCTAACTGGCTTTATCCAGAGGGAAAATGAGCTTTTTACATCTTTACAGCTAGAGATAGTTTTGCACCTTGAAGCATGGTGCCCTTGGAACTTAGACTCCTGTCTTCCCATAGAACTGAAAGATATGGGCTCGCTTTTCCTTGATGATTGCATTTCAAAGAGATGGCCCTGATTTATTAGATCGGAAAGGATACAAAGCAATATCAGCTAATGGGAAAGATGGGCGGGGCAGAGTCCGGATTGGCTGATTCCCAGAAGGAAAGCAGGTGTTTAGCATAAACCACATTGTGTCAACAGTTCAGACGCAACTAACCACCTTGGCAGTTAAAAGGTGAGAATGCTCTCCAAACCCGACTTCCCGCATACCAGCCAAGGGCAAGCCTTGTAAGCAGGGCTTTCCAAGGACGGCGGCCTTGGGGCTGCTGCACTGACTCTTCTCTGCCCACTGAGTCACCACGGAAGTGAGCAAGATGTGTGCGGGTCTTAACATTCTTGTTCCTGGTTAGTAGCTCAGTCGTGTCTGACTCTTTGTGACCCCATGGATTGCAGCATGCCAGGCTTCCCTGTCCTTCACCATCTCCCAGAGCTTGCTCAAACTCATGTCCATCGAGTCAGTGATGACATCCAACCACTGCATCCTCTCTCATCCCCGTCTCCTCCTGCCTTCAATCCTTGCCAGCATCCAGGTCTTTTCTAATGAGCCAGCTCTTCGCATCAGGTGGCCAAAGTATTGGAGCTTCAGCTTCAACATTAGTCCTTCCAATGAATATTCAGGATTGATTTCCTTTAAGATTAACTGGTTTGGTCTCCTTGCAGTCCAAGGGATTCTCAAGAATCTTTTCAACACCACAGCTCAAAAGCATCAATTCTTCGGCACTCAGCTTTCTTTATAGTCCAACTCTCACATCTATACGTGACTACTGGAAAAACCATAGCTTTGATTAGACGGACCTTTGTCGGCAAACTAATGCCTCTGCTTTTTAATATGCTGTCTAGGTTGACGCTTTTCTTCCAAGGAGCAAGCGTCTTTTAATTTCATGGCTGCAGTCACCATCTGCACTGATTTTGGAGCCCAAGAAAATAAAGTCTGTCACTGTTTCCATTGTTTCCCCATCTATTTGCCATGAAGTGATGGGCCTAGATGCCATGATCTTAATTTTTTGAATGTTGAGTTCTAAACCAGCTTTTTTACTCTCCTCTTTCACCTTCATCAAGAGGCTCTTTAACTCCTCTTTGCTTTCTGCCGTACAACAAAGGGATTCAGTTATATTAATACAAATATATATATACACATATATATTCTTTTTTTAATATTCCTTTCCACTATGGTTTATTATAGAATATTGAGTATAGTTCTCTCTGCTATACAGTAGACCTTATTGTTTATCCATCCTGTGCATAATGTTTTGCGTTTGTTAATCTGAACGCCAATCCACCCCTCCCCCACCCTCATCCCCACCCCCTTGGCAATGAGTCTGTTCTCTGAGTCTGTGAATCTGTTTCCGTGTCATAGATAAGTTCATGTGTGTCATATTTTATTTTACTTTTATATTTTTTTAGTTTCAGCATTTTATTATACTTGTTTTTAATTAATTTTTATTGGAGTATAGGTGATTTACAATGTTGTGTTAGTTGTGTCATACTTTGGATTCCACATGCATGATAATACTTTTACTTTGAGGAGGATTAGTTACTATTCACTCTGAAGAAAAATTAGAGGTTGATGTCATGGTCCTTTAATTCTCTGCAAATAATTTATTCCCTAGGACCTTCTTGCTATAAAACAGGGAAAGGTTTCTGAAATACAGAGAGTATAAAACTGATTTGCACAAAGAAGTTTGACCTTTGAAAACTTGGAATCATATTACTATGCCAAGACCTGCTTGATGCATATTGCAGGCATACAGGAAAGTCTGACAAACTCAAGGCTATCATTATTTCCAGGAGTCCCCCAAACGGACAGCCATCCTACATATGTTTATCAACATCCGTTCTCCCTTTCCCCAGAAAGGTGAAACTAGTTACAGAAACAAACACCCTCTGTTTTACATGACTAGAACAACATGGAATTTCAACATGAAAGAACAGAAGTTAGTTACTTAACTAATTTTGAATGCACACATACAAAATATAAGCACACTCCTGATGATTTACATTCTGTGGTGCTTAAATATATAAAGCACCTCTACGTGTTTTATCTATAGCCACCCCCATAGCCACTCTGGTGTTGATTTCATCATCATTTTGCAGTTGCTAAGAAAAGTGTCCAGAAGTTCAAGTGTCTTGTATTGGGGTCTTCCAGGGAAAAGAATCAGAAGACAGGACTTAGACCCCAAGTCTTCCCTTCTCAATCTATTCTTTTCAGCAAAACTGGGAAGACCCAGAGGAATGGGATGGGGAGGGAGGTGGGAGGGGGGATCGGGATGGGGAACACATGTACATCCATGGCTGATTCATGTCAGTGTATGACAAAAACCACTACAATATTGTAAAGTAATTAGCCTCCAACTAATAAAAATAAATGAAAAAAAAAATCAACATCTTGCTTGGGACAGGTTGGATATTTGCATCGTACCGTGAGTCAAAAATTGGAATCGACCTGATAATGCTGAGTCTGTCCACTCACACATCCATCCTGTGGGAACACACACACCCTGTGTATATCCCATCTGTACCTAGAGTGAATTTGAATACTTCTCCCTTTTAATGGGGTAATTCAGCACAGATAACTTTTACTGGTATCTACCATGTCCTATCCAGGGCTGGCTAGAGAGAGGGTCAGGACCTGTGAGTTTTTCCCAGCATGTTATTTTGATCCAGATATTTAGGTTTTGAATTACCTGGTCTCCCCACTCCATGACCCCACCCCAGACCATAATAAAGGATGAACTGTAAACATCAGTGCCTCCTCTTGCCCGCCTGCCTCTGAGGAAAGGACCAGGAAACATTTCTAGCCAAGCCTTTCTAAAGAAAGGTTTAATAACTCAGCCATAAATACTTGTCATTGGCAGAAACGTAGCCGGGAGGGCTGCAGTCCTGGAGTAAATTATTCATTTATATCTCTCACTGACGTGCTTTAAATTGTTTTAACTGTATTTATCTTTTCTGATGGGTGGGAAAATAATGGCTTTATGGTTCATGACACTTTTGTCCTCCCATGAATCAACATAGCATGGGGATGAAAGTTGAAAAAAAAATCAGCCAAAAAGTGGCTGCCTGAGACGAGACAGTAATTCTTCTTTCTTTAAGAGAGGGGCTTGAGGGCTGACATTACTCAAGCTAGGATCTAGTAGCAGAATTTAGGAAAAAGTGAGCATTAGGAACTATTGACTGACTCCCTAAAGCTTCCACCACCGTTTTCCCTTTTGTTTCTGGTTTTAGTCACATAGGGCCCAGCAAGTTGTGTGGTTACACTAGCCCTGTCCAAGTATGGTTCACATCAATGCAGCCGAGGAGTGGGAGGCACAGAAGAGGTAAAAGGTCAGAATACCTATGGGCTGCCCTGGCAGGCCAGTGGTTAAGACTCCATACTTCCAATACAAGGGGGCACAGGTTTAATCCCTGCTTGGGGAACTAAGATCTCACATGCTGCACTGCCTGGCCAAAAAATTTTTAAAAAAGAAATTTATTTAAAAAGTAGGATTGGTTTTAGGCTGAGATATCTGGATGGTCATGCCTCTGGAGTGTGATTGAATCTCTACCACACTCTCATTCTTTTTGTTTTTACCCACCATTTCATCTCTAATGGCAAGTACACACTGTGCCTTAAAATACTACGTGTTAAAAAATGAGTAAGATGGATCTGAGTCCAACATTTACTAGAAGAGGTTAAAAAGAGCCAACATAGTTCACATGAAAGAATGTGAAGAATCTGAAATTTGGATTTTGGGTTTATAAGTGAGCAGTGTGAAACAAATCACCATACTTCTTAAGAAAGCCATTATGATTCTCAAGGGTTCTGAGTACAGTTCTGCAGAGAAATTCTCTATGTCCTGCACTTTAAATAGAACCATTAAAAATCAGCAGAGTACTCTGTTTTAAGCAGGCAGACCTCTAAGTTTTTCTACTGTTTTTTTTTTTTTTTTCTGATTATTATCATTTAGTACATTTGGAAAATAGCAAAAAGCCTAAAGAAATAATTGCTTTTAATTCTATTCCCTGAAGCTTGTCACTTTAAAATTTTGGCATACTGTTGCCTGGCAGGCTCTTTTTCTCATAAGTTCTATCCTCGATTGAGATATCTTAGCATGTGCATTTGTGAATTCTGGCTTTGAAATGTTACTTAACTTTCTACCTAGAGTCAACAGTTTTCCATTTCATTGAAATTCTTTACACTCATCATTCTAACATCCAGGCCCTGATTCTCAAAGAGGTGGCCCCAAGCCAGCATCACACAGGACCTGCAAATTCTGGGGCCTTCCCAGACCTGTGTGCTCAGTTGCTTAGTCCTGTCCGACTCTTTGTGACCCCATAGACAGTAGCCCACCAGGCTCTTCTGCCACCAGGTTCTTCTCTCCGTGGAATTTTCCAGGCAAGAATACTGTAGTGGGCTGCCTTTTCCTTCTCCAGGGGATCTTCCCGACCCAGGGATTGAACTGTAGTTGCCTGTGTCTCCTGCACTGACAGGAGGATTCTTTATCACTCGCACCAGCTGGGAAGCCCTCCTTTTTTTTTTTTTTTAACTGTAATTAAGATCTAAATAATATTTCAAGAAGTAGGTAAATTATTTTACCAGAGTACTGTCAATGAATTTTTTGATCATAACTTTCATTTTTTTCTTTCACAATTGTTCATTTGACTTAACCTTAGCATCTACTATATTCAAATTATGTCAGCATAGCAATTGTGGTCCTTTTATAAGCCTGTGTTATAATGCAGAATAACTTCAGATATTTTGTTTACTTTTAAAAATGTGCCAAGAACTGAAAAATGTTAATTTCTTATTTGATTGGGAGAAAATTCCCTTGTTCCTTTTGCAGTGGTGATTCAATGTATTTTTGTTGTGAATAAATTTCACTTTCCTTCTCCCCATCATATCTGAACAAAGCCCCATCTTAGATGCTACATACGAGGTCTTTAAAGTGTTCATTTATTTTTCTACCTTTATTCACCTTATAGGTTAAACAAATTTAAAAATAAAAATAATGTTTATTATGTGGTTTAGTCTCTCTTTGCAGTAAACCTTACCAAAGAATGAGTGGAGTATACTTTGAGCTCTTATCATGAAAAAAAATCTCAGCTAAATAGTGAGTCAGGAAGGAAGAAATCATCTGAATGAGAGATTGGGAAGACTGCTGTGAAAAGCATGGTTTTCAGGTTGCCATGGGATTCCAGACAGCCTGGGAATCAGGAAATTAAAGCTCAGTTTCAAGAGGACAGGCAGTTGTGCTGGTCTCTGCCATAGCTGCCCCTTTTCTGCAGGAGGGGGGCCTGGAAAATTCACCACGTAAAGAGAGATGGCCTAAAGACAGCACCTCGGTTTCCATTCAGTCCCGCTTCCGTCAACAACACATTCTGATGTCTTCTGAAAGGAGCTCTGTGCGTGGCGGTGGGTTAGGAGGTGGGTTAGGAGGTGGCTGTGGGCAGGAGGACATCTGAAAGATGAGATGGTCTCTGATCTCATGGGATCTCGGTCCAGAGGGGAGCAAATATTGCTCATTTGAATATGCCTCATTAGACTCTTATCCCAACTCTGTGATGTAATTAGGAGTGTTGGCATCACTTGACAGTTGGAGGAAGCCTGGCAGAGAAGGTTAGGAATTTGCTGGAGGTCAAATAGCTAAATAGTGAAAGAATCAGTGTGAAAATTTCAGATTTTCCCCGGATCGCTGGTCTGTCCAGTTAATACCTGAGTTGGAAAAGTAACATACTTTTCTTGATTATTTTTATCCTAAACTGTCATGAACTAGACAGTATTTCTTTGGTGTTGTTGTTGAATGTCTTATGTGTTTCATGCTCTTATAATTACTGAATGATTTTAAAAAATAGATAACACAGAGATTACATCTTTCTCTTCAAATAGAGAACAGATACTTTAATGATTAGAGATTTGTATTCTGTGTCTGTGATCTCTAAGCCTTGTTAATTCTTTTTTTTTTCTTTTTTAATTTTTTTTCTATTCTTTTTTTATTTCTATTTTTATTTCTTTTTTCTATTTTAATTTCTTTTTTATTTTTAAAAATAAAAAATATTTTTATTCGTTGGAGGCTAATTACTTTACAATATTGTAGTGGTTTTTGCCATACATTGACATGAATCAGCCATGGATTTACATGTGTTCCCCATCCCGATCCCCCCTCCTGCCTCCCTCTCCATCCCATCCCTCTGGGTCTTCCCAGCGCACCATCCCTGAGCACCTGTCTCATGCATCCAACCTGGGCTGGTGATCTGTTTCACCCTTGATAGTATACTTGTTTCAATGCTATTCTCTCAGAACATCCCACCCTCGCCTTCTCCCATAGAGTCTATCTTTTATATTTTGTCCTACCTCCTTTCAAAGACAATGGGCTGCTTTTCTGGGCGCCTGATGACCTCAGCTAGCGATCAGAAGTTGTTTTGTGAAGTTTGCTCTGCGTTCAGTTATTCTTTTGATGAATTTGTAGGAGAGAAAGTGGTCTCCCCGTCCTACTCCTCCGGCATCTTGGCTCCTCCCTCTCCCATAGAGTCTAAAAGTCTGTTCTGTACATCTGTCTAGACAATATTTCTTAAGCAAAATTCCACTTACAGATATCAAAGTTACATACTGTTGTGACGTACTTATTATTATCAGAACTAAGGAGTAATCTTCATTTTTTAAAAAAGATTTTTTTTTTAATGTGAACCATTTATAAAGTCTTTATTGAATCTGTTACAATATTGCTTCTGTTTTATATCTTGGGTTTTTGGCTGTAAAGCATGTGGAATCTTAGTTCACTGACTAGGCATTGAACCCGCATCCCTTGTAGTGGAAGGCAAAGTCTTAATCATTAGATCACCAGGGAAGTCCCAGCAGTAATCTTCATTTATATACCAGTTTCATAGTTTTTTTTTCCTACTAAAGATTTTGTGTTTCTGATTGAGAGTTCATTAGAATGAAGTGCTACCTACTGTGAATAAATGCTTTCTATTCTTATTCTCCTTAAGGCGTCAAACCCACTATTAGATCAAGGAAGTAAGGAAAATCTGTGAGGAGTCAGAGATATTTAGGAGACTCTGAAAGAAGTCTTTTCCCCCTACTCATCCTATGTTTTTTAAATTGGATTCTGTTTTATATACATTTTTATCCTATGATGACTAACATACCCTTTTAAAATTTTCCCAACTTCCTCTCTATTCTAGCTTTAGCTGAATTCCTAATTCCTCCTATAATTTGTTTATTTTTTTTCCTCCTAGGTGAAACCAAGACCCCACACATCCTCTTTGTGGCTGGTGGGGCAGGTTTGCTGTTGCTTATCCTAATTATCACCGTCACTGTCATTACTTATAAGAGGTGAGTACTGCAGCTCCTCCTGAGTAATTCTGATGCTGGAGTTTCTCTATTAATGGCCCAGTAGCTGGCCGAGCTGTCTTGGACTCATGTACTGAGGCCACATCCTTTGGATGCTGTCCTTAAAGGTAAAGGGGGAGCAGGGGCTGTGGGGTGTTAGAGGAGAAGGCTAGAGCAGTTCGTCTCAGAATGAGGAGTGTGCCGTGCGCCCCCGTATCCACAGGTTCAACTGCCTGTCTGCAGCGGTATCTGTCTTCTTCCTCCTGCAAACCAGGTGAGGGGGCAGGTGTGTGTGTGTGACAGAGGGGTCGGGGAGGGGTGGGTTCTGAGGACAAGACCAGGGCTGAGCTCTCATTACATGTGTGCTCAGTCGTGTCCAACTCTTTGCTACCCCAGGGACGGTAGCCCGCCAGGTTCCTCTGTCCATGGGATTCTCCAGGCAAGAACACTGGAGCAGGTTGCTGTTTCCTCCTTTGGGGATCTTCCCGACCCAGGGATCTATCCTGCATCTCTTGTGTCTCCAGCATTGGCAGGCAGGTTCTTTATCACTGCACCACCTGGGAACCCCCAACACCTTCATTTATTCATTCATCAAATATTTATTCTGACCACGGTGAATGAGATGTAATGGCATGCACATTCTAATAAGCAAACAATATGATTTTAAATGGTTATATAATGTCTGAAACAAGCGATAGAGGTGCCTTTATTACAGATTATTGAGAAGAAAGGAGTTGGGAGGGGCTACCCTAGAGAGAGCAGGGGGCCACCTGGCCTCTTCTAAAGTCTCCTACCTTTTGTTGTCTGTGACACACTTGGGAATTTTCTAAGATGTTCTTGGTTGACCCTTCCCTCCTAGCTGCCCCACATTCATCGACTCACCAGTCTAGGTATTTGTTGCAATCTTATTTGTAGTCACATTGGGTTGGAATCATTCCTTATAACTCATGATCCTAACGAATGTGTTAATTTATTTATTAAGTTATTTTTAATTGGATAATGACTTTACCATGTTGTGCTGGTTTCTGCCGTGAAACAACCTGAATCAGTTCCTTGTGTGTGTATTCAGTTCAGTTCAGTTGCTCAGTTGTGTCTGACTCTTTGCAACTCCATGGACTGCAGAATGCCCTCCCTGTCCATCACCAATTCTCGGAGCTTGCTCAAACTCATGTCCATTGAGTTGGTGATGCCATCCAACCATCTCATCCTCTGTCGTCCCCTTCTCCTCCTGCCTTCAATATTTCCCAGGATCGGGGTCTTTCCCAATGAGTCAGCTCTTCATATCAGGTGGCCAAAGTATTGGAGCTTCAGCCTCAGCCATCAGTCCTTCCAATGAACACTCAGGACTGATCTCCTTTAGGATGGACTGGTTGGATCTCCTTGCAGTCCAAGGGACTCTCAAGAGCCTTCTCCAACACCACAGTTCAAAAGCATCAATTCTTTGGCACTCAGCTTTCTTTGTAGTCCAACTCTCACATCCATACATGACTACTGGAAAAACCATAGCTTTGATCAGACAGACCTTTGTTGGCAAAGTAATGTCTCTGCTTATTGATAAGCTGTCTAGGTTGGTCGTAACTTTTCTTCCAAGGAGCACGTGTCTTTTAATTTCATGGCTGCAGTCACCATCTGCACTGATTTTGGAGCCCCCAAAAATAAAGTCTGTCACTGTTTCCATTGTTTCCCCATCTATTTGCCATGAAGTGATGGGACCAGATGCCATGATCTTAGTTTTCTGAATGTTGAGCTTTAAGCCAACTTTTTCACTCTCCTCTTTCACTTTCATCAAGAGGCTCTTTAGTTCCTCTTTGCTTTCTGCCATAAGGGTGATATCATCTGCATATTAGGTTATTGATATTTCTCCTGGCAATCTTGATTCCAGCTTGTGCTTCATCCAGCCCAGTGTTTCTCATGATGTACTCTGCATATAAGTTAAATAAGCAGGGTGACAATATAGTCATGACATACCCTTTTCCTGATTTGGAACCAGTCTGTTGTTCCATGTCCAGTTCTAACTGTTGCTTCTTGACTGGCATACAGATTTCTCAGGAGGTGTGTCAGGTGGTCTGGTATACCCATCACTGGAAGAATTTTCCATAGTTTGTTGTGATTCACACAGTCAAAGGCTTTGGCATAGTCAGTAAAGTAGTAGATGTTTTTCTGGAACTCTCTTGCTTTTTCAATGGTGATCCAGTGGATGTTGTCAGTGTATGTATATCCCCTCTCTTTCAGCTTCCCTCCCACTCCCCATCCCACCCCTTGTGTTAAAGTCTTAGGGAAAGAAGGAACCAAACTTTTGGTGTCCGCTTTTTGAAAGTCTGACACATTGTAGCCATTTATTATATGTTTGTTGAGTGAATGACTACATCCATCTCCACTCCTCTCCCCCAGTAATATGAATGTACATACACACACACACACACACACACACACACTTATGTGTGCTTATTGATAGGCTCTCCCGTAGGTTTCTCCATCTTGTTGCCACGTCCCCAGCCTCCAGCTCTCCAAAGGCGACCCTCACTGCTCACCTGCCTTCTGAGATCCCTCCAACTTGTTCGCCTGCTCCCAGGTGTCTCTCTCCTTCTAACTCATCTGATGTTTCCTGGTTCCTCTTCTAAAAGGTAGACTGGCCACCTTTGTCTCCCTGTTTAAAGCCTGTTTACTGTGCTTCCACTGCCACCAGAATAAAGCTAAACTCATTAACCTGTGTCACAGGCCCCCTTTGCTCAGCCTGATTAATCTAACCTCAGTCTAATATTCAGGGGCTTCCCTGGTGGCTCAGATGGTAAAGCGTCTGCCTACAACACGGGAGACCAGGGTTCGATCCCTGGGTCGGGAAGATCCCCTGGAAGAGGAAATGGCAACCCACTCTAGTATTCTTGCCTGGAAAGTCCCATGGATGGAGGAGCCTGGTAGCCTACAGTCCCTGGGGCCACAAAGCGTTGGACATGCCTGAGCGACTTCACTTTCTTTCAATCTAATATTCATTTGTATTTTCTACTTTACTTACTCTCCTGATATTGACCAGTTGTATTAAAATACAACTCTTCCCCTCTGTGAGGCCACCGAAATGCTGGTTCCCCCAAGTTTAGCCTCAGTCCTGCGGATGTCCTCGGTGTGGGGAACGTGTCCCCTCTGGGGCTGCCCTGCATTCCGCCTCCTGCAAGCGGGCGTGAGGTCACCATCCAGAGTCCCATAGCTTCTCGCCCTCTGCGCCTTGCAGCCTGCTTTCTAGTTTAACCATTTCCTCCTCGCTTGTCTTCCCTGCTATTCATAATGGCAGGGGTTGTGTTTTATTCATGTCTTCGTGCTTGATGGCCTTTAGTGCTAATCTTTCCAAACAGTGGATGGTCCACAAGCATGTGTCTAATTAAGTTGAAACATGAAACCGTCGATGTCCCTTTCTCTGCATCGCAGGCTGCCCTCCAGTCGATCCCTGGTCAGACATGAGCAAATCGAGGTGAGGAACCCAGGTCGTTAGCGGCAGTGAGGGTTTCTCCCCTGCTCCACCTTGGTTGATAAAAAATGCGCCGAGGGCTGACGTGACAGCCGGAGCGCGTGGGAGCACGGGGAGCACAGTGGAGAGAGCCTGAGTGACAGGCGGGTCTCGGGAGGGTCACAGGTGTCAGACAGGATGGATTTTGAGTCATGAGAATGCATCACTTTTACATGAATAGCTAAATGGAACAGTAGAATGTATTGTTCTACTTGGTTAAATGTGATAAAAAGAAGATTAGTGGACCTGAATGCACGATCATGGCCAAAACCACCAAGCAAAAATCGGGTGCTCTTTTCTACCCTGTCACTAGTATTGGTTTGTGGTTGTTGTTTAGAATAGAAACGTCTTGAAAAATGACCCCAGGGCCTGAACCTTCTGAACTCTGTTTTAGCAAACGTTTAAAATAATCCTGCCGCTTCAGCTTCAGATGCGCTGACCTGGAGAGAAGCCAAAATACATCACAGCGTGCCTGGAGGAAACAGAATCCTTCCTCCATGCCTGGCACACACCCAGAAGCCCCTGGGCACCAGCACCCTTTCCTTCTCCAGGGGATCTTCCTGACACAGGGATCGAACCCATGTCTCCTGGATTGGCAGGCAGATCTTTACTGCTGAGCAGCCAGGAAAGCCCATACAGTGCTCCATGTCAGCTATATCTCAATAAAACTGGAAGAAAAAAATCATGTTCTGTTTTCTTTCATCACACTGTATACACTAAGGCTTATGTTAAAATATATTTCTTTACACGTGTATACACACAAATACACACACACACATATATATATACATTTATATATATTTGGACCTACTTGGAAAGTTAACTCTATATTATGATATAACAGGCCTTGTGAATGATAATTTAACAATGAATCAAAGGTCATAGATCTGCATATATTTCCTCACTTGTGAAAAGAGTTTGATCGCTGAGTCAGGAAGAGCCCCTGGAGAAGGACTTGGCAACCCACTACAGTATTCCTGCCTGGAGAATTCCATGGACAGAGGAGCCTGGCGGGCTATGGTCCATAAGGTTGCAAGAAGTGGAACACAGCTGAAGGGACTCAGCAAGCAAAGCAATATAGATGGTTTAGTGAAAGGCCTGAAGGCGTCTGGAAAGCTTAGTTCTTTTGTCATTGTCATCCAGGAAGTTACACTGTGGGCCTTTAAAAGGAACTTTTAATTGTGGGAAATGTCTGAGATTATTTGGAGAAGGTTGTCAGTCATATATGTAATAACCCACTCCGCAGCATTCTTTAGTAAACACTACTGGATATCCATTTAGTTGCCTTTGCCATTTGTGAGCACAATGGAGGATGTAGGAAAAATGGAAAAATTTAGGTCAATGGAATTTTGAGTGACTACATATAAAGCAGCCATGAACAACTGCAGCATAATCAGCAAGGGCATGTGGGTCGGGGTGCAGGTGAGGTATAGAGCGTTTGAAATCATGAGAGTGCTGGGACTTACCTGGGGGTCCAGTGGTTAAGACTTCACCTTCCAATGCATGGGGTACAGGTTCGGTCCCTGGTCGGGGAGCTGAGACCCACATGCCTTGTGGCAAAAAAACAAAACTTAAAACAGAAGCGATATTGTAACACATTCATTAAGGACTTTAAAAATGGTCTACATCAAAAAAATCTTTGGAAAAAAAAAGAAGAAATACTGCTAACGCTGACATGTCATTCTTAATTTCTCCTTTGTACATGTGTTCCCAGAAGGAGAAGGCAACAGCAAAGAGGCCCATTTAAAGATTTCTGGATCACACAGAATAGGGTAAGTGTTCTCAGCATTGTCACTCCCCCCCACCCCCAACTCTTTCGTGCATCCTAAGTGTCTTGTCAGGTCAGTCTGTTTTGCAGCTTGCAGGCTTCTTTTTTATTCTCAATAACCTAACCACACAGTCGCCTGTTGTTCAAGTCTCAGCTATTTGATGAAGCAGTTCTTTTCTGAACTAGTCTCCTATGATTAATACCCTTGGACACTGTTTTACATCCATATAAGTAAAGGAGCAATTACACTTAAAATAATAGTCAACATTGCACATTCAGCCGCTGCCATCAAAGGCCTCTGACGACAAAATTCCCACAAAGTGTGTGACTAGAAACAAGAGAATCCTGTTCTCTCACGGTTCTGGAGGGTTGAAACCTAAAATGAAGGTCTCCGCAGGATCGGGTCCCTTTTGGCATGAGCCCGTGCCCTGTGCTTCTCTCTGGGCTCCCGTGGGTGTCAGGGATCCGCAGCTTGTCAACACATTGCTCAAATCTCTTCCTCTGTCTTCACACGGTGTTCTTCCGCGTGCACACGTGAATGTCTGTGTCTCGTCTCCGTTTCTTTTAAGGGCAACAGTCACATTGAACTAAGGGCCCGTGGTTCTTTAGTATGACCTCATCTTAACCAGTGACAACTGAAGCAACCCTATTTCCACATAAAGTCACATTAATGAAGGTCTAGGAAGTACGTACATTTGGGGGAGGTGCTATCTGACCCGGTGCAGTGCATGATAATATTTCTGTGTCATGAGGTTTTAGTGAGGGTTAAATTAAATTAAACTAATGCATAGCAAGCACATAGAAGGATGCAATACAGGATATTCATTACTGTGATGATGTTTGGATTAATTGATTGATTAATTGGTGTCCAGATTATGAAGCTAGAGACCCTTCTGCTGGGCGGTAGGACTTGGGTTAACTGTGACATTGTTCCCGTCTTTCTACCTGCACCTGCCCCTTCATGTTTAATTGGAAGAGGAGGAAATTTCCTTCTGGGTTTGCAGATAAGATGTATGCTTATTTTTCATGCTCACTCATTGTCTCCACTGTAGGTCAAATATTCCCTCTAATGCACATTATTCTGTTTACAAAATCTTACAATAAAACATTTCCCCGAGTGTTATCTAAAATTACATCCATTGCTCTTCAATTAAATTATTTGCACTTGAATGCTACATGGCGAAAACATCCAGTGCTAAAAAGCTTCTGACAATCCAGGGTGTGCGCTTCAGACTTCTTAATAATCTCTCAGTTTAGCTTTCTTCTTCTATTAAGGAGTTACTGTTTGCAAAACAAGTTTTTGTCTTCCTCAATAACTCATGGTTTGCATCTGGGCACCAAGTGCAAAGCCTGGAGAAGTCTGGCTGTGTTCTGTCACATACAGTTTTTGGGTCTCTTCTCTGTCCTTAGCTGTTGTCCACTCAAGTCAATCCAAAGGCACATTTATTGCTATGAATTCCAGGGGAGGAAAGGCGCTTTGCAACTTCCTCCCCTAGATATTCAGCGCTTCCAGGCTTTTGCAGGCTTTTTGATATTTTGAGGGGCGATTAGAAAGTTAGACAGTCAGCTGGTCTGTCAAAGATAAAGTAGTTAGACTTCCTTGATTCTTTGGGGGCTCTTTTAAAAAAGACAAATTGAGTAGATAGCAATAGCACTTGAGCTTTCCTTTTACTTTCTCCATGCAAACACCAACACCACTCTAAATTTTCAAGCTGCTCACTACTCACCAGAAGGCCTCTCTCTCCCCCTCCCCCTGTTCCCCCACTTCTGTCCCCTGCTCTCTCTCCCCACTCTCACTCACGCCTCTCTATCTTCTGTCACAACATACATACATGTGGTCAAAGTGACTTGATTAGCTAGAGAAGATTAATGATTGTAAAACATCATCTTGAAAGTGAATGTCCTCTTGCTTTTGTGATTTTTAAGTTGTGTTCAGTTGCTTATTCCTAAGCCAGGACACGGTGTACTTTAAAAACATTTCTTTAGTAATTCATCCATTCAACAAAAATTAATGGTTATCCACTATGGGAAAATACTATACTAGACCGTCCATATAAAAATGCGAATTATTGTTCTCTTTGAAATAGGGTAACCTCAGGAAAGAGAATTTTACTTCTAAAGAGGTAATTCATATTCCTCTATATCAAATGATAATCAAGACTAGTCTCTGTTGTATGTCAGAGTTGTGAGATCAAGAATGATTTCTCACAGAAAGTCCATGCAATGAAGAGAATATTTTATGAAATTAATTGTAATAGAAATTTGACCTATATTATGGTTGAATTGAGGGGAAATTTGTTTTGAGTGTCTTGATTAAGTGCTGAAATGCAGTGAGTTATTAACATCCTCTGTGTTTTATCTTTCTAGGCAGCCAACAACTATAGGAGTACCTTCCCTGCCAGTCCACCGTCAGATGGTGCAGGAGAGGACATTTATGTCAACCACCCAACCTTCTCTCGTGTACCCAGGGCTAGAGTCTAAGCCCCTCATAGGAGAATGTAGATGATAACTATTATGTACATGGATCATCGTACAATTTCTTCCCACTATTTAATGTCTACCTTGGATATTGATTGATCAAATTTATTTCATTTGACAAGAAAAATACTGCCTAACCATGGAGAGCATTCTTAACAGATATGTTTTAGAAAACCTGACTCTAATTAGCTTATACATTAAAGGAAACATTGAATCATATAATGGGACAATCCAGGGAAGATCAAGCTTCAGGGAAGGGTTATTTGCCAGGGCTTAAAGATTATGTCCAGAATTAAGAATGGACAAAAGACAGTTTCTGGATCCCCTTTCACAGCATTGGATCTACTTCCCTTGATGTTAGCCTCACTCTCCTTCAGGCTTTCGGCTTGTGTTTCCAAGATGACTGCCGACAACTCTCAGCAAGTCATAATCCTTGCTTCTGCCTGGTAGAGAGCAAGCACATTCGATGACTTGTCCATCATTAAGCAGTCATCATGGCCAGAATATTCATTGGAAGGACTGATGCTGAAGCTGAAGCTCCAGTACTTTGGGCACCTGATGGGAAGAGCTGACTCACTGGAAAAGACCCTGATGCTGGGAAAGATTGAAGGCAAAAGGCAAGGGGGGGCAACAGAGGTTAAGATGGTTAGATAGTATCACTGACCCAGTAGACATGAATTTGAGCAAGCTCCAGGAGACAGTTGAGGACAGAGGAGCCTAGCGTGCTGTAGTCCGTGGGGTCACAAAGAGTCGGACATGACTTCTCGACTGAACAACTATAGCAGCCGCATGGCCAAAAAGGGTGACTGGGCTGAGTCAGTTTAGGGCTTGCCTCTAGAGCTGTGCAGTAGCGGGCCCAAGTCTGTTCCTGGGAAGGAGAGGGGAGGAGGCTGAGGAGGGTGTAAGGAAGGAGGAAACGGGATCAAAGAGCAGGAAGGTACAGAGAAACTCCTTTTGCTTCAAAGTTTTGACCAGGTACACAGTTTGGCCTCATGATATGACTCACAGAGCAATTAGACCATGCCTGTCATTGTCCAAATTCTAGATGGAAGCAACAATGAAAAGTATTTGTGAAACTCAGTAACGGTCATGGTCACCTTGAAACCACAGTGATTTGGTAATGACCAAATACAGTGGTCATTCCTATCTCATGTCCTCATTACTCATCTTTAAAAGACCCTCATTTCTAAAAGATTCATCTCAAAGATTCATTTAGGTTTCAAAGTTGGAGACTTGGCATGATAATCTGAAATGAACCCAAAGCAAATTCTCACATTGTCTAGACAGATTCTTAAGCTGTAATTTACAGTTTTAGCAAGACAGTGGATATGTTGTGGTTTTATCTTTAAATACCATGCACACCAAATAGTGCAATTATTCTGTGAATTATGGAAACTGTGAGTGCCCCTAACTGTTTCAGAAGGGAAAGAATGAAAATGACCACTCCCACTTGTAGTATGTATGTGCAATGAGAGTTAGCTGTCATTTTTGTTTGCTTATAGATACTTATATCTGGATTCAAGAAGTGTTTCCACGTTTGTAACAATGTGGGCAGGCAGTTTTACAAGAAAACCATCTACTGTTTTGTTAACTAGATCAGATCTATGAAAGTGTCTGACTCTATCTGTTTGCATGGTGAAGCAAACTTGGCATCCTTTAAAAGATAAATGACTTCTTCTTCCTAAAAGTTAATCAAAATATTACTTTCTGGGAGAGTCTGATAACCAGTCCTCAATGACTGAATGACATAGGTGAGAAGTAAAAAATTTCTACCATGGCAACATGATTTCAGGGAGGATTTTTATGTAATCCACTTAATGTGTGGTTTATGGAAACCACAATATTGGAAATTTGTCTCTTTTTCCATGGATGTTTTAAACTTTTTAAAAAACGTCTCTCAAAACAGTTATGAGAATTATTTACACTGTTCCTTCTTTTCTAAATTCTTCATCTCCAGGGTCCAGAATTTTTAGGGACTTGGAACCTTCTTAAGTCCTGCTGAAAGTTCTCCAACCTCCTCTGTAGATCCTGCTACACTGTCAGCTCTAATGCCATTGAAACTCTGTTCATTCATTTTCCTTGGACATCTTTACCTAACAAAGCACTTTCATTGTAGTCTCTTTAATACTATACCTAACTTGCTGGAATTGTCAACTGTACCTAATATATTAGGGTTGACAATTATGCCTACTGTATATGTATACAATATATGGTATCCATAGTAGGTATATGATATATATAGTATGTGTGTATATATATGTACACACACTAGTGCACACACACACATATATATATTTCCCTAACCTATTGTACCTCTATTCCAGTTGTTACTAAGGAAACAGGTCCACAGCATGAAAGGTCAGAATTGAATTAAATTATGTGTTAAATCTTTTCTGCAAGGTGCTATTTAGGAAACAAATGCTTCCTAAGGTTCTTTTTTCCATACATAATTTTTATTGGTACTGTGTTAAATAAAATCTGTGTTTTCTTTGAATGCCATTCTTTTAGTATCTGCATTAAAGTAACCAATTACAGGGATTTGCTCTGTGGTGACAAGGTAGGTAAGTTTGTTAAATGCCATCATAGAGTACATAGTTTTGTCAGGGGAAGAAGACATCTTATTAGCCTACAATGATTAGGTATTGATTATATTATCATCAGAGAGATCTTGAACATTATTTAAAAGCCTTTATGCACACTGGAAAAATAGAATAGGAATTTCGTTAACTTGAAATCATGCTTATAAATGGGAGGCAGGTGGATGAGGTTATAATTTGTAGCTAGTAAATATTCATACTTGTAAAATTTTTAAGTAATTAAGTTTATTACTAAAATATACATATACATTTAAAATATATTATCCATTTATGCAGAATGAAATAAAAATAACTTTTATTGTAAATAACCAAATTATGTTTGTTTATCTAAAACTGTATTAAATAAAAAGTCCAGCTGCATTGCAGTAATTTTCTAATTTGGTAGAGTCCACATTGAGATTAGAAGTCACTGTAATCAAAGCGCTTCTCCTTGATTTTTAATAATATGCTGTGTTTTGTACCACTTGTATGAATTTCAGCAAGATTAAAGATATTGTAGAATACAGATGCTTATAAAGTATGGGTGGAGGTGCTAAATTGTGAGTACAAAGTTAAGCTTTTTTCCACAATAATGATAAGAAAATATCTTTGAAAAAATATAAAACAATATAAACACACATTACCATTGTTTTATTATCATTTGTTAAGTCATTGTTAGAATGTCTAGAAAGTATTGACCTTCACATTTAGGCTTTTTGCAAAAATTAGTATACTTTTCCACTGATCTGTCACTGGATTATTCTAAATCGAGTCTCTAAGCTCTTATGCATTTTTCTTTTGCTAGTCATCCAATAGGTGGAACTGTACCTTCTAGAATTAACTGTAATGCTTTCTAAAATTATTTTTTACAAATCTTCAAGGTTGGTTTACGTATTTTACTGTCCCAGGTTTAAAGCACTAACTATGTTGTAAGAAAAGATCTGATTTGTGGGTATGGGTAATAAATGTCTAAAATAATCCCCATTTATTGTCTCTTTTCCCTGCTGGAATGATGTTATGTAGTCACGCTCTTTAGAACATTTTTTTTTTCCAGTTTTATATGTAATCTTAGACTCAGGTTTTGTAGGACATGCAAATGTTTACCTTGATATACTATATTCTGTTGTTTGAATGAATAAAATGTAGCGCTCCACTATCATTAGTTTCACTTATCAGAGAATATTAGGGCAAAATTCCTGATAATATTAACATGAAGGTTAAATGCAGGAAAAAAATCAAATGAGTGACACGTTGTAGCTTCTATCTCAAGCATTTAGTGTGTTTAGTAAGTGCATGTAGTTCAAAGAGTTGCAGTGTGCTGTACAAAGGTCATTCTGACAAAAAAAAGAAAACAAACCCAAACAAAAAACCTGTCCTTCCGGTTTTACGTCCATTGAGACAAAAGATTTCACTTCTGATGATTTTATTTTCTGCTGTTAGAGGGGTTTGTTTGGCTGCGCCCGGTGTTGGTTGCATCGTGCGGGGTCTTAGTTCCCTGACCAGGGACTGAACCCAGACGCCCTGCCCTGGGGGCATGGAGTCATCGCCACTGGACCACCAGGGAAGCCCCTCTGCTTTTCTGAGTCATGTACATATAGCACTACCAGATGCTTTTCCATTTCAGACATTCTTTGTTGATTTCGATATCGTCTTTTCTACAAACTCACCACACACACACACACACACACACACACACACACACACACACGTTTGTCATATATCCATCCTTCCAAAATACTTACATTAAAGTTTTGATTATTTCAATATTTGGTGTTTATTTTTTAATGATCTTGCCAATGCTCTTCTTGGTTGAATACCATGGTAAAAATGATTGTTCATTCTCTCCAGAGTTAATATCTTTTTTTCTGTCTATCATTAACAATTGTCTCTTTTCCTAGTTTACTGTTTTGGTATTTACCATAACTTTACCTCAGACTCTTCACCAGTGGTCTAAAGGATCTCTCCAGATCCTCTGAGACACAGTGGATATTTAGACAATCTCGCCTTCCTAGATCAGAACCTTGACCTGGGCTGATAAGCAGTGGTTATAAGCTCAAGTTATGACTGCATAACTGTCATCCCGACGTCTCTCTTCACCCAGAAAAATAGTGGAGAGAGGACCATGCAAGCTGGTATTGATTCTAAAAAATTTCCCAGTATAAAAGGGTACGAGGTGGCAGATTACAGAGTCTTAACCAGTGCCCAGAACATGGCACGATAAGAAGCCTGTTATGTTTGGGTTTGTGTCTGTAAAAGTTGAGGGTGTTGGTTTTAAGCATTAGAAGCAGATGCTGACTGTGTTATAGGAAAAAAAAAACCCCACAAAAACCAGTTAATTTATGTGAGTAATACGGGTGACTCATAGCAGTTCCAGGATGTTGATGGAATTAGTTTGGAAAACGGAAAATAAGTGGCAACTCCAGGGGTCCGCAAGCAGGAAACCACTTTGAGCTTTGATAACTTTCTTTACTCACTCTTCAAAATTTGATCTCAACTGATTCTGTATTTTTTTGCAAATTCAGTCTTATGATGATCTCCTTCTTATCAATCATTTATTCATAACAGCATTTACTCCAGATATTCAAAAATGCTTATAGTGAATAAGACCATTATCCTTTAAAGGCTTTCCTGGTAGCTCAGTTGGTATAGAATCTGTCTCCAAGGCAGGAGACCCCAGTTCGATTCCTGGGTCTGGAAGATCTGCTGGAGAAGGGTTAGGCTACACACTCCAGTACTCTTGGGCTTCCATTGTGGTTCAGCTGGTAAAGAATCTGCCTGCAATGCTGGAGACCTGGGTTTGATCCTTGGGTTGGCAGGATCCCCTGGAGAAGGGAAAGGCTACCTATTCTAATATTCTGGCCTACAGAACTCCATGGACTGTATTTTTTAATGAATAAGACCATTACCCTTTAATCTCATGACTGCATAAGACTGAACTCTCCAATTTACTCTCAATATTATTAAAATTTCTTGCTACAGTTTTTGATGTGGCTTCAGTTGAGCTAATTTATCTCACTTTTAAATTTTATCATTTCCAATGAAGATCTTCAGAAGCAAATTTGAATTTTTTTAGTTCACGTGGTAAAAGGACAAAGAGATATAATGGCTCAGTAGTTTGTAGAGACATACAAACTTCTAGCCTTTTTATAATCTTGGATGTCTGTTTGATCATCATTTCAATGGCTAATGAATAGCAAGCTATTATAAATTTGGTTTATTGACAAAAATATCATTATATTCTTTTGCTGTGCACTATCATTCTCAAAGCACTTTCTTATGTTATTCCACTTAATTTTTAAACAACTGTAAGATGTAGGCAAGATAAATATTATTATCCCGATTGACAATTGAGGCAACAAAATCCAGAGACACTGTGGGCGCAATTGTGTTTCGTCAGTTGGTTTAACAGAGGAACTCTTACATCCCAGAATCTCCTTTTTAAATGTGGTTATGGGTTAGGTTTGGCCAAAATAAAGCTTTCATGAGATGTGGGCCACTGGGTATTGCTCTCTGTAGGTCATTTTGGACAATGTTGATAAACAATTAGAGAAGGTCTAGCAGGTTCTAGCTTGTCTTTGCCCCTCTATTGTATGTCTTATTTTTCTTATCTTTTCAAAGAATCAAATTTTGGTTCCATTGATTTTTTTCTATTATTTTCAATTGCATTGATTTCTGCTCTGTTTTTAAAATTATTTTCTTTATTCTGCTTGCTTTAGGTTTATTTTGTTCTTTTTTCTCTGGTTACCTAAGGTGTAAGCTTAAGTTATTGATTTTAGGTTCTTCTTCCTTTTCAGTCTTGGCGTGTGTGTGTGTGTGTGTGTGTGAGTTGCTCAGTCATGTCTGGTTCTTTGCAACCCCATGGACCACAGCCCACCAGGCTCCCCATCTATGGGATTCTCCAGGCAAGAACACTGGAGTGACTTCTAGTCCATTCTCCATCAGTCTTGGTGTATAATGCTATAAATTTCACTGCATCCCCCAAAATCTGTGTTTTAGTCACTCAGTCCTGTCTGACACTTTGAGATCCCATGAACTGTAGCCCGCTTGGCTCCATGCAATTCTCCAGGCAAGAACACTGGAGTGGGCAGCCATTCCCTTCTCCAGGGAATCTTACTGACCCAGAGATCGAACCTAGGTCCTCTACATTGCAGGCAGATTCTTTAACAGCTGAGCCACTCCAGTGAGCTGTAGTTTTATTTTTATCAAATTAAAACATTCTGGATTTCTCTTGAGGCTTCTTGGGTTATTCAAAAATGTGTTTTTAAAATCTCTCTATATTTTTGGATTTCTCTGCTATATTTCTCTTATGGAACTCTAATTTAATTTTATTGTAGCCTGAACACATTATTTGCATGATTTCTCTTCTTTTAGATTTATTAAGGTGTGTTTTATGGTCCAGAATGTGGCCTACCGTGGGGAATATTTCATGTGAGCTTGAGAAGAATGTACAGTCTGCTGTTGGATGTAAAGTCCTATAAGTGATCAGTAGATCAAACTGACTGATAGTGCTGTTCGGGTCACCACACTCTTTCTGACTTTCTCCCCATTTGATGGATCACATGCGGATAGAGGCAGGTTGCAGTCTCCAACCACAGCTATGGATTCGTCTATGTCACCTCGCATAGGCGAATTTATAAACGTCACACAGACATCTTATCAGCTTTTGCCTCATGGATTTTGATATTTTGTTATTAGGAACATATTTTTTCGGGACTGTCAATTTTTTGTTGTTGGAGAATTGACAGCCTTATCACTCATGATGTGCTTTTTATCCCTGATAACACTCCTTTTCTGAAGTCTGCCTTGCCTGAAGTCTAATAGTTGCTCTGGCTTTCCTTTGAATAGTGGCAGCATGCCCTGAGCACCTCCAGCTGTGGACTGAACCATGGCAGACGCCCCCAGGAGCCCCCGCAGTGGCCTGGATGCTACGCTCTGGAAGTATCCTCACTGTCTGTTCACGCGTGTGTGGACATGTGCCCCCCTTGGCTATGCTCATTCCTGCCCCGACTCGTCCTTTGGCCCAGAGCCTGGTCCCCGCAGCTGGCTGTGCCTTGGAGGTGAGACTTCAGGGCTTCCTGATTCTGACCGAGGGGTGGGCGGCCTTGGCATTGATGGGGGCTTGAAAGATGCATGAAAGATGGCATGAACCAGCTCCTGTACTGACAAGTCTAGAATGAGGGCCTCTGGCAAATGGGCAGGGGCCTGGTGCTTCTCATCCAAGGGCTCTCATTCTCACCCCACCCCTCACCCCACCCAGGAGCTCCTGGGATCAGGAGACATGGGGCTCCATCTGGGATGAATGTTCCTGGCACTGACTTGGGCCTTTTCTGGGCCCCCCTTCGCTGCCCTGAGCCTCTGCACATCCCAGCCTGTTCTCAACCTGAGCATCTACCTGGACCTGCCTTTTACTCCCCACCAATACACAACCGTGGTCTCACAGTGCGCCCTCCTTGCCTTCCTGGGGGGCTTCACAAAGAAGAAAAAGGACGAAAATGTACTGAGCACCCCTAGGTGCTCCTCAGAGATTGCGCCCCCCCGCCCCCTCCCCAGTGCTGTTGTCTGCAGTCAGCTGTGCTTACAGCGGACCCCTGCTGGTGCTGGTAACTGGTGGGGAAGGGGGTTTCTCCCACCTTCTGAGTAAGTCTCCATCTTTCAGTCAGCATGTGACCTTGTAAGGTTCACAGCTGTCTCCCCAGTGGACTCTCTTGCTCACTCCCCCAGGTCCTGGCTGCAGTTTCCAATCTATTTCCATGATGGCCTGGCACCTGCTGACTAGGTTATTATGATTATGATCTTCCTTTCCCTCAGGTGAGATGGGAAGACTGCAAGAGCTGGGAGTAGGCTTGAGAATTGGGCTCTGATTGTGTTCTTTCTTCTGGAGTATTGTTGTTTAGTCGTTAAATCATGTCTGACCCTTTGCGACCCCATGGACTGCAGCATTCCAGGCTTCCCCGTCCTCAACTCTCTCTCGGAGTTTCCTCAAATTCATGTCCACTGAGGTGGTGATAATATCTAACCATCTCATCCTGAGTTGCCCTCTTCTCCCTCTGCCTTCAGTCTTTCCCAGCATCAGGGTCTTTTCTAATGAATCAGCTCTTCGCATCAGGCGGTCAGAGTATTAGAGCTTTAGCTTTGGCATCTTTCCTTCCAGGGAATATTCCTTTGGAGTGTAGGTCTTTGTCACAGAGAAGGCTCTCAGCGTATTTCACAGTTTGATCCTGTTCGTTGCTGGCTAGATCTGTGAGGGGGTCTTGGATCCTCTTGGTGAGAATTTGGTGGCTTTTGGATCCCTCTCAGACTGTGGTCCCCATGAGTTTCTCACACTCATATTAGTCCACAGCTGTATCCAGCAGTTCGTCCAGCTGACTGTTTAGGTGTCCCTGTTAGTTTTCCACCACAGCACTCTGTGTGAGAAGATGCTGCTTGCTGTAGGTCTCTGGATGTGTCTCTCTCTGCAGACTTTGGGGTGGAGGTTTGCCTTGGAACCTTAGTTTTCTGATAGGTTCAAGAAAAGAGACTTTAGTTTGTTCAGCTTTTTCTTATTGTCGTCTTGGCCATTGCCAAGTGCTTTCTATGTTGGCATTAAAGCCAGAGTCCTTCCCCGAGTGCTTTTAATACGTGTTTCCTGCTGTCTTGGTTTCTGACCTGTTTTTACGTCCTGATGTTGCGAAGCTTCAGTAGAGTGGTCTGACACTAGATTCCCACGCCTCTGACTCTCTCTGTTCCATACTGATTTCTGGCTTCCTTTCATAAGCTACAGATCTAGCTGACAAAATATTTATGGTATATTAAAATTGAACACAAATAAAACATAGAATATAATTGGAAGGTTTGTGTGGATCATATGGTCATACTCAAGTTTCCCTGGCCATTCAGATCAACATCAGGCCTCCTAAATTTTCAGTCCAAAAAGAATCAAAAGGGGAGGGAGGTTCAAGAGGGGTGAGGCGTATGTATACCTATTGCTGATTCATGTTGATGTATGGCAGAAACCAACACAATATTGTTAAGCAATTATCCTCCAGTTAAAGATAAATTAAAAAGAAACAAAGGTAGTAAAGAGACATTCCATCTCAAGCCACAAGAAGACAGTAACGTGTCAAGTCTACCAGTCAGCAAAAACTAGGTCAGAGGCGCTGTCAGTAACACCCACCCAGAGAACACAGTCTGTCTGATGCACCAGACTTCATGATTTTTTTTTTTTTTTTGGATTCTACTAAAATGAATGAAATGTGAGTCAGGAAAGTGTTTCCCTGGTTACCTGTATTAAGTATTAATTTATTTTAAAGATTAGTTGCACAAACGGTAAATGAGAGTCAGAAGAATGCCTGGCTAAGAGGAAACGAGGCAGTCACAACGTGATCAGGGTTTATCTATGAACATTAGGTTTCCGTGGAAGAAACACACAATGGAAAGCAAGGCAAACAAAACTGAATGGCAACCTGAGAAAGTCCATACATCCGGAGTTTCCCAGTCCTAGTCAGTTATATGCTTTTATAAATGGGTGAAAGAGTCACTTTAACATGAACAATAGACCCAAGTCACAATTGCCTTATAGCTTCTTCACTCCATTGGGCCATAAACCAAAACACTGCAAAGATTTTCTCGATAGATCGTTGAACACTTTCTTCTAAAATGTTACCCTCTTTCTCTTTACATGTTAAGGGGGCGGTACTGAAGTTGAACATTTCTACTAAGTTAGACTGACAAACAGACAACCCACTACTGCCCAAGCCCTTGTTACCATCACTCCCCGGTCAGGGAACAACGTTAATAATGACCACCAGCGGTTCCTGTAAGAATCACATGCGTTCAAGCTTCAGGAAGAGACGGTGTCTAGACAGGAAATAAAAAAGACAAAGATGATGTCTTTTACTCAAGAGTCATCAGCAATGACCTGAATTATTTGAGAGCTCACAGTGTTCTGACTCATTCAAAATAATGCTCCCAACCCATAAGCCCAACTTAAACACTCAGTTAAATATAGCATATAAATGTTATTGCTTAAAATATCACACATCGTAATATAAAGTCTCTTTGGGGCTACAGTGCCTCCTGGATAAATATACATCTTACGTCTATATTGAAGAGCTGGGAAGGACAAATGTAGCACAAAGGATGGAATTTCTACATTTTGTTCACGTATGTAGTGAAAAGTTTGTACTATAGGCAATGTTGATTTTACCTGAGATACCAAATGTCACCCCAAGTAAGTCTAAGTTGTGCACAGTGTTAAAAGTAGCAGTGGACAAGTTTTCTGTATCATACCTAGTCCTACCACTTACTATTTCCAAATTTACGATGATTTATGTTAGTTACATTCCTTAGAACCCTCAATGGTCCATGCAATTTAAAATTTAGAATGCCGTCCCCTGTCAGTATTCAAGAAGAGGGACCAATGGTGAGGGTGGGGTCGCGGGGGCTGGGGGGGGGGGGAAGCTGAGCAGATCCTTTGCAGCATTGTTACTTTAGATTATATCCCTGACAGTGAGGTGGCTGTAGTTGGAGTGAAATGCATTATTTCTGGCTAATGGACCTAATGGGCTTCCCTGATGACTCAGGAGTAAAGAATTCACCTGGAATGCAGGAGACGCAGGAGACGTGGGTTCACTTCCTGTGCCGGAAAGATCTCCTGGAGGAGGACTTGGCAACCCACTCCAGTATTCTTGCCGGGAAAATCCCATGGATGGAGGAACCTGGCAGGCTATAGTCCATGGGGTTGCAAAGAGTCAGACATGACTGAAGCAACTGAAACCAATGACCCTAACATTTATCGTTTTGGATATCAAACTCTACTTAGGTCTCTGAAATAAAATCATATTTGTTAAGAAACCATAAACTTCAAAAATAGCAAGGTACTTAAAACAGTTTTGTAATGAATATTGAAACAAGGAAGGATCAAGGGACATTAGCTGAACAACGCTAAACTGAATATAGTTGCTTCATGACTTGCAATGCATCCATTTCCTTAAATGGTGAGTTCCTTAAAGGAGGAGCCAAGTCTTATTCTCTTCTGAATACCCAGCTCTTAGAAGATTCAATAAATGTTTTTTAAAATTAAATTTTGAGATAGTAGGTTTTTTTTTTTTTCCTTTTGGCCTCAAAGAATAGCAAGGAGAGATAAGAAAGCCTTCCTCAGTGGTCAATGCAAAGAAATAGAGGAAAACAATAGAATGGGAAAGACTAGAGATCTCTTCAAGAAAATTAGAGATACCAAGGTAACATTTCATGCAAAGATGGGCTTGATAAAGGACAGAAATGGTATGGACCTAACAGAAGCAGAAGATATTAAGAAGAGGTGGCAACAATACACAGAAGAACTCTACAAAAAAGATCTTCACGACCCAGATAATCACAATGGTGTGATCACTCACCTAGAGCCAGACATCCTGGAATGTGAAGTCAAGTGGGCCTTAGGAAGCATCACTATGAACAAAGCTAGTGGAGGTGATGGAATTCCAGTTGAGCTATTTCAAATCCTGAAAGATGGCACTGTGAAAGTGCTGTACTCAATATGCCAGCAAATTTGGAAAACTCAGCAGTGGTCACGGGACTGGAAAAGGTCCGTTTTCATTCCAATCCCAAAGAAAGGCAATCCCAAAGAATGCTCAAACTACTGCACAATTGCACTCATCTCACATGCTAGTAAAGTAATGCTCAAAATTCTCCAAGCCAGGCTTCAGCAATACGTGAACTGTGAACTTCCAAATGTTCAAGCTGGTTTTAGAAAAGGCAGAGGAACCAGAGATCAACATTGCCAGCATTGATGATGCTGGATCATCGAAAAAGCAAGAGAGTTCCAGAAAAACAACTTACTGACTATGCCAAAGCCTTTGACTGAGTGGATCACAATAAACTGTGGAAAATTCTGAAAGAGATGGGCATACCAGACCACCTGACCTGCCTCTTGAGAAACCTATATGCAGGTCAGGAAGCAACAGTTAGAACTGGACATGGAACAACAGACTGGTTCCAAATAGGAAAAGGAGTACGTCAAGGCTGTATATTGTCACCCTGCTTATCTAACTTATATGCAGAGTACATCATGAGAAACGCTGGGCTGGAAGAAGCACAAGCTGGAATCAAGTTTGCTGGGAGAAATATCAATAACCTCAGATATGCAGATGACACCACCCTATGGCAGAAAGCAAAGAAGAACTAAAGAGCCTCTTGATGAAAGT
Source organism: Dama dama (assembly GCF_033118175.1). NCBI lineage: Eukaryota > Metazoa > Chordata > Mammalia > Artiodactyla > Cervidae > Dama > Dama dama. Next base: position 9,607,612 of record NC_083707.1, read on the forward strand.
GAAAGAGGAGAGTGAAAAAGTCGGCTTAAAGCTCAACATTCAGAAAACTAAGATCATGGCATCTGGTCCCATCACTTCATGGGAAATAGATGGGGAAACAGTGGTCATAGTGGCTGACTTTATTTTTCTGGGCTCCAAAATCACTGCAGATGGTGATTGCAGCCATGAAATTAAAAGACGCTTACTCCTTGGAAGGAAAGTTATGACCAACCTAGATAGCATATTAAAAAGCAGAGACACTACTTTGCCAACAAAGGTCCTTCTAGTCAAGGCTATGGTTTTTCCAGTGGTCATGTATGGATGTGAGAGTTGAACTATAAAGAAAGCTGAGTGCCGAAGAATTGATGCTTTTGAACTGTGGTGTTGGAGAAGACTCTTGAGAGTCCCTTGGACTGCAAGGAGATCCAACCAGTCCATCCTAAAGGAGATCAGTCCTGGGTGTTCATTGGAAGGACTGATGCTGAAGCTCAAACTCCAATACTTTGGCCACCTGATGCAAAGAGCTGACTCATTGGAAAGAAGCCTGACGCTGGGAAAGATTGAGGGCAGGAGGAGAAGGGGACGACAGAATATGATATGGTTGGATGGCATCATCGACTCAATGAACATGGGTTTGGGTGGATTCTGGGAGTTGGTGATGGACAGGGAGGCCTGGCGTGCTGCAGTTCATGGGGTCACAAAGAGTTGGACACGACTGAGCGACTGAACTGAAGTGACCTTATAATCAAAACTTGCAAATATTCAGAAGAGTATTAGGTTATGTAGAATAGGTCTCTGTAAAATTCACACAGACATAGAAAGTGATGGAGAGTGCGTATTTGTCTTATGTACATATTTGTATCAGGAGGAATAGGGAATTTTAGAAAAAGTGGTTTAATAAAATTTATCTGACTGAAATAGCAAGAAGTAATTTTGGAGTTATATTAGACTATGCTGCTTAATAATTTCCTGTGTTTTTTTTAAAAAAGTGGGTCTGAATATTTAGAGAGAGAGAGAGAGGGATAGAAATGAAGGAAGAGGAGGAGAGGGAAGGAGGGAGAAGACAGGGAGAGGGTGGGAAAGGAAGGGAGGAGGGGAGAGGGTGGGATAGGAGGGGGCAGAGGGGGGAGGAGGGAAAGGAAGGGGAGGAGGGAGAGGGTGGGAAAGATGGGGGAGGAGGGTGGTACAAGAAGGGGAGGAGGGGGAGGGTGGGGAGGAGGGGGAGGAAGAAATGCGGAGAAACAGTTCTGAGAACGGGATTTAGGGAGCCTGGTGAGGCTGGTCCCTCTTCCTTTCCCTGCTCCCTTATCTCTAATCATCTCAGGTTTTCCATGGAAGCCACAAGCTTTGCCATCAGAGCTCACACCTGGCACTGATGTGTATCAAGTATTTCAAAGGAGGCGAGAACAAGAGCTGAGAGGTACGGGCTGCCCTGTACTCACATTCTGTCGGTAGCAAGCATTCAGGAAGTACATAGCCACTGACTGGCCTTAGTGATTATATAAATCAGCAGCCTGGTTTCCTAAAATACCTAGATATTAGGATAATTCATGTTTCCATGAATATTTAGATACTCTATCTAATTCTTGCTCAAATGTTGATTTAAAAAATTATTTGTGGATATCAAAATTAGGTATTTTGGTCTAATATTTTTCTTGAATACTTGGAAATAAAGATAGCAGTTTTTCCATCTTGGGAGAATTACCAGATTTGTTTTTTTTTGGTACATTTCAAAAATAGCATAGTAATTGCTTTTGGGCTGTACCCTCTGATGTGCATTTATTCAATGTCTTATGTTGGCTCTAAACTTATACAAGCTTTTGTACTTTTCATACACTTTCCCCAGTAAACATGATTCCCATGATTTTAATAGTGACAGAAAGGGAAAGGAAACTCCATCAAGTTCAGACCAGTTTGTTTTGAAAGCACACAGGAGTCATAGACAGAAGCAGCTGTTTCATTCCGCATTTAGAAAGAATGAGTGTTTGCACCGCCATCGCCCTCCTAAGCATTTTCCAGCCTTCTACTGGCTGCACAGAATTGAAAACAATCCTACATTTTTCATTGCTTTCTTCCAATTCATGACCTTGTCCAGACCTGCTTGGAGCAGGACATTTCAGCACTAGGACTGACCTCGTAGTTCAAGCTTCCCCTCCCATTTTGATTTCTATGATATTATGGAAGCTTCACGTTGTCTCTTTAAAGCCATGACTCTCTAAAAGGAAAAAAATATTTCCTAACTCATTTGGTAATAGTGAGTAAGAAATGCCTAGCTAATATTTAAATATTAAGTTTGAGAAACAGATTCTGCAAGTCTAAATCCAAGTGACAAAGATTCTGTGTCATGAGAGAGAAAGTAGTAAAGAAAGCCACTGAGGTCCAGCACAGTCATGACCACACACATTTCACTTTGGATGTTCAATCCTTTTCTACCAAATGCTCATTTTCAATAATTTTCTTTATTTATTAGAGGATGAGCATAGTTCTGGAGGAAAGCTGTTTTCTAGTTGTATGACACTGTGAAAGCCATTAAAAAATTCTCGATATGACTTCACTAGTAAATGTGTTGATTGCCAATGTCATTTTCAACATTAATATTCTATGATTCTGTCAAACCAGAGTCAACCTAATAAAAATTATATTATACCAGAGTTAGGAAAACACTGGAAATGCATAATAAATTCTCAGTAACCTTACATTTAATAAAGGCCTTCTTTTACTTTATTTTGAAAATAGCAAGCCAGTAAGTGAAGGAATAAGTGACATTTTAAAGGTTAGCAGAATATGATTGTCAAAATTCTGTTTAATTACATAGTTACAGATCATCACACAATAACAAAAATGAAGGAAATCATATACTATTACAGTTCCAACAATATCAAATAACTCGTGAGTAAAAACCATCAATTCAGATGTTCAAAATCTTGATCATGCAAAGTTGTATTCTTGAACTGCTTTTCCTTTTTTACAGTGGGGTGGGGGAAATTTTAATATTGTGTAACTATAACATCTTCCTGGTAGTCATATCTTTTGTAAATTTCTTAAAATTATGAGTAAGATGTTAATAAATTTTCTCTATTAAGAATTGAGATATAGAAACTGTGAATTCAGAAAATGGTAATTCTTGGGCTATGCATTTCATGTATTTTACCAAGGGGAATAATCACACAGACAGATTTTTAAATAATTTAATTTCCTAATTTTATTATTGCCGCATTATAATAATATTTTCTGTTCTGCCAGAAATTCACATTTAGTTTCCAGGGCCAGCTCTTTCTTTGCATTCCCTTTCCAAAGGTGGCCCAATGAGTATTTAAGTACAGATGTCCCCAAACTATTATTTATCTTGGATAAATTGTGATTCAGGATAAAGAATGTCAAATCACATATTTTCCAATAGAAGCAAATTAGCAATGGGTATTTTATTTCTTAACAAGGGCCTAGTGTCCAATTATTTTTACCAAAATGCTCATAAACAGTAAATGGAATCAATGACAAATGACATATGTTTACAGTGTACAGCATAAGACTTCACAAAGTATATATAAATTAATTTAAAAGAGTTTTACAGAAAGCAAACATATAGTACATAATTTAATATAGTTTGAAGATTCCTAGGGATGAGGATTTTACAAGATGGGATAATTCTGTGTGGACCTAAGAAAAAGACCATTGTAGTGGGACATAGAGAGTATGTAAAAAGTCAAACATGTGTGTGTGTGTGAGAGAGGGCGTGTGTGGAGAGAGTAAGAGGTTCTCTGCAGGTCCCAGGAGGTCTCCTGTCATCTGCAGTAAAGAGGATACTGGCTTTCATGCATTATTCATTGTCAAGGGGTAGACTGATTCATTGCTATGCTTTATACACTGCCTGCGAGTGTATAATTGTCTCATCACTGGAAAGAAATTCTATTTCAGGTTGTCACAAAAAGTTGGACTCCACTTTGCCCCACCCCACCCGCTGATACAGCCACATATATTTTTGATAAGAGAAAGCATTGTTCCTTGAATTATGCAATATATATGTAAATCTAAATTTTATTAATCAAATTATTTAGCAACCTATATCAATCATACTTCTAATTCATATTTAATATTAAGATACCCCTGTCATTTTTACTCTTCTTGCCTTTTCAGCTTCTGTCAAATAGTTAATGATACTGAAACACAATAAAAACCCTCTCATAATGTTTTTTTTGAGAGAAATCCTACAGTGACTTTTAAAAAAAATTCTTTAAATCATCTCAGTTTTCTTTTTGTCCTGAATTTAGGTTTTAAATGTCAGATTCCTGAAAATAAGCAACTCTTATGAGTCTTATGTGGATCATTTGAGTGTTAAGATAGTAATCAAGTTCCAGCATGAACACAACTACAGAGATAGCATGGAGACCTTGTGCCATTTGACTCACAATTCTGTGTCTACAAAGAGGGTTGCATTTATGTCCTTTAAAACCATCTTAAAATCAGAGTGCAGACTGAAAAAGCTAACTGTGTCAGCTACTAAACCTACCAAAATAACTATTAGAAAATTAAATCCAGTCGTTCTTCTTCAAACCAGAATAGGGAATATGGAGTAGCAGGCAGAGAAAACAAAGCAAAATAAAAACTTATTAGATAGAATTAGTAGAAGAAAGTTGGTGTATTTCGATTACAAATGTATTTTTCCTTTCCTTTAAGTGTATACAAGATGTTAAAATCTTCAACAAGAGAAAATTGTATGAAAATCACAAGTAAAATGTGTTTTTCATATTATTTAATAATTTAATTTATTTGCTTATCTAAAGTTAATTTAAATAATTGCCTACTGAAGTGTAAGAAAAAACTTGATATGTAAGGCATTTTAATGTAAAAAAAATGCCCAAATTTCAGTTGAAAATGGAAGCTTTCTGAGTTCCCAGGAAAAAAAGGTAGCCTGGATATTATTATCTAGTAAAGATGTGACAATTGCAATAAATAATGAAACAAAAGTGCTACAGAGTGATAAAGATCCCCAAAACAATAATCATAAATATATATGATGAACTAGTAGGAATACAAAACATCTACTTAATTTTTTTTGTTCAACGATCACGTTAGGATAAGTAAATCTGGATTTCCAACAAAGCACTCAGTGATAATATAAAAGTAATAAAACTTATCCTAATCACTCAAGACCTACAACCAGTCTAATGAATTGTCTCATCAAGCCTTTCTATTGAACTAGTGGTGATGGGTTCAGGAAGAGTTAGAAACATCTGAAAAACAGGGAGAGACACTTACACGTGCAAGGGCCTGTTTACTTACAGGCCACGTGGCATTTCTCAGCTCCCGCCATGTCTGACTGGGAGACGCCATGGAGCCAAGGAAACATTCCTAGATTAAAAGCCTGGAACGAGGCAGAGCTGTTCCTGACCATTTCTTTGCCTTTACATTAATTACAATACCAACAGGTTTGGCTTTTCTCCTGAGCAGAGCATAAAGTGGAAATGTTCTTCTACGTGATTGCTTTCAGAGCTGGCTAGCATTCCATCTATCTTGAAAGGGCGTCCAACATCTAATGATACTTCCCCAAGAAGTATCCTGTGTCGCCACTAAGTTGTAATAATTGTAGAAATGTACAACAAAGATTCACATTCTCAGGTAAGAAAGGGAGGATTTGTGATCATTTCAGAGAGCAAAAGTGGGTGACTGTTTTGAATACACTGATAGGGAACACACACATGAGGCTGTTGACCTTTTAATTAGCCCCCAAGCAGTGTCACGGCTAATACACCTTTGTGTTGAAACTCAAATGAGGTTGACTGTACAGAGACGATCCTCGTCTTATTGAAGAGATGTTTAACCATGGGTGTTTTGTGATACACATTCTTTTGTGTGCAATAATTTTCACTAAACCAAAGGAAGCATATTTGATACGTGTTGTCTTTCTGTGGTGACTTCAAAACCTGATAAACCGATGTCTTCTTTTGATTGCATACTTAGTGTGAGGTGAAACTAGTAAAGGCCACGTCTGTGACATAGAACTGAGGTCAGAATGTGAAGACAGCAGAGTCCCGGGGTCATGCTGGACACTTCCCTAGAGTCTTTGTAATTTTGTCTGAACTGTTGCTCTCCTGACTCATCCCGCCATCTTTTTCTGCCCGCCTCCAGGGGACACTGCACTCCACACATCATAGGCTAGAAGTGCATTCATGGCATATCACCTACTATAATTATTAACACAGGTCCAGTGGCAAATTTTTATCTATTTTGAGAAGGCCAAGGTCAGGGATTGTAAAGTATATTAATGATTGGTAAAGTAATTTGAAATTGCAAGGTATTCAATGTCATCATTGATTTGGAGAAAATGTCTAATTTTCACTTTGAGCAGTTTTCAGTATAATATTTGCTATAAGACACAAAATGTTAGAGGCCTAAGTTCAGCCCCACTGAATGTAGACTGCACATTTATTGTGCTGTGTTGTAAAAATAAAATTTGGACTATAATTTTTTTTTACAAGAATATAATTTTCTGTGAAGTAATTAGCCTCCAACTAATAAAAAAAAAAAAAAAAGAATATAATTTTCTCAGCTTCTTTTCACTGTAGCATTAGTGGTCCATTTTAGTAAATGGCTAAAATAACCTAGGGAGTAGGGTACTCATGCTTTTTACTGATTTTCTGAGATTCTGGCCAAAGAATGAGGGGCAGACATCAATTTGATGTTTTTAATATCTACTATAAAGATACCACATGCAATAAATTGGATTTGTAGAAACTACTAACAGTGCAAAGTTATTTGTCCGTCCACTGCTTCTATACTGGACAAAAAGAATAAGTGGTTAATCATTTTATAGGTGATAAATTATTTTCAAACCATAATTGCCCAGTGAAGACAGAGGAAAATTGTACAAGATACAAGGACTAGCACTTTTTCACTACTTGGTGAAAAAGGTGAGGTTTACTTTTAATAAATACATTTCACTTTATTTCACATGCTCTATCAAACAGCCACTTCTCTAACATATAAGTAAATAGGTATTTCTTATTTCACTAAGTTCAAATGGTGGTAGTGGCCAAAACCTACTGATTTATAAGTATTTATTGCATAAACAATTTAGTTCTGAGTGCCTAGTATCATCTGATGAATAAGTTAAAGAAATGTTTTCCCCCCCTTCCCACCAGGATAGAAAACCATCAGGTCACAGTTATTTGTACTTCTCTGCATAATATAACCTCATGGCCTGGTCATGCATACAGTGATTAATACTATCAGAAGAAAAAACGGGGACATAAAAAAGTAAATCCCTTCAGATCCCTTTCCATGGAATATGTGTATCTTCCAGGCTTTCTCTGCACTCAGAAGAGCCTTTGTGACTCATGTTGGGTTCCTTGACCATGGGTTTCTTCCAACCCGATGTGGGAATTCTGACCACCTCCATCCACCTGTCTAAATCTAGATGGAAAGCCATCTGAGTTTCAGAAGGAGTCAAAAGATGTTTTTGGTTTGTAAGTGTCACTACCTCACGATGAAAAAGTCACATGTATATTAAAGAAGAAGATAGTTTCTGAAGGGAGAGAAATGCCTGCAAAGTGTAGAGGCATCTTCAGTCAAAAACCTACAAGCTCGAGTGAGCTGGATACACGCCTGTGAGCCCTCTTCTGATTGCTATGGTTTTGGCTTTATGAAGTTCCAGCAGACTGGTTCAGTAACTTTTCATCTTTGGTTTGTGTAGAACATTTATCTGCTTGTCACGTTGATTACAATGAGCATTGCCTTATGCCAAGTATATTAGGTTAATATAAATTGTCCTATCTGTTCATTTAACCGTTTTGACTTAGCTACAATTTTAAGTATAGCTAGAGGAGTAGGCTAGAATAAGTCTCCAAAAATTCACCATGAAATCTTTTATAGCATTATTCTCATTGTGATGAGATTGAGTGAATGACACAGGAAGGAAATTTCTCTCTCACTGACTCTTTTTATGACATGATTCTCTGAATGAACTGGCCCAAGGTTATGCCTGATCTTTGGGACTCCCCCTCAGTTACACTCACTAGTAATGATCACAAGCAAACAATGTTCTGGAAACTACTTCCTGCAGGTATCATGTCTCTCTCCAAACAGACACAAGAGCAGACTCGTCTAATCAGCAGAATCTCCCCCTCCCGCCCCCCTCCCCAGACCTGCTGTCTGTCCTGCTGGCACATTAATAAAGCTGAGACATAAATCAGGACTTCTGAGGGGCTCTCCCCCTGAGTCCGTTGTAGAAACTTGTGGTCTCTAGGCAACAGCTCAACCGAGTGAGCCGCAGGAGGCTTGCTGTGAGCGCGGCACCACTAGGAGCTGGGCTCAAATGGTCTCAGCCAGGAGTCGCTCTGATGTGTTTCTTCAATGGCATTTCCAATGCAAATGCCACGTGCTCAGGTAATTCGGAGGTGTTCAACCCTGGAAGCTGGGACTTTAGGGAAGGCCGTATGAACATCAGCAACCAGTCTCCTGCTCCTCTGCTGTGTCAGCAAAAGTCACAGCGCAGAGTGTTTGAGTAATTTTCTTTTTACCCCTGAAAGCTTAGGATAATTATTCTTCACAGCCACATTAACTCTTATGAGTAGCATCTTGATGGCATTTTCAAATTCATCTGAGAGATGTGGAGAGTCTAGGTAGTGGCTATAAGTGTGAAATTTATCAAGGAGGGACTGGATACTGCTTTTATCTAGTAGTAACTGTCTATAATGAACTGTCAATCTGCATTCAAGCTATGGCCATGGATGAAAGAAAAATCTCATCACAGGTCAGCAAATCAGGTACCCTTTCAATAGACTAACTCTGAAAGCTTAAACAATTTTGATATTGAAAAAAATATCAGGTTTTCATCTGACAAGACCTAGGATCATGGTTCTTTAAATCCACCTTGGAGTGTTGGGAGCTGATCATCTTAGGCATGTGGCATCAGACAATTCAGGCAGAATGATTTTTATTTTTACTTGAGTAAACTCCAAACTAGAAAAAAAAATATCTACGTTGACCTGAATTAGCCAAATTTGCCCAGTTTATGTGGGAATCACCAACTTCCTTTTAAACCCTATAGGTCTGTCATTAGTCTCAGGGATGAAAGACCTTGTTGTTGTTGTTGGACACATTTTCTCTTATCATCCCAGCCAACCCATATCCAGTCAAAGGAGAGTAAAACCCAGCCAATTCTGGTTATGTAGTAATTACAAGCCCCTGATGGCTCTGAGAACACTTAGGAATGACACCTACCATCCTTCCCCTGCTCTTCTTCTCTTGACTGCAAAATGTCTGCATTCTTCTAAAGTGTATTTTTATCCCTTAATCAGATTGTCATTTAGAGTCCTTCTTTTCCTCCAGGTTAAATGGAAGCTGATTGGGGATCACACCCTATCTTCCCATGTAGCTCAGAGGGGGCCCAAGGGAGAAACATCGTCAACAACAAGGGGTACTTAAACAGAAAGACAGGTCCGTGACGTGACAAGCAGGACAGCCAGACTGGTTCCTCCGCTTCCAGAGTGGTTCCCCGTTTTCACATTGTCACTTCCGTTTGTCATAGGAGCAGATGTGACTACATAAATACTTTGCTAATAAGAAGCCTGTTTTTTTTTTTACAGCACTATTTTAAAAATAGTTATTCAACATAACAATCTTAATTTTAATGCACCAAATTACAGTTTTCAACAATTTAAGTGAGCATATCCTGTCACTCTCAGCACACATGGATATATACGTGTTAGATATAGATGGATACAGCAATATCCATATCTGTATTTGTCTACAGACACACGCGCACACACACAGCACACACACAGAATAGAGCTACAAGGCCCTGCATAATAGTGTTCTAAATTTCGTATTCCCTTAATTGTCACTGGGCTTACTTATATGGAGAGTTGTGGTACCATTTGTAGAGCTTACTGGATTTGTCCCTGTTGAAAATCTCCGAGCCACACAGCTTGTGGCGGGTCACCTTTCTGTCCAAAGACAGACCTCTCATCAGGTGGGAGGACTGAACCCAGAGTAATGCCAGGGGTAATGCCCTCACCCAGGTCCGGTCCAGTCCAACTTGGCAACTTCTCACCCTGCCCAGGTTCCTGCTGCTGTCAGACCCAAAGAATTTTATTTAAATGACTGTTCAGACGATTTGGAATCTATTTTTGTAAAACACGGACTCCCCAACCCCCCACCCCACCCCCATCCCAAGAAACTCAATAAATAAAGGACTTAGCCACAGAATCAAGGAAGCAGAACTCCAGTTTTGAACCTTCTACCGGGACTGGGGACAGACCAGACCCATGTCAATGTTCCCTGCAGTTGGTCCTCCGGGAGGCAGAGGGCGCGCGCCCCGCAGGCAGGCAGGCGGTCCGGACAGACGGTCTCTCTGGTCTCAGCCTCGCCCGGGGTGTCACTGGATGAGGCTGGAGCTGTAGCTGAAGCCGTAGCTGCTGGAGCGCGACAGGGCCGGCTGCGTCTCCTCGCTCTGCTCCGAGGCGTAGCTGGGGAAGGTCTGCGCACGTGCCATCTTCGAGGGCCCGAACCCGTGACCTGGAGGGGCACAGAAGGAGAGATGTACGGGGGCTGGCTCGGAGGGGCGCCGGGCCAGGGGGACAGCGAGCGCCCAGCGGCTGGTTCCTGGGGCGGGGGCTAGGATGTGGTCTTCAGGGCCCAGTGTTGGACCCGAGTGGTGTCTTGTCAGAAATTCTGGATGCCGGAGAACTAGGGAGAACTTTCTAAGGATCTCAGACTTCAATCTCTGGAACAAAAGCACAAAATCTCCCTCCCCCCACCACCATAAGCTGCTTTTTTGGTGGAGAACCTGTAAACGCTTTCTTTTCTTTGATGGTCCCTTTTCAGCATACAGGAACGAATGACACACTCCTTAAAGTCTTTTTGAGCAGCCAACTTCATTTTATCCTAAGCAGTGTCAATTATCAGGAAGAAATACACAGGGGGATAGCGTTTCAGTACCCCGGGTTTGTGAGTAATGGAACCCACTTCATGATGCGGTTATTAACCCAAATGATAAACCTCCATGGTTATTGCTAACTGCTGCTAAGTCACTTCAGTCGTGTCCGACTCTGTGCGACCCCGTCCCTGGGATTCTCCAGGCAAGAACACTGGAGTGGGTTGCCATTTCCTTCTCCAATGCATAAAAGTGAAAAGTGAAAGTGAAGTCGCTCAGTCACATCTGACTCTTCCAGACCCCATGGACTGCAGCCTACCAGGCTCCTCCGTCCATGGGATTTTCCAGGGAAGAGTACTGGAGTGGGGTGCCATTGCCTTCTCCATGCTTATTAGAATGGTCTAAAAGCTAACTCTTACAGAAAATTTATTTTAAAAAATTCTATCTACGATTTTATAGCACAGATGTACCCCTGCGGTGAGAACTTTGTTTAATGCAAAATCCAAAGGTGATTACTGGAAAACTAGTGGAATGCTAACAACAGCAGGAGAAAGGATGCGTTCTGGGGCCTCACATGGACTTCCCCAGGGGTCTGTTCTAAATGAGTCAGGATTGTGCCTGACACGTGAGGATGAGTATCTGATGGATGAGCTCAGTGCGAGAGAAGATGGAATAGACGTGGTGTGCTCTGCTGTCAGAGCGTCTGCCTCGCACAAAGCAAGAAACGTACTGAGTCTGGTTTATACGATTTCTGGTCTCTGGCCAGAAACCCAGGGAAGACTGTCTGTTAACACAGAAAGAGCAAACTCTGCTCACTCCGGGTGGGGCTGCCCTTTGCAAGCTCACGCGCTTAAAGCCAGTCTCATCATCGTCGGGTGTGTCTGACGACTCAGAACCCTATCCTTGTTGAGATCCGGGAAGGAAATGCAGATACATCGGGTAATAATAAAAAGCTAACTGAAGTGGCAGAATCTCCTAACATTAAGAAAAATCATGAGAGCGGAGCCTTCCGTTCTAGATAAATACCCTTTTAGGGGCACTGTTGGCCTGGTTCTCGGGGTGAGCCTCAGAGGAGGGCAGGGCGGAGGGGGCCCCACCGCCCCGGCCAGCCTGCGCGTCTCCCGGGCGTCCAGACCTTCCAACTCCCTCCCCTCCCTCTCGGGGTCCAGAAGCCCCGTCTCCTCTTTCTGCTCCTTCAGGCCCGAGGGTGGCCGGCTGCCTTGCTCCTGCCTGTCGCTCACACGTCCTCATCATCTCAGTAACTGGATCCACAGCTCACTTGGGGGTCCTGTTACATTCCCATAAAACCTCATGTCTTCTCTTTCCTGTCGGGCCGTGAAGATGCCGTGAGGAAAGGGAAGCCGGGTATCGGGGGGGAAGATGGAGCCACCAGAGGCGAGGTCAGGAGTGGGGTCTGAGGAGCTGGCCCCGCGTGACCGGCTGTAACTGACTTTGAGAGACTTACAGGTGTCCGGGTTTCTCGGTTCCCTTCTCTGCACGGTCTGTATGACAGTAGTGGTGTAATACGGCTTTTTGAGTATGAAATCAGTTTGTATCAATTAAATCCATACATGTTAAGTGCATCATCCCTGGTGGCTCAGAGGTTAAGGGTCTGTCTGCCAACGTAGGAGAGGTAGGTTCGATCCCTGGGATGGGAAGATCCCAGGGAGAAGGAATTGGCAACCCACTCCAGTATTCTTGCCTGGGAAGTCCCATGGACAGAGGAGCCTGGCAGGCTACAGTCCACAGGGCCGCAGAGTCAGGCATGACTTAGCGACTAGACAGTAATAAGTCTGTCATCATAGCAAGAGACAGATGCCATGAGGGCCCTTCTCCAGTAGGACCACCATAGGGGCAGTCTGAAGACTTCCCTAAGGAGGTGGCCTTTTTACATGGCGCTTGTATGACAGGGTTGGGATACACTGACTTGATGTTGGAAACTTCAAATTTTACAGTTTGCTTCCTTATCTCACCATTGACTTCCTGGATAATAATTCACAGTTCTTATAAGAGGAGAGACTGGCATTCATGAGCAAAAACCAGTTGGAAATCCTAATATTAAGACTGTGTTCCTGGCCTTGCTTTTACCCTATTACTTAAAAAAAAAATTAGAAATATCTGAAAGAGAGCAATGTGAGAGCACACATTTTATTCACATTACTTGTGGCCTGAAGGCTAAGGTTGAAGTTGTGAAGATAGAAGCGTCTTTGCCCATGCACACACGTTTTGACCCTGGAATCTTGGTGTAAAACTTCAGTCATGTATGTAACATTTGCCAAGCAGTTACCAAAACAGTTCAAGATTCCACAGGGAAGACCATGGTCCCTGAGTTTCCGGGGTCCACAAGCTGCTGTGGGATGCTCAGTAGACAGGAACAGGCAGCAGCAGACATCCACGCAGGGTCTGTGCAGCCAGTGCGGTCTGGGAGCAGAGCAGGACGCCAGCGTGGCCCACGGGCTTGGTTCCAGGGCTGAACACGTCAGTCCAGCCATCACAGTGACCCCTGCTCCAGACTGTGCAGATCCTCCATCCCCTCAGAGGAAACATACAGTTCAAAATCCAGGCGTACTATCCCTTTTTGAGCCTCATTTTCTTGCACAGACAGAACACACTTTCCTAAGGTTTTTTTTTTTTTGGTCATGCCGTGTGGCATGCACGATCTTAGTTCCCCAACCAGGGATCGAACCCCGACCCATTCCCCCTGCAGTGGAAGCACAGAGTCTTAACCACTGGACCACTGGGGAAGTCCCTTTCCTAAGGCATTTTGAGGGTTAAACAAAACAACATAGACTTCCCAAGTGGCACAATGGAAAAAGAATCTGTCTGCAATGCAGGAGACCCAGGTTAGATCCCTGGATCCGGACGATCTCCTGGAGGAGGAAATGGCAACCCACTCCAGTATTCTTGTCTGGAAAATTCCTTGGACAGAGGAGCCTGGTAGGGGTCATGGGATCACAAAGAGTTGGACATGACTGAACACACACACATACTTTCAAACAAAACAACATACAGGAAGACACCTGGGGTGGTAGGTGCCTAATAAATGTTAGTTTTCCCCCTTCTGTCTACATGGAATGTGTCCACACTCTTGTCTGACTTCCTATTCAGTGTCTATACTTTATCATTGCAGTGTGCTGTCCTCATTATGACAGGTTTTGAGTATTATTCTCATTCGGTCATCTTGAAGATTTCTTCATCTCCTCTACAAACAGTTTCTAGTCTAATTGGAAATAAAATGGTGAATTTTTCTTACCTCAATCATGTCTTTACAGACATTTGATAACTGATGCTATTTCATACCACAAAAATAATATACCTCAATCAGAGCTGAACTTATGCTTAATAAATGCTGTTTGATTTTGGCAACAATGAGTATGAGAAGAAAAGAGAGAAATAATTAATCATTTTCTCAACATTCATTTGAATTCTGCCCCTAGGCACTGCTGATGAAAACAAAACAAAAAACAGAAATCAACTTTGTGGCTTAAATTAGAAACTTGCTGGAATAGACTAGTTCACTCCACTCAACAGAGACTCTGTTTCAGTTCTTCCTAAACTTTCCCTCCAGTGCCTTGTGCTCAGTCATGACTGACTCTTTGCGACCCCATGGACTGCAGCCCGCCAGCCTCCAGGCAAGAACACTGGAGTGGGTTGCCGTGCCCTCAGCGGAAACATACAGCCCTGAGTTCAAAATCAGATCAGGGATTATTATTTTCTTGACTTTTTCTCTGGGAGGTATTTGTACTTGCTAATGAAATTCTTTGTTTTAAGATTACATAAAATGATTAAATATAACATGTAATTTTTATCTTCAATTATCAAAAAAGAAAAATTTTAAAGGTTGTTTCATGCCACTATGTTTCTGATATAAACTGTCGATTTGCGTTACACTAATTTACATTCTTGCAGCCATGAAATTAAAAGACGCTTACTCCTTGGAAGGAAAGTTATGACCAACCTAGACAGCGTATTAAAAAGCAGAGACATTACTTTGCCAACAAAGGTCCATCTAGTCAAGGCGATGGTTTTTCCAGTGGTCATGTATGGATGTGAGAGTTGGACTGTGAAGAAAGCTGAGTGCCGAAAAATTGATGCTTTTGAACTGTGGTGTTGGAGAAGACTCTTGAGAGTCCCTTGGACTGCAAGGAGATCCAACCAGGTCATCCTAGAGGAGATCCAACCAGTCTATCCTAAAGGAGTGATGCTGAAGCTGAAACTCCAATACTTTGGCCACCTCATTCGAAGAGCTGACTCATTGGAAAAGTCCCTGATGCTGGGAGAGATTGGGGGCAGGAAGAGAAGGGGATGACAGAGGATGAGATGGCTGGATGGCATCACCAACTCGATGGACATGAGTTTGAGTAAACTCCAGGAGTTGGTGATGGACAGGGAGGCCTGGCGTGCTGCGATTCATGGGGTCGCAGAATTGGACACGACGGAGCGACTGAATTAACTAATTTACATTCCCACTTAGAGGGTATTAAAATACTTTTTATCCTAATGTTAGATAGAGCTGGATTATTAGATTAAAAAATTTTGCCAACTTGAAGGATAAAAAATTGCATCTTGTTTAATTTCCTTTTGCTACAATGAAGTGTTTAAATTTTGTAGTCAAGTGTTTGTGGTTTCTGGTTTTGTGCCTTGAAATAAGTCTTTCTTTATCACATTATTAAAATATTTTCTTACAGGTTGTTTTTACATTTTCATAAATTTCCTCTACTGTCTTCAGCTTTTTAATTCATTGCAAATCTCTCTCGGTTCATGCCCAGAGGATCCTCTGTTGTGCGATGATCATGTTAGCTCTGATGGAAGAGGATGTGGGTTTGAGTTGTTGCTTTGTCCCTTGATTCTTCTGTCCCTCAAGTGTGTAATGGCAGTTATAACAGTTTCTGTCAATAGGATCATGTGTTAAATGTGTTAATTCATGATAGCATAGTCTAATAGTGCATTACATTCGTGTCTGTATGACACAGTATTAGCACTGAGAGCAGGGTACTATACTTGGTTTACACACACACGCAGCGCACCAGTCCAGTCTTCACACTGCAGGAAAGGCAAAGCATTTGTAGCAGCACCTGGATTGATCCTTTGTTATGAGGTTCATGAGTCTCAGTGTGAGCATTTTTCCAAAGGCTTTATGAGATTTTTTTTTTTTCAGTCAAGGAACAAAGGTGTCTCATTTCTGGGAGATACTTCTGGATTATTATTATAATTTTTGTTGATTACTTCCCTCCCACCATTTTTCTTTGCTCTCTCTCCCACGTCTGTTCTTTTTCTAACCTTCTATTATTTATATGTTCTAGTGCTGTTCTGACAATTTTCCAGTCTTTTCCATTTTCACTCTCTTTTCTGCTGCTTTATTTTGTGGATTTGAGGTTTACTTTACCTTCCAAGCTTACTAAATTATAAAAAAGATTCTGCTGCTCTAATTTTAATTTGAAAAAGCTTTCTTTTCCCTTTGTCCTTCCCTCTCTTGTTCTTTCTTTAATATACATTCATATTTTTTGTTATTCATAATGGCACTTTCACCCCCAAAATGATGGACCTTTTTGGCTTATTTCATAAGTAGATATTTAAATATTCTTTTTTTTTTTTTTTTAAGGTTCTCAGCCTTTTAATGCATTTAGCATCTGAGGGACGTAGACTTTCTCTGAAGATTTTGGGAACCAAAACACCTGGATTCTAGAGGCTCATTCTAATGGTTATCTTACAGACATTCCCTCTCCCTCTGTCTCTGTGAAGCGGCACACAGCTGTTCATTTCCTGATGGAGAGCTCCTGGGACTTGGATGTTTGAGATGGATGCCGTTTATCTTTGGAATCCCTTCCTTCCTGCACTGGCAGAATCCAAATCTCTGGGCCTTCCACAACACATATCTTTAAAGATTAGAAAATTTTGAATGGAAAAATGCATATGATTTAATTCTATGTACCCTCCTCTAGTTAAGAGAAACTGATGAGTTAGTCACATTCTAATGCTGGAAAAAAAAATCAAACAATATCCTTTTAATACTTTAATTTGCTTTAAAGATGTTTTAATTTGATTCATACAGAATTATGTTCTTTAATACCCATTTCATAAATTTTTGAGACCAAAAACAGTCTATTATTTTGGCTGATGTACCATTTATTTATTCCTATTGCATACATTTCATTTCTCTTGTACTCTAATTACCTACTGGGATACTAATTTTATACAGCTGTGATATTAATTTTCTACAACAGTAAAATTTAGTTGAACTCTGTCAGCAGACTGCATTTGAATAGCTGTGGAATTTATAAGCAATCTGTGGCAGCTAATAAAATGGTAAATATTAACATGGGATAATCAAAGTTGAAACAGAGAATAGGTGAAAAAAATTTATTAATGTGCTCAAAAAGAGAAATGGGAAAATATGTAAAAATAAAAGTAGATATATTTAGTTTTTGAGCTATAAATTTTTCATTGCTATTTTTAAGAATTTAGGTAT
This sequence comes from Dama dama, assembly GCF_033118175.1. Lineage (NCBI taxonomy): Eukaryota > Metazoa > Chordata > Mammalia > Artiodactyla > Cervidae > Dama > Dama dama. The sequence goes on from NC_083707.1 coordinate 9,624,933, forward strand.
ACATTTTTTAATATAATGTTAATATAAATTTGTTTAGTTGCTAAGTTGTGTCCAACTCTTTTATGACCCCATGAACCTGCCAGGCTCCTCTGTCCATGGGATTTCCCAGGCAAGAATATTGAGGACTGGGTTGCCCTTCTCTGTTAATATAAATGAGTTACATATTGATACACCTTTGTTTCCATTTTGAACGTATTTATAGAAAGTTTTAGCAATCAAGGAACTATTAAGGATCATGAAGTAGGGTGCGCCCAGTTCAAGTTGAGATCTGCAGAGCTAGTACCTGAAGCATCTTAACAAATTTACTATCTAGTCACATTAATTGCCTGCAAAGTAATTACAAGAATACATATCAGCTGATCATCCTTAAGATGACATCTTAAGGAGAAAATGGAGAATTTCATTTGCAGTAATTCTTCTCTAAAGATTTTAAATGAATGCATAGAAACACTTTTCCAAGAGAGCGGGTCTTTCCTATATAGTATATGAGATTTATTATGAGAGTTATAAATTAGAGATTTGATTTATGACAGAAATAGAAAAAATTGAATGTCACATAAGTTTACACAGGAGGAAGTTTGCAAAAAAAAAAAAAGACTAAATATGAGGGAGATAAACAAGTTGTCAGGTTTTCATATAACGTAGTACAGTTTTATTCTGCAGTGGATACAACGTTGAGCTTGCGTTTAGTCTGAGGACTCTAAGATGAGTTTGAGGGTGTGTGTCCAGAAACCTGCTTGGCACTCAACACATCTGATTTCTTGTCTCATCCTATGAAGAAATTTACCTTGAACTTCTCCTTCTAGTAAGGATTAGGTTGAGTTTTCAGAGATCTGGGAAACATTCTGAGAACCTCAAACAAAATTATGTCTTCTTAGATTTTTTAAAAATACTTATTTGACAGCTTTGGGTCTTAGTTGTGGGCCCTTAGTTCCCTGACTAGGGATCGAACCCACAGCCCCTCTATTGGAAGGTGGATTCTTAGTCACCAGACTACCAGGGACATCCCTGTCTTAGATTTGTAAATATTTTGTTTGTCTGCATAAGACCACAGTACCCAGATAGTCATGGCTTTCAGACTGTATCTCATCATTAGGAATCCGGCCCTCGTGATGCTCATGATGAAAGATAAAGCTCCAGATGGTGAGTTGCAGCAGGTGCGATGGAGGTATGGAGGGGGGAAGCCGACCAGATAGTTGCCTAATGGATGAGGAAAAGTTATGAATGATCTAGAGATGAGTGAATGGATCAGAGTCGCTGGCTTACTCAATGAGACTACAGAGGAGCCATTAGCAATCCTTTTCCACCATCACACAACTGAGAGATAAAATTTAGCCCCAGAGAGAACAGTTTCTCAGAGAAGGTATTTCAAAGGTAGAAAGAAGCCTCTGATTTTATGTACATTTCCTTAGGTTTACTTATCATTCGTCCTTATTATTTCCAGCTAATTAGCATTCCTCCAAGTCCAATAGCAGAGAGGAAAACTGCTGGTACCAACCTGCATAAGAATGAGGCCAAAATGGGTGAGTGTGGTGAGAAGCAAGGATGTTTATTCTTGCTGAGAAAGACCTACGAGTACCTCTCAGTATAATTATATTCAATATTTTAAGTTTCCTCGTGTAGTCGATAAGCTGCAAGCATTTCAGAACCTGGAAATCTGAAGCCTAGAGAGTTTCTGGTTAGTAGCGCTTCCCGGTAGGTCGATATTGCAGTGATTTCTCTAGTTCTTTTGAAAATTTCCAGATGAATAGAGAATAGGAGATCTGAGATCCATGAAAATGGAGTTTAAGAGTATAGAGCAAAGGAGGTGATGTGGACATTTCTTCTCTTTTATGAAAAAGTACTGCAAAATTGCCAAAGTATTTTTCTAGGCAGGCTGAAAAATTCTTGGTATGCATTTTACCACCAGTGTATCCAGCAGATAGCAATGAAAGCCATCATAACCCCCAGTTAGTTTTTAATTTTTTTAAAAAATTAATTTTATTGTGTTTCTTTGGCTGTGCTGAGTCTTTGTTGCTGTGCGCAGGCTTTCTCTGCCTAGTTGTGGCGCATGGGCTCAGCTGCCCCGGAACGTGGGATCTTCCTGGGCCACGAAGTAAACCCACGTCCCCTGCAGTGGTAGGTGGATGCCCAACCACTGGACCACCAGGGAAGCCCTTTTAATTTGTAATTAGTTATCTTTAAGTCTGTGGAGACTGAAATATATTTTCATCAGTTTTTTTAAATACTAAGTACTCATGTAAGGAGGCTGATGATGTTTGTGGAATTACTGCCATTGTAGAATGTCACGTTGCATGTAGTCCTGTTACTGAAAACAGACCAGGACACGGAAGGGTTGTGAGCACAGCCTCTGAGGCTGGTACTGGCCTCACTGGGTGACCTCGGGTTGGATACGATGGGGCATTAAGTAGCCGAGTGCTTGGGTCATGATATTACTGCTCATTAATACCGAGCACTGTGTCCCAGGAAGCAGCAGAGGTTTCACTTGCATTGACTGACTTAATCCACCCGGTAGCCCTGCAGGACTGGCCGTCTTGTCCTGTCTCCTGGGCACACAGACGCCAAGGTTGGAATCCAGGCTGCTGGCTCTAAACTCTTCACTGACCCTAGAAGGTTGTCTGCCCCACAGTTAGCACAACCACCAGAGAAAGGGGCATGATTTTTGCAAACAAAAACATATTTTAGAGGCAAGGGAGCAAGCAGGCCTCATGCCTTTTTTTGTTTCTTTTAATTCCCCTCAGTTATATTAATTTTCTAAAGCACACAGGATAATCTGAGTTATTTGTATTTCATGTTTCTTGATAATAAGAATATGGAGATTCACTGTTTTTTTCCCCCCAAAGTCTATATTTCTTTATGTTTTACTTCAATTTTATAATTGTGAAAGTCAGAAATGTTAGTTTTTATCTTTTTTTTTTTTATATTTAAAAATCAGTTACTAAAATAGCCTCAATGGTAGAGAATCTGCCTGCAATGCAATCAAGATGCAGGTTTGATTCCTGGGTCAGGAAGATCCCCTGGAGAAGGTAATGGTCACCTACTCCAGTGTTATTGCCTGGAGAATCCCATGGATAGAGGAGCCTGGCAGGCTACAGTCCCTGGGGTTGCAGAGAGTTGGACATGACTGAAGTGACTGAGCAGCAGTAGCAGCTCCTAGAAATTGGATGCTAAAACTTATAAAATTATCAGTAACCCATTTGGATTGATCTTGGATTATGTCCACAATGGTGAATTGGCTATTGTTACTGAATTCACTCATTTTCACTACTGCTGTGGAACATAATATTTTAATGAAAACCATCTATGTTTACACAATTAATAACATTAACTTAGTATAAATTGATAAATCATGTAAAAATTAAAATTTGCAATTAAGTCAGAGACAGAACAGCTTTCTGGTTGCTCAAGTCTTCATGCCTTTATATAAGCCTATTCTAATTCTTATCAACTTCAAAAAATTTCTAGTTCTGGGAAATTTGATCAGCTCTTTAAGGAAACATACTAGTTTATATTATTTCCTACATGATGTATAAAAATAAATTACAAAGACCTTGAAAAGAAATGAAAAAATAAGCATTAAAAATCATTGGAAAGAAATTTAGGAAAATAGTTCAAATTGGGAGATTTTTCTAAGTACAAAAGCAATTGAAGTTAAAATACAGGATCATTCGTCACTGTTTGACACCAAGTCTAAAAGGATGAAATTTTAAGTTTAACCCCTCTGAAGCTGGACAGCATTCAGTTCTTTGAAGCCTCAGTTTTAATGACTTTCCCAGGAAAGCATTCATTAGCTCTCATTTATGTGTCAGAAAACATTTCAGCTGGGTTGATTCACTGAGGGGTCCTGACAGTGGTGATGAGTGGCCTTGAAGTGGTCAGAAAACTATCTTTGTTAAAAAAATTTATAGGAAGTTACTTTTTTACCTAAGACAAGTCTGCCCAATGTGAGTACATTGTCTACTTTCTTTGCCTTGGATGGATATATAAGTATAAATATATATGGGCTTCCCTAGTTTTGCTAGTGGTAAAGAACCTGCCTGCCAATGCAGAAGATGCAAGAGACATGGGTTCAATACCTGAGTCAGAAAGATCCCCTGAAGGAGGGCATGGCAACCAATTCCAGTATTCTTGCCTGGGAAATCCCATGGACAGAGGAGCCTGGCGGTTTACAGTCCATCAGGCCACAAAGAGTCGGACAAGACTAAGCAACTGAGCCCATACACACATAAATATATATTTGTGTATATATATTTATTTCAGGCTGGTAATACTGTCATCTGACGATTGCAACTTTGGGTCTTAAGTCATGTGTATTTTTAAAACAGCATTTTTTTTTTTTTTTGGTAGACAACTCATTCCAAACATGAATCCAATGAAATGATAATGAAAGAATCAGTGAAGATGGGTGTAGCAACTAAGATAAAGAACAGGTATCTCACGGGAGCTGGAATCATGGAATCATAGACAAGGGACCAGGAGGACACTGAACAAAGAGAAAGGAGAGCATTTCCACTTGACCCCGTAAATTCCATGCAGTATTGTGTGAATTCGGCCACAGCAAATAGGCCCTCCTGTTTCCTTCCATCAGATTAGAAATTGTAATTCTTAGAAAGAAAATGAAGCCAAGAAGTTTAGCTGCGTAAGAAACATATTTCTCTCAGCCTGGTAGACGGGAGATGGGACCTTGGGAACTGCTGATTGGGCCAGACCAGCAGCCTTTCCCTGGTTTACGCCTTGAGCAGAGTTATCGGACAACAGTGAAAATGGTTTCAGCAGGTTTAGAAACATGATTGAGATGGCAGGGTACTATACCTATTAGAAACTTTGAGGAGAAACTGGATGGGGAACACAGGAACGTGTAAATAATTTGGGGTGTGATAGACTTGAGTTCAGCATCCTGACTGTAACTGAAGCCTGAGGTTCCTCTCTATCTGTGGGATGAGAAGGGACCTAGAAACTCCCCAGAGCCTTGAAGCTGAAGTGTAACTAAATGAAAACAGGGGGTAGATCCCCACATGTTGCATTAATGCTTTCATTTCTGCTTCCCTTTTATCTGAAATGTGTTTCTAGATATTGTTATGCTGACTAAATAGAGGAGGGAAAGGTGAGTTGCTTTGGGGGTTCTTGTTTGGAAAAGTCCGACAGCTGGAGGTTTGATGACTGCAAGTTCTCTGTCATCTACGGACAAAGAATGAGAGGCTTTAAAAATGAAGAAAACGTTCGTGCCTCTTCATCTTGGCATTGGTCACTTAAACAGGAGAGTGTTGTCAGGAAACCAAAGCTTGTCTGCTACTGAGAAGGGGTGTTTCAACACCAAACGCAGCATTCTTGCGCGATTTCCTGGCCTGGACTTGCTGTTTCAGTGAGCGGCACCCATCAACCCGGCAGCTGAGTCAGCGAGCTGCAGCCGGTCTGGTCTGCGGGCTCCGCCACCGTCTCCCTGAGGCCATCAGCCACCGAGTCCTACAGCTTCTGCCTCCCTGAAGCCTCTTGAATCCACGTGCTTTCTTCATGCTCACTCCCTTCACCCATCAGGTTTATGGCTGCAGCCGCCCAGCTGGTCTTCCTGAGGACAGTGTCCTCCCTTCTCGGATCTGTCCTTTGCGGGGGTGACTGTGAGCATCCGTCGGTCCCTCCCCTCCACACCTGTCCGGGATAAAGGCAGATGCCCCTGCATGGCTCCTACGCACCAAGGTCCTCAGTGCTGGTGACACGGGTGTGATCAGAGGGCTCTTTACTCAAGCCCCACCTGCAAAAGCCGTCAGTTCCAACCCTTTCCAGTAAAACGCCTTGTAAAAAACATTGTTTCGTTTATAAATAAGCCCTAGACGTCCTCTAGGGCTTCCTTTTTGGGGGGTAGGGGGGATGTACTTCCCTTTTATTTATTTATTTAAATTAATTTTTATGGGTGTGAGGCTGGGAGAGCAGGCGTCGGGGTGGAGATTGGGAAAAGTTGAAGCTGGAGAAGTGAGTGTGGCTCAAATTGCGCTAATATACGTGGAACCCAGGGCTTTCTTTTAGCCAGACTGTTACCCCTCAGACTCTCTCACATAGAACATATGTTTGTAAGCATGTCGGAACTTCCCCTGATGACTCTGATTTCAGCTCTGCTCCCCCCACCCCGGCTCCCCCAGCCCCTTTCGAAAGGACACGCAGTTCCCTGGGAAGGCAGCTCCCTGGTGGCCTGGGCTCCTTCCTCTGCAGCATTGTGCCCCCTCGCCCTCCTTGGCACCCGCTCTTTCAGGCCGGTTCCTGTTTTTCTTGAAGAATTCACGTAGGAAGCCTCAGAGAGGCCTGCACACCGTCTCGCCTGGCCTGATTCAGAGGCGTTGCACGGCACTCTCTTGCCCTCACCTGGGTACCCAGCTCACCTCTTAACTCTTTGCCTTCGTATCTCACCTGTGAGCTTATCCTGAACATCAGGAGAGAAGGTCTGTTTACCTTCGTGTCTGTGGAGCCTTGGAAAGGCCAGGCTCACAGAGGGCACTCAGTAAATGTTAACGCATAAAACTGTGAAAAATGCATGCAGCAGCTCCATGCAGAGGAGGTAGAGGACTCACATCTCATGGGTCTCCTTGCACCTGTTTGGTGGTCAGTAATTACTTTGTTGAATCAGAATAATTCAATGACGTGGCCTGGTTCTGGCCAATGGGGAAATGATAATCTTTTTAAAAAATGAGAATTTTAATAATAGTGTAAGACTAAATATGATTGTCAAATGTATGCCATAGGTGTAAGTAAATAGGAGAATGAGGAAATGATTATTTTTAGCTGCCTCATAACATACTGACCCTGACAAAGGTACCAGTTTAAAAGGTTTTTCACAATCTAAACAGATGTGAGTTTAGTGGAAAAATGAGGGAAGGGAGAGTTTGCTGGTAGACAGTCCTCCCCGAGCCTCCCGCCCCTCTTCGTTTTGTGAGCCAAGGCAGGGAGGGCCCTTGTTCTGAAGGATGGAGCAGGCATCTCCCTCTGGAGAAGAGGGAAGATTATGTCCCTTGCAGTAAGGATGTCTCCCTCTGGGACAAAGTGTGGGCTGGATCATCACCCACTATAAAACATTAGGGTTCCCTATGTTGTGGTTCCTCTCCTGTAACACAACCTTCTTCATATGTGAGTGTCGCCTGATCCTCACTGCATCTCCCTGTGAGAAACAGGACTCAGGAAACTGACAGAAATGCTGATACACTGGCTAATACTATTGCTCTGAGTAATAAAGCTTCCTGGGTCTCCGATCCAGGCATCTCTTGTCTTCTGCCAGCACCCATGCAACTGCAGCAGGCTGACTGGCTAGCTGGTACACGGGGTGACATCTTAGACCCTCACAGTTCTCGACGGTGTTAATAAATAGTGATGTTTAATGCTTTTTTACTGTAAGGGTGGGCTTCCCTGGTGGTTTAGACAGTAAAGAATCTGCCTGCAATTTGGAAGACCTGGGTTTAATCCCTGGGCTGGGAAGATCCCCTGGAGGAGGACATGGCAACCCATTCCAGTATTTTTGCCTAGAGAATCCCCATGGACAGAGGAGCCTGGGGGGCTACAGTCCAGGGTCACAAAGAGTCGGACACGAGAGTGACCAAGCACAGCAGTGACTCCCAGTTTTTGGTAGATTTTCACACTGACTTATTATTCAGTAAGACTTCGCTAAGTTTCAGTGAAATTCTTCCTCTTGTGAAATCATCATGGCTTTATGAAATAATTTCATGATAGTGACCAGCAGGACAGTTTCAGAGAAAGAGCTGAATAACTCCTTGATATGTGAGAGAAAGAACGAATATGGTATGTTGGAATTCTTACTGGAGAACAGAAAACTAGGTGAGTAGTTCTCTTACCACTCAAATTCATGGGGCAGAAATAATTATTAATGAAAATTAATTTCCAATAAAGGTAGTCCAGTCACCTAAGAAGAATTATCCAAACTGTTTCTTATAAGGCACATAGATTTTTGTTGCTGCTACTGCTTTGATGCGGGGAATCTCTTTTTCAGATAATTTTTTTTTAACAATAGCATGCTGTCAATGTAAAAATAAAATGGGAGAAAAAATCAGAGTGCTTATTTGATTTTCGCAGTGAAAAAAGAAACACTTGTTTTAGGACAAACACAAAGCACAGAAAATGAATGATTCCTGCAGTTTTAGAATGAAGCTTTTATCCTGTTAGAGCCTTTGTTAACAGCGAAAAGCATGTTTAAATTCTGAATATGGAAAATTGTTCTCGAAGATTTTCTGCCCTTTAAAATTGCTCTAAGAGATGATTGCTACACCACAATAGGGAGCTTTAAAGATAGAAAATAAAGAGATTACAGGGTAAATAGCCTGCAAGCTGTGATGGTTAACGTTCAGGGGATGAGTCACTGGTGAATATATCGCTTATCAGAGTTCTTTGGTGAATATAGTTTCCTTTGTTTCCTTGACAGTTAAACTGAACTGAGAAGATACAGTCAGTGTATTTTAGAATGTCCTGTTAACCACTGTTAGAATGTGGGGCGGAAAGCAGAGAAACGTGGCCCACATAGGAAGCATGGCACGGGGATTGTGAGAAGCCGGTTGACAATCAGACAGCTCTGTCTATTGATAACTTTGCTACCGACTCGGCTCATTATTCTCGAGCATTTTAACCACTATTACAGGATGGTTGACATGTAAGTTGATTGAAAAAATTTGATTGTATAATAAGTGAATGGCTGATGATTACCATTTTGATATTCACAAACTTTTGAATGATTTTCCCTTTCGTTTAATAACAAAAGTTCCTGGCAGTGTTTACATACTGCATCTGTACATTTAAATTTAAATTTACCAGTTAAAGTTAGCACGGGCTTCCCTTGTGGCTCAGCTGGTAAAGAATCCACCTGCAATGCGAGAGACCTGGGTTTGATCCCTGGGTTGGGAAGATCCCCTGGAGAAGGGAAAGGCTACCCACTCCAGTATTCTGGCCTGGAGAATTCCATGGACTGCATAGTCCATGGGATCACAGAGTTGGACATGACTGAGCGACTTTCAAAGTTAGCACAACTTTAAATATCTTGAGTAGAAGGAGATATGGTATAAAAACAGTAGTCAGTGTGTTCAGTGGCTCCGTCGTGTCTGACTCTCTGTGACCCCGTGGACTGTAGCCCACCAGCCTTCTCCACACTCCTGGTGGTACTGCTGGACACCCCCGTGTACTTTGTAAGAGTATTTTTTTGCTTCTGTAACTACAGGCAAACATTCTCTGATACCAGTGCCAATAACAGTAAAACCAAAACTCTTGTATGTGTGCAAAACATTTCTTTTCGGTCTCTTTTCACATATATTATTTCATGAAGCCTGCCCAGTAAAGAATTACATGGAGATGTCCTTGGGGGTGTGCCGCGGAGTCTGGCAGCCTTGTGCAGGGAGGGGGCGCCTGCAGGCTGGGTGGTCTTTCCTGAGTGTGAACCGTCTGGGCCACAGCCCTGGTTTCAGTGAAACACTAACTTAGGTGCTGCTCGGAGGAATTTCATAGGTGTGACTAGAGTCCACAAGGAGGGAGATGACCCCAGAGAATCGGGTGGAGCTGATTCCATCGGGCGAAGACCAGCCCCGAGGGTTTCAGTCCTGCCGGTTAACAGCGGCTTCACGTTTGATAGTCAATAAAAAAGTGATACAAACTTTGGAATGATTTGCCTTTTTGTTTGACAACAGAAGGTCCTAGTAGTGTTTACATATTGCATCTATGTGTTTAAATTTAAATTTACCAGTTAAAGTAAGCACAACTTTAAATCTCTGGGTGGAAAGAAATATGATATAAAAATAGCAATCAATATGTGCTCAGTTGCTAAGTTGTGTCCGACTCCTTGTGACCCCATAGACTGCAGCCTGCCAGGCTCCTCCGTCCATGGGATTTTGCTGGCAAGAATACCGGAGTGGGTTGCCATTTCCTCCTCTGGGGGATCTTCACATCCTGGAGTCCCTACCTGCTCTTCCTGAGGTTGTGGTCTGTGGGTCTGTTTTAAAAATAATTTTATTGTTTGTTTATTTTGGCTGTGCTGGGTCTTCGCTGCCGCAGGCGGCCTTTCTCCAGTTGTGGCGAGCAGGGCTATTCATGGACCAGCCACAGGACACTCACTGGGCAGGAGCTCGTGATGGTCGGGACGCTGGACTGAACTCAGTGATTACAGGACTATGGTGGACTGAACTGTGTCCCGCTAGATTCACTGTTGAAGCTCTAACTTTTAGTGTGACTGATTTGGAGATAAAGCTTTTAGGATGTAACTTAGTTGAATGAGCTCATAAGAGTCAGTCCTTATCAGAGAGCACTGGTGACTTCATGAGAAGAGAAAGCAGTCTCTCTGTCTACACTCACTGAGCAAAGGTCATGGGAGTTCACAGCAAGAGAGCCACCTACAAGCCAGGAAGAAAGCGCTCACCAAAATCGGACCCTGCCGATGCCCTGATGTTGGACTTCCTGCCTCCAGAAGTGTGAGAGAATAAATTTCCCGTGTTTAACCACTCAGTCCATGGTATTTCATTATGGCAGCATCAGTAAATTGTGGAGTGATTGATTTTAGGGCCAAACAACCTCAAGGACCATTTTTATTACTTTTCTCATTTATTAAGAAGAAAACTAAAGCTTTTTCACTTAACAAAGAGTTAACACATTTGAACTGATCAGCAGTAGTGGTCAGAGGTGATTGCTGACTGGCTACTGGAGGTGTACAAGGCATTTCAGGAAAGAATAAGGAAGAAACAGATAAGCTGGGCTCAGATTCAAAGAACGAACACCTACTGTGCAGGAACAGTCAAAATGTAACCCCTTTAAAAGCTTAAGCTGCACATCCTTCTGATGCTTGTCAAAGCTGTGAGTCTGCTGTCTGGTAACGGGGATGTGCGAGGATTGTCTTCTCCATAAACACCCTGTTGAATGCACGATGTTTTCCTTCGGGGTTTTCTTCAGGCTCACGCTGGTGGACGCAGCTGTCACTTCCGCTGAAGTGGCCTCCTGCAGCCCTGGGGCCTCTGCTGTGGCCCTGGCCATCTCTTCCTTTCCGTGGTCCTCCTGGCCTAGCTTTCAAAGGTCAGGAACAATTCCTAAACCAGCAGCTCCAAAGACCTCCTCCACTGTGGACAAGTTCTCAGACCAAGGGCAGGATTTGCTGATCTGGATTTAAATCCTGTTTGCCTGTAACTGGAAGTCACTGAAAGGCCCCAGGTTTTGTATTTTTTAAGCGGCAGTAATATCTACCTTGTGGCTTAGGTTAAGTAGAAAGTGTTTTAAACAGAGTAACCCACGTGACGGCTTCCCAGGTGGCACTAGTGGTACAGAATCCACCTGCCAGTGCAGGAGACTTGGGATTGGTCCCTGGGCCGGGAAGATCCCCTGGAGGAGGAAATGGCAATCTGCTCCAGTGTTCTTGCCTGAAGAACCCCATGGACAGAGGAGTCTGGTGGGCTGTAGTCCACGGGGCTGCAGAGAGTCAGATGCAACTGAGCACATACATAACCCATGAGAAGTTCTTTGCACAGCTCTTACTCCTCTAAGTGTTGCATACACATTAGCTGGTTATGTTTATGACCATGGAATAAGATACACCACAGCAGCAGATCTCCAGCCTTCCTGGTCATAAAACATCATCCGTTCACTGCAAATCCGCTTTAAGGCTGTGGAGTTAGTTCGCTAATTTGCTCATGGGGAATGGGTCTAATTATTGTGATATGTGTGGCAACTGTGTATTATTGTGCACAGTTCTTGTTTTTTGGAAGAGAGCACACTGCACTGGAGGTGGAAAATGGTCAGTTCTGTTGGTTGAGAGACATGTAGGAGCAGCTACTGTCATCCAATGTCCAGCACGTCAGAATGGGCAGGGCCGGGCAGTGCCCAGGGTGTTCACTGCTGGAATTTGATTCTTCAGCAATACAAAGTAGGAGCAATGGGATTGCCGAGGGCCTCCTAATGGATTCAGGAACTTGTTTTATGTTTTAAAAATTATCACTGGATGAAGGAGATGAATCAGGATGTTTGATCTGTCTTTAAAACTGCTATCTGTTGTTGTTCAGTTGCTAAGTCGTGTCTGACTCTGTGACCCCATGGACTGCAGCATGCCAGGCTTCCCTATCCTTCACCATCTCCCAGTGTTTGCTTAAACTTGTGTCCACTGAGTCAGTGATGCCATCCAACCATCTCGTTACCTCTGTCATCCCCTTCTCCCCTTGCCCTCAGTCGTTCTCAGCATCAGGATCTTTCCAATGAGTTAGATCTTCACATCAGGTGGCCTAAGTATTGTAGTTTTAGTTTTAACATCAGTTGTTCCAGTGAATACTCAGGGTTGATTTTCTTTGATTGACTGGTTTGATCTCTTTACAGTCCAAAGGACTCTCAAGAGTCTTTTCCAGCATCACAGTTCAAAAATATCAGTTCTTTGGTGCTCAGCCTTTTTTATGGTCCAATTCTTATATCCATACATGACTACTGGAAAAACCATAGTTTTGGCTACATGGACATTTGTCAGAAAAGTTATGTTTCTTATTTTTAATATGCTGTCTAGTTTGGTCATAGCTTTTCTTCCAAGGAGCAACTGTCTTTTAATTTCATGACTGCAGTCACCACTCAAAGTGATTTTGGAGGCCCCCCAAAATAAAATCTGTCACTGTTTCCACTTTTCCCCCATTTATTTGCCATGAAGTGGTGGGACTGGATGCCACGATATTAGTTTTTTGAATGCTAAGTTTTAAGCCAGCTTTTTCAGTCTCTCACTTTCATCAAGAAGTTCTTTAGTTCCTCTTTGCTTTCTGCCATTTAAAGCGGCAGAGGTTGGTGATATCTGAGGTTGGTGATATATATCCCAGCAGTCTTGATTCCAGCTTGTGAGTCATCCAGCCCAGCATTTCACATGATGTACTCTGCATAGAAGTTAAATAAGCAGGGTGACAATATACAGCCTTGATGTACTCCTTTCCCAATTTTGAACCAGTCCATTGTTCCATGTCCAGTTCTAACTGTTGCTTCTTGCCCTGCATACAGTTTTCTCAAGAGGCAGGTAATCTGGTTTAGTATTCCCATCTCTTTAAGAATTTTCTATAATTTGTTGTGATCTACACAATCAAAAGCGTTCAGTTCAGTCACTCAGTCATGTCCAACTTTGCGACCCCACTAACTGCAGCACGCCAGGCCTCCCTGTCCATCACCAACTCCCAGAACCTACCCAAACTCATGTCCATTGAGTTGGTGATGCCATCCAACCATCTCATCCTCTGCTTTCCCCTTTTCTTCCCACCTTCAATCTTACCCAGCATCAGGGTCTTTTCCAATGAATCAGCTCTTCACATCAGGTGGCCAAAGTATTGGAGTTTCAGCTTCAGCATCAGTCCTTCCAATGAATGGTCAGGACTGATCTCCTTTAGGATGGACTGGTTGGATCTCCTTGCAGTCCAAGGGACTCTCAAGGGTCTTCTCCAACACCACAGTTCAAAAGCACCAATTCTTCAGTGCTCAGCTTTCTTTATAGTCCAACTCTCACATCCATACATGACTACTGGAAAAACCACAGCCTGGACTAGACAGACCTTTGTTGGCAAAGTGATGTCTCTGCTTTTTAATATGCTGTCTAGGTTGGTCATGACTTTCCTTCCAAGGAGTAAGCATCTTTTAATTTCGTGGCTGCAATCACTATCTGCAGTGATTTTGGAGCCCCCAAAAATAAAAGTCAGCCAGTTTCCCCATATATTTGCCATGAAGTGATGGGACTGGATGCCATGATCTTAATGTTGAGCTTTAAGCCAACTTTTTCACTCTCCTCTTTCACTTTCATCAAGAGGCTTTTCAGTTCCTTTTTGCTTTCTGCCATAAGGGTGGTGTCATCTGCATATCTGAGGTTATTGATATTTCTCCTGGCAATCTTGATTCCAGCTTGTGCTTCATCCAGCCCGGTGTTTCTCATGATGTACTCTGCATATAAGTTAATTTAGCGTAGTCAATTAAGCAGAAGTAGATGGTTTTTTGGGATTCCCTTGCTTTTTCTATGATCCAGCAGATGTTGGGACTTGACCTCTGGCTCCTCTGCCTTTTTAAAATCCACCTTGTACATCTGGAAGTTCTTATACTTCTGGAAGTTCACATACTGCTGAAACCTAGCTTGAAGGATTTTGAGCATAGTCTTGCTAGCATGTGAAATGAGTGCAACTGTATGGTAATTTGAATAGTCTTTGCCATTGCCTTTCTTTGGGATTGGAATGAAAACCAACCTTTTCCAGTCCTGTGGCCACTGCTGAGTTTTCTACATTTGCTGGCATATTGAGTGTAGCACTTTAATAGCATCAAGATATTTGATGATGACTTTTCTTAAGTCGTAGTGTTTTATTTTGGATAGCATAATGATATTCATAGAAAATAGCAGTTTTTAGAAATCCCAGAGGACATAAAATGTAGGAGAGAAAATACAGCTGTGTAAATTGACACCTGTGGAGATTATTTTTCATGCAAATATGTTTAATCAGTGAAATGAAAATGAAACCAAAAAAGAGAGTTTTAACCAAATACTGATAAATATCAAGGCATATTATCTATTCAATAGAACGATAAGATTGAACCCTATAATATTTCAATTTTAAGGTTATGAACTGTAAAATATCAGAAATTTCATGGAGTTCATGCCTAAAATACATACATTCAGATTTTTAAAATGTGATTATTACAAAGTTTTTTTGGTCATCTGTCAAACTTGGTTTGCTTTCATTTGCATGATTTATTCCCGTAACCATATTCTTACATCAGAGCACAGCCATCATGTAGGAGCTGCAGCGCTAATCATGTTAACTCTGCAGATCATGTTAACTCTGTAGATGCTCAGACCTTCTTCCTGGCCCCAGTCGGTGGCTTCAGTGCCAACTGAAGCACACAGCTCCATAATATAGTATTGTGTATATTGATCTCTCTGTCTAAGGAATCCCTGGTGGCGCAATAAAGAATCTGCCTGTCAATGAAGGAGATGCGGGTTCAATCCCTAGGCTGGAAGATGCCCTGGAGAAGGAAATGGCAACGCGCTTGCCCGGAGAATCCCACGGACAGAGGAACCTGGCGGGCTACAGTCATGGGGTGGCAAAGAGTTGGACGGGACTGAGCAACTGAATCACCACCACAGCTGTCTGTCTGGCTGCCTCTTAGTTGTCGCACAGGGGCTCTCTAGTTCTAGCCCGCGGGGCTTAGTAATATCAGCACCCAGGCATAGTTGCACCTTGTCACATGGAATCTTAGTTCCCAGGGACTGAACCTGCATCCCCCGCATTGGAAGGTGGATTTTTAACCACTGGGCTACCAGGGAGGTCCCTACAGTACTGTTTTTTATTCACATTTCTTTTCTCTGATGCGTTTCCAATCACAGAAGGAATGCCTGTTGACTGCAGGGTGAGAGACCAAACAATATGAAGATGAGTAAAAGCAAAGCCCACCTTCCCGCCTTCCTCCATTCCCCGCTGAAGGCCTCCACCCCGGGGCCTCCGACTTCACCTGCCCCTCGGCCTCCCTCCCTCTGGAGCTTTGCTTTCCAGCCCCCTCGGTGGCTTCCCCGGGTGCACCAGGCCTGGGTGTGCCCCTGCACCTTTTTGCTTTGGTCGCAGTGCCGGGCACCCGGGGACCAGCCCGTTTCCCCTTTCATTCTTACAGAGGTCAGACTTTCAGACTGCCTGCAGTGATTTCAAAATTATCGAAGAGAAATGAAAATCCAGCCCGACTCCACTGTACCTTTCCCGTTATCTGGCCACTCTGGTTCTGCTGGTCCCGTGCCCTCTGAGGGGCTGTGGCTTCATTTCCCACAGCGCCCCCTCTCCCCCGCCGCCATGTCTAATGTGGCCTTTAAAACATGTATTTGTTGTTGTTGCCGTGCAGCTTTGCAATCCAGAACCTCTCTTCCTGCCCACCGCTTTCACATCTCTTTCTGGTTGGTTCTAGTTTCTGATTGCCTGCTCCTATATTTTTAATCAGCTCTTCTTCTAATTGCTTTTCTCAAGGCCACCCAGCTCTAGGCCAGGGTCTGTCTCTTCCTCTCTCCTGGGGCCCCTCCCATCACTTCCGGGTTACACCCTGTCCCTTCCTCTCTCCGGGTGTCCCTTCCCTCACTCCCCCAGTACCTGCTCCCATCACTTCCGGGTTACACCCTGTCCCCTCCTCTCTCCTTGTTGCCCTACCATTACTTCCGGGTTACACCTCATTGGCCACGGGTCTCAGTTTTGATCAAAGTAGGAAAATGTTTATATGTGGCTGCCAGGGTTCAGATATCTTCACAGAAAATTACTTTTTCAATTCTAAAACCAGCACTGAGAAGTAAGAGGGAAGGCGTCGTTACTTGATACTTGGAGTGACACCCTGGGGGCTGGTGTGACAGTTGCTAAGGTCTGTCAGGTGCCCGTGAGTCTACAGCCCAGATCGCCGAATTCCTGGTTGTGTGTCTGCTCCCTCACATCACGCTCTAGGTGTCCTCTGAGCTCCGCTTCGTGGTAGCTGGAATCTCAGATGTCTAACGACAAACCCCTTCCTCCATTTTACTCCCCAAATGAGGTCCAGTTCTGCCCTCAAAAAGATGCAGTCATCTCTGTGAATGGTACATGGTATTCTCAGGGAAGTCAGGAGATCTGAGAGTCCTTCTGACTTTATTGTCCAGTGATTTGTGTTGACCTGTCATTCAAAAAAATGGATCAAAATGGGATGGGTTGTTTGGAATTTAAGCATTCACCAGAATCACCTGAAGGTTTGCTGTACACAGTCTCCGGGGCTCCACCCCTGGAATTTCTGACTCAGTAGGTCTGGCCTTGCATTTCTGACAAGTTGTGTGATGCGGGTGCTGCCGACTTGGGGACCACACGGTAAGAACTACTTTGTTTGTTGTTTAGTCGCTTGGGTCGTGTTCTACTCTTTTGCGATCCTGTGGACTGTAGCCCGCAGGTTCCTCTGTCCGTGGGGGTTCTCCAGGCAAGCATACTGGAGTGGGTTGCCATTGCCTTCTCCAGGGGATCTTCTGGACCTAGGGATTGAACCCGCTTCTCCGGCATTGGCAGTCATGTTCTTCACCACTGAGCCACTTGGGAAGAACATGTGCCCAATGTAATTTCGAAATTCCCTTAAATACCAACCAGTTGTGATTGGGAGTGACAGCGCTCACCATTAGTGAGCTGCCGATGACACCGCGTCACTTGGCAGTTTTGATGATGGTCAACTGGAGGCTGGAGACAGAGGATGCGCCTATTAACACCCCCAGCACTTCTGCAGGTCTGCCTGAAGCTGGGTGTGAAGCCAGAATCGGTCCTCTTTTCTATTTGAATGTATGAAGAACTTGAATGGCTAGTGTTTGTTTTAGAAATTTGTAGAGACATAAAAGCCAGTCTGCATGCAATCTGATTCCTGAACGAGCTTGTCACTTAGCATAATAGTGTCATACAATAACCCGCCTGGTGGTGTAAGTCTCCAGTTACCTTGCCTGCCCTGTACAATACTGATCCTTAAGGTTGATGGTAACGGGACTACAGTGACTGATGAGTGGGATTTTATTCTGTGATTCTGGGTCTCACAAAATTAAACAGAAAAGGAATTTATTTGGGTTCTGTAGCTGGTTTCTAGTCAGGGCAGCAGCTGCAAAATTTATGTTTCTTATCTATTATTCTGCTAGGTTCATGGATTCTGAGGGAAATAATCCTATTTTCCTGCTTAATAAATACAGGGTAAACTCGTTAATTACACTGAGATTAATCTGGCATTTTGTGCAGACACTAAAAAGAGCACTGCATTGAGTATTTGACCTTTTACAATATTAACAGTTGGAACGGGCTAAAATTTAACATACAGCACAAGCCCAAAAATAGAATTAGCAGCATGCTCCAGAGAATTTTTGTATTTCATTCAGCTGCCTTCCAGTAAGAAATTACAGGCAGTGAAACCATCTAAGAAGACATAAATAAAACTTGTTTTCTAAACTGTGTGCATACCATTAAATATATCATTTATTATACTAATTCTATAATAGTAATTCTCTTTGGTGCTTTACTAGGTTAGAGAGCTAAAAAGAGGCCAGATAAGAAAGACATTTAAATGGGTGTAATGCAAATTTCAATTTATAACTTTGAAATACACCCAAGAAATCTTGAAGGAAAAGTAAACAGTACATCCACACAACATAAACTCAGTTTCAGAAGCCAAATAATAATTAAGGGAAATTATTATAATACCATGTCCTTTAATAATAAAATGAAAAAACTTGTTTGAAAGGACAGATACAATTAATGACTTTTCTTCAGAGTTTATTCATGTATTTATACCCTAAGAAGTTTCAGTTAAGCCTGTGAACCTTTGACTAAAGTTCAAGAAAATGTTTATTGCTTGTTAATGGACAGTGCTCAAACATTCTCATGTATGTGCTTTCTGTCAGATCAGGATTTGTTTGGGAGATCTGTTTGAAAATTCTCTGGCCTGTCTGACTTTTTTCTTTTTTTTCTTCCTGTGTGTAAGAGAGCCATCTTAGTAGTGCTGTGGTTTATCTGGAAAACTGAATGGAGATTACTGAATTGTAGAAACAAGTTCAATCCAAATTAGAGCACCATCTATTTTGCATGTGGCTATGTGTATTGAGAGCCATGTCTGTTTTTTGCATGGATTTTTGCATGGATTATTTCATCAATATTATTATTATTTCTTTCTCATCGCTCATTTCTTTCATGAAAACTCTCAGTGGGCTTCATACCACTCTTCTCCCATCTCCATCCTCCCCCCACAGGACATAACAGGTGAAATAAGACCACCGTCTAGGTGCTCATGAGTTTTCCTTCTCTGAGATGGAAGTACGTTCCTCGGTGATGAGTTTTAATGTCTTGCCAGCATGTATGCCTCCTTTTAGATTATAAACCACAAGTGCAGGAGCCGTGTCTCTTTATGTGCTGTCCAAGTTCTGACTTCTGATGGCAGTAAATCATAAGAATTGTCAAATGAGCCAGTTAGAAAGTGCTCTTCTAAACGCCTCCATCTTGGCAGTAAAAGGATTAACTAGAGCTTGCCCTGAAATGTCACCCTGACGTGCTTCCAGGGTGTAAGGAGTGCCCTTACCTTCTGAGCAGAAATGTATTTTGACCCTTCCCCTGTTGCTAAACTTCCCCATTCTTTATTTTGATCCAGCCCTGCAGAGACTCCATTTGGTAGATACCCTGAACCAAAGTCAAAGTTAGAAAAAATTTATGACACAGAAAACGCCAATACCAGTTGGCAGTCTGTGTTAATATCTAAGATGGCAGAGCAAGCATATGTGAGACTAAGGAAATTCATGGCTTATGATTTCCTGAGGAAGCTTAAGAGGTAGTTTGGGTCCAGTTATAAGATACGTAAGTTGTGGGGATATGAAGCACAGCACGGTGACTGTAGCTAACAATACTGGATTGTAATTTGGAGGTGCTAAAAGGGAGATGTTAGAGGTTCTCATCACAAGAAAAATACTGTGGTGTTTAATAGCAAAATAAATAGAAAACCAAACCAAAAAACAGAAACATGAAACAGTCTAAATGTTTGACACTGGGATTTGTTTATATGGATTAATCTACAGACCTATTGCTTAGAATATCATTTAGCTATTATAAGTGATGATGTACAACGATATTAATTATGTGGCATTAATATCAGCCATGGCCCACTGTTAAGGAAAAGACTGATTAAAAAGTACTATTGAAGATAAGAAGCAAGCACTGAGTAAAAAACTCAAACTAAACAAAAAGACTGGATGTATCTTTATACAAAAATACAACATGATAGTCTCTGGGAGATGATTTTAAACATTTTATTCTCATTTTTCATTTTATTCTCAGTGTTTTATTCTTTCCCCAAATTTTCAATTCCCATACATTATTTTAATCATAAGTATTTGTACTTACAGATAGATGTAAAATATTAACTCGCTTGAATATTCTTGGAGAGTTTATAATTTTGCAATTGTATTGTCCTAAAATATGCCAGCTACTGTTTACTGCCTAGACAACTGCCCATTTTCCCTTTTCTGCTTGTGGTAAGAAGCCAGGGTGGAAATATTTTGATCTCAGGGAAGTCAGGATTTTCCCTCAGTCAAGGAGATAAATAGTGACTATGACTAGTAAGCTTATCACAGCAGTTCCTTCCTCTTTGCCCAGTTATTAACTTTCCTAACCTCCCTTGTCCACAGAGATGCCCATAATGTCAGAATTCTGGCCCGTTAAATGGAAGACGTCTGCATGGAAATTTGGAGCATTTCCTTCACTGGCTAAAAAATTAATAAGCCTCATAATAGAGAAGCTTTTTGTTTCTTCCTTTTGTGTTTTGAAAGTGAATGTGATGCCTGGAGCTCTGGCAGTCATCTTGTGAGCAAGAGTTACAAGCATGAAGGTGAAAGGACACTGGCTAAGCACAACAGAACAGAAGCATTGAAAGAGACTGGATCCCCAATGTCATCACTGAGCAGCTTAACCCACAAGCGCCTCCAAATGATTAGGCTTTTTTTATATGATAAAGAAATGAACTATTGGTGTAAATGACTGTCAGTTAGCAAAAAACATTCCTAAGTATTACACGAGGTCCACTAGCAAAATTAGATGGTGGGATTGTAGCTATCTTTTAAAAAAATACTCTTAGAGCCCCCCTTATAAACACATTTTTTGAAAATGTATTTGAAAAGAGAGAATGTTGTAAACAATGTATTTGTTATAGTGCAGTTTGCAGTTGTTCTCTTTCTAATGTGCGTAAGATCATGGCATCCGGTCCCATCACTTCATGGCAAATAGATGGGGAAACAATGGAAACAGTGACAGACTTTATTTTTGGGGGCTCCAAAATCACTGCAGATGGTGACTGCAGCCATGAAATTAAAAGATGCTCGCTCTTTGTAAGGAAAGTTATGACCAACCTAGGCAGCATATTAAAAAGCAGAGACATTACTTTATCAACAAAGGTCCACCTAGTAAAAGTTACGGTTTTTCCAATAGTTATGTGTGGATGTGAGAGTTGGACTATAAAGCTGAGCACCAAATAATTGATGCTTTTGAACCGTGGTGTTTGAGAAGACTCTTGAGAGTCCCTTGGACTGCAAGGAGATCCAACCAGTCCATCCTAAAGGAGATCAGTCCTGACCATTCATTGGAAGGACTGATGCTGAAGCTGAAACTCCAATACTCTGGCCACCTGATGTGAAGAACTGACTCATCTGAAAAGACCCTGATGCTGGGTAAGATTGAAGGCAGGAGGAGAAGGGGACGACAGAGGACGAAATGGTTGGATGGCATCACTGACTCAATGAGATGAGTTTGAGTAAACTCTGGGAGTTGGCAATGAACAGGGAGGCCTGGCGTGCTGCAGTCTGTGGGGTCGCCAAGAGTCAGACACGACTGAGCTACTGACCTGAACTGAATGTGTGTGTTAATTGCCCAGCTGTGTCCAACTCTGTGTGACCCCATAGACTGCAGACCACCAGGCTTCTGTGTCCATGGGCTTCTCCAGGCAAGAATACTGGAGTGGGTTGCCATGCCCTCCTCCAGGGGATCTTCCCCACCCAGGGATCGAACCTGGGTCTCCTGCATTGCAGGCACATTCTTTACCTTCTGAGTCACCAGGGCAGCCCCTCTTTCCTAGTAGTGGTCCCTAAAATGTTGTTCCCCTTGAGATCCAGCCAACTGGGGGCTACTGTCTGCGAAGGGACAGAGGCGGGCAGTTGCTTCCTGCTGTTCTGGGGTACCTGGTGTGGGAGATGCTGACGCACCCCGCTGTAGCATGGTAAGTCTTGGGGCGCGCTGGCCCCACGGGCTGCCTGCTGAAGGCTCAGCTGCCAGCCTGCATCTCAGGCTTGAGCTTTCAGCTCACATGAATACTATAAATGTCGGTTTTGAAAAGTAAAAAGAAAAAAACTTAAGAGGCCTTTAAACAAATTTATTTTTGGCTGTGCGGGGTTTGTCTCCTCCTGATGAGCAGGGGCTCCTTTGGTTGTGTCATCGCAGTGGCTTCTCTCCTTGCTCAGCACCGGCTCTGGGCGCACAGGCTCCAGTAGCTGCCACACGTGGGCTCAGCAGTTGGGGTGCACGGGCTTAGTAGCTCCGTGGCATGTGGGATCTTCCTGGATCAGGGACTAAACCTGCGTCTCCTGCTTGGCAAGTGGATTCTTTACCAGAGAGCCACCAGGGAAGCCCCAGAGGCCTCTTAAACTATGAAGAAATAGTTGTCTTTTTTGATTTTTTTTTTTTTTTTACTGGAGTATACACTGCTTTACAATGTTGTGTTAATTTCTGCTGCGTGGTGGACTGAATCGGTCACATGTATACATAGATCCCCTCAAGAGGCAGGGGGCAGATGAATGTCCCCTCACGCCATCCCACCCTCTAGGTCATCACAGAGCACCGAGCTGAGCGCCCCGTGTATACGGCAGCCTCCCACTAGCCGTCTGTTTTACATACGAGGGGGTATGTATGTCCTACTCTCCCCGAATAGTCATCTTCGATAGTTTCTTGACAGTTAAACCAATTCCCAACTCTGTGGCGCTGAAACAAGAGTCCAGTGTTCTCTAGCAGAGCGTGACCTCAAATGGGCAGTGTTCTCTGTGGACTGGCCCAAAATGTGATGGAAAGTTTAACAGCCGGGGAGTCAGAGATGCGGTGATAGTTCTTGTATCCAGTCGGGCGACTGTTAGGGTTTCCTACTGCTGCTGCAGCCAATGGGCAGAGACTTAACGGCTTTAAAAGCACCGACTGTTCTCTTGCAGTCCTGGAGGTGGAGTCTGAAGGGCATGTCCCTGCACACGAAGGCCAGCAGGGGGCGCCAGCTCCAGACTGTTTCCGTGCCTCGGCCCGCTGCTCGCTGGAGGCTTCTGACCCCAGCGCTCATCTTTCCTCCCTCTGCCCCCGCAGTCAGCTCGTCTTGCTCCTCTTCTGTAGCCACATCGGGTCTCACCAGTCCAGATCCTCCACTGAGTCGCCCCTGCAGAGTCCCTCTGTCATGTCAGGTCCTGGGGATTCGGACATGATGGATGTCTTTGGGGGAACCATTATCCAGCCAACCACAACAGTCTTAGACCATTAAGTAAAAATAATACTGACAACTGAGCCCATATTGTGTTCCATGCACTACTCTAAGACCTTGAAAATGGGTAAAGTGAATATTTTGTAGAAAAATATTAATGCACGTTAATACTTGTGTCTTTATATGATTAAGTACTATAATTATTCCCATTTGACAGATGAAGATAATAAAGTATAGAGATACTAACTAGTTTACCTGAGATCATAATGCTTGTAAGAGACAGAGTGGTTTTTCAGTCTGAACAAGAATACCTACTCCTTCTCTCTGTACCACATGCCACCTTGACCTCCTGTGACTGGATTTTCATGGGGTGATAGGAGGGTTAGCACAACTAGATAAGCTCTGTATTTCAGGTTCTACTGGATTCTTTCCAACCCAAGGTCATCAGTAAATTTTGCCCAATGAGAAAAATTCTAACGGTATCTTAGTTGTAGCAACAAAATTATTAAAGCAAATATTTAAAATTCATTCATTATATTCTCTGGAAAGAGTGTAGCGTAGGCAGAAAGTCACATTTTTTGAGATACAGACTTCACCAAGATGTTAGTAATGACATGTCTAAGCTGGCCCAGAGTGAGCTTTTCAGAGGTGGGGTCTGAGAGGCCAGATTATGTATTAGACAGCTGATAACTAGTCACCATAAAAAAAGATACTCCATGTTTTTCAGAGGCCATGTTCATGAATGAATTTTAAAAATCTAGCATTCTGAAACTATTATGAAGCCAACAAGGAAAAGTGTGGAGAAAATGAAACACATGAACATTTTTTATAAAATTATCAATTCTGACAAAATAAAGTAACAAAACTTTTTGTGTTAAGGCAAGCCTATTAGATATGTATACAGATAGAGTGCATATGTTTAATAATAGCACTTAATATCTTTCTCAGGAACATAATGGGTAATTTCTGAAGCATAAGTGATTTCTGAAAAGAGGAACTAAACAGAGGAAAAACAAATGTAGATATAATTTCTTTGTTATAAGCAATTTGAAAATATAATGGGGGAGAGCAGAATGTAATTGTAAATGTATTTTAAAATCCCATTTATTGAGAAGCCATTTGGTAAGTGGTGTACCTAAAGAAAACTATTCACATACTTTGAAATTAGGGAAATTCAGAGATTGGTGGCTTTAGAGTTCACTTACTGTTTCAATGCAATAGAAAAAGGAAGCCAAATTGGCTCCAAATGTTGTGTTTTTATAGCACATGTGGAGATAAAGAAAAACTAAGACTAGTAAAAATAAGTCCATAAAGATGAGCTGAATGTTTCTTTACTGCTGATTTCAGCTTGTTGCCTTAAAATTGCAATACGCTGGGGACGCCCCCCCCCCCCCCCCCTTGAAAGACGGCTGTTATAATTACTCCTCTTTGCTTTTATATTCAAGTCACGTGGCTTGGGGAACGAAGCGGCGCCCCTCGCTTAGCGGCCTTCTCCGCTGACGATACTGAGATCCAGGCAGCCAAGCGTGAGGAAACTAACAAGCTAGGGCGTCAGGCCCGCGTGGCCGCCGACGAGACGGGCTCTCGGCGGAGAACCACACCTCGGGTTTATTACGCGGCGTCCTCCGCAGATGACGCAAGCAGCCTCGTTCCTCGGGACGGTGATGCTTCGTGACCAAACCACTGCATTTCAATGCCATGGCCGAAACTTGCCGTTAAGGTAGTTTCCTCTGTAGAGCTAACTCACTTGTTAGGGGCGCTTCCTGAGCTTGGATGCTCATCAGAAAAATGTCAGAGGTGCTCAAGCAATGCTCAGTATAGGTATCCTTCCCTTTACATGGAAATTGACGGAAGAACACATCATACCTTTTATGACCTTTTTCAAAGTGAACAGTTTCAGTGATTTTAGAATGGTGCTTTTCAAAGCCCATTTGTTGCCTTTTGGGTCATAGGCAAGCCAAAGTCAATGACTTCATTTATGTGTGAAACGAGGCTAAGTGTTCCCAGATTTTAAAATATTGAATCCTTTCCACATATTGCTGCTGACAAAAATTTTTCTAAAAAATAAAGAGCTGCTTATTTTAAAAAGAATTTTAAATTTTAAAGAATTTTAAATTTAAAGAATTTTAAATTTTAAAAAGAGCTGAAATATTTTAATTTTGAAAGAACATGATTATTTAAAATTCAAGTGAAAAAAGTTTCCTTTTGGCTCACAACTCCATTTTCTGGCTTCTTGGTCAGTATATTAGGATCAGGAAGAGTAGTTAGCAGTAACAGTAGAAGAATGGTCACAGCACTGATTTTAAGTTTATGATGTGCTAGGATTTATAGTTTCTACAAGCACATTAAATTCTGTTTACAAGCCAGTGACTTGCTAAAAAGATTTTTAGTTCTCTTTTGCACATTAGCAAACAGATTTACGGTAGGTAAGTTTTCTGCCCATGACTGCAGAGCTAGTACTACAGGAAGGTAGGTTTGGCCTCAAAACCAACGCCCTCATCCCCTTCAAAATGCTAAAAAACATGAAGTAAAAATGGTTGTCTCTGTAAACTGAAAACTTAGAAAAGAAAAAAACAATAAGCAGGGTGTTTCTTTCTAAATTTTATAATATTAATAATAATTTCAATGAATAACATACTATTGTTTCAGTTCATGTAAGAGATTCCAAAAGTATACAAAACAGAAAATAAAAAAATTCTGTTCTCCTCAAACCTGGTAAGATCAACTTATGGTAGTTTTTGATAATCTAATTTTCACAAAGATTTGAAGACATTCTAATATGCAAATATTATGTAATTAATAGTTAATTTTTTAAATTATGATTTTACTTTTTTGAGTCATTTTAACTTCACAGAAAAATTGAAAGTGCAGAGATTTCCCATGCTCACTGCCCCTATACAAGTGTAGCCTCCCCTGTTAGCAACACCACCCACCAGATGTTACATTTGTCACAATAGATTAGCCTAATTTAGGGTTCACTCAAGGTGGTGTACATGCTATGAGTTTGCACAAATGTATAAAGACATTTATCCAGAGTACCTTCACTGCCCTAAAAATCCTCCTTGCTCTGTCTGTAAACCTCCCCTCGACCGACTCTGGCAACCACTGATCTTTTTACTGTCTCCATAGTTTTGCTTTTTTCAGAATGTCATATAATTGGAATCATAATTACATAGAAAGTATAGTTTAGTGAATTACTATAAAGAGAACACAATTAAAACCATCATTCAGGTTAAGTAACGTAACTGTTTCTTCCCATCCTGAACCATTCAATTTTCGCATCCTCCTCACAGCCCTCTCTCCAAAATATCCCCTGTCCTGACATTTATAGTCACCACTTCCTTATGTTTCTCTATGGTGTTACCATGCAGGCGTGCATTCCTAGACACTGCAGTTCATTCTTGCCCATTTTAAAAAGTTTGAATATATCTTTTATGTCTCTCAGTCCACAGGTTCTCTCTCTCACTTTATTCACCTCACCAGTTATCCATTAAAGACCCTGGACTGACTGACCTGCGGGGTTGAGGGGCCCACAGGCTGGATTCCCCGTGTCACGTGTATATATGTGCAGGTCAGTATATTCTGCTCCTCTTTGTTTGCTGAAAATTAGCTGTATATGGAAACTTGATCAGATAAAAAAGATTCACAACTTATATATATGATTTTTGACTAAGAGGCCAAATCAATTCAGTGGGGGAAAATGAAGTCTGTCTGATTTCTGAACGGCTTGTACTAGAACAACTTAGCATCCATAGAGATTAAAAAAAAAATCCTCTTCCTACTTCACTCTCTGTAGAAAAGTCAATTTGAGGTGAATCAAAGGCCTAATTATAACAGTGAGACCACAGAGCTGCTAGAAGAAAACTAGGAGACAGTCATTGTGTTCTTGAGGTGAGCAGTTTGCTCTTAGACAGGACTCCGTACGCACAGAGCACAGAAGAAAACAGTAGGAAACTGGAGTTTCCCAAGTTAAAACTGCTCCACAAAGGACTGCAGTCAGCAAGTGCAGAGCAGGCCACAGTAAGGGCAAGAGTTTGCAATATTTATACTTGACAGACAACTTGTATCAGGAAAATACAGAGAACACCTACAAATCAAAAATAACGAGACCTAAAATCCAGGGTTGAAAGAAGCAAAAGGCTGGAACAAAAGTGGGCACAGGGAAAGATGTTCAGCTTAACACGTCACTGCAGATAAAAAAGCTGATCTGGAGCAACACTCCCAAGGATAATCACTGAAGGTGAAATCTTGAAACACCAAGATGGGATGGGAAACCGCTGTAACTACATGCCCATCTGAATGGCTGATATAGGAGAGATGGACAATGTCAGATGTGGAAGAGCAGCTGGAAGTCTCCCAAGTGGCTGGTGGGAATGTAAAGTAATAAGGTTTGGGGGTTTCCTACAAAGTTAAACACACATCCAACTTATTACCTAGTGATTCCTCCCCGATTATTTACCCAAGAGCAATGAAAGCATAGGTCCAAGAAGACTTGTACAAGATTGTTTTTCAGTTTTACTCATGATAATGAAAACTGGGAATAATTCACAAGATGATCAGCAAGAGGATTAACAAATTGTGCATTGGACAATAATGGGACAATATTCAATTAAAAAAAACCAAAACACTACACTGCACAACAGTCTAAGTGTCAAAAATGTGTTGTGAGAATGAAGCCAGAGACAATGATATACAATGTCTAATTACATTTTTAGAAGTCTAAGAACAAGTTAAATTTCCATGGTGATTGAAGTCTGAAAGGAGTTGTTTGGTGGTGGGGAATTTGACTGGAAGGATACACAAGTGAACTTTATGAGGTGATAGAAATGTTCTCTGTTTAGATGGTGGTTATGTGAGCATAATTTCAAACCTCAAAGATCTGAACTTAACCATCTGTTTATTGTATATAAATTGTAACTATAAAAAATTGTATGGGAAGACAGTCAATCAAGTTGGTTTATTGTTAGAGCGTGTATAAAAGTCCAGAGTGTAAGCTGTGATGAAAATCTGCATCAAGAATCATGCTGAAAGAGGAAAGTTGCATGGGGGCAACACCTTATTTTTCAGGCTTAAAGATTAATAAATATTTAATGAAGAAATGAACAGAAAGAAGAAATGAATATAAGACAGTGATAAGACACTTGAGGAAGTGAAAAGATACTCCCAGCTAACTTCTAGAGAAAATAAACTATGTAATACTATTTGTAATACAAAATATGAAATAGTGTCACCAAAGAAAAAGAAACATTATGGCAGTCCCACAGGGAAAAACACGGTATTCAGTTGGGGGATCAGTGACAGTGAAAGCCTTAGTAGAAGAAGTAGAAGATAACTTACCTATGGAAATCTGCATTAACAATTAACCTGTATCATATATTTTAAACATTAGTATACTAAAAATTTTGAGCTATCTTTCCCCTAGCACTAAAAAATAGAAGATTCTGGCCTTATACCTTTATGTATAAGGGTATTTTTTAAAGGTTAATGTCATTTCAAGATGTTAGCATCTGGAGGTGACATTCTGACGTTTTTATAGGCGTCCTGAGTGGAAATAAAAAAGCTAAAAGGCAACTTAGAAAATGAGACATGGCTTATCTAGCATGTGGTAAATAATTTTCAGGTAAGTGTAACAAAAATGTGACAAAAATGAAAGTAAAGTAAACAATGATACATACTTTCTTAATTGTTCTATTTTTTTTCACATTTAATATGCATTTGGTAAGTGACATTTTCTGACTACAGTGATGGTGGCATTTTATTCCCATAAAAAGGATATAGCTGTTTTCTTAGAGAATTCTAGAAGAATTATGCCACAAAGAATTTCTACATCATTTGTTATCTTCCTTTCAATTGGTGAGAAGACCTGTCCCTCGGGGTAGGTTTTGTGCAGGAGTAAATCACTGGTTTCTAATTCATTTCTCTAAAGTATAGGTAGTGGCCACAGGACTGGAAAAGGTCAGTTTTCATTCCAATACTAAAGAAAGGCAATGCCAAAGATTGCTCAACCTACTGCACAATTGCACTCATCTCACATGCTGGTAAAGTAATGCTCAAAATTCTCCAAGCCAGGCTTCAATAGTACGTGAACCATGAACTTCCAGATGGTCAAGCTGGATTTAGAAAAGGCAGAGGAACCAGAGATCAAATTGCCAACATCTGTTGGATCATAGGAAAAGCAAGAGAGTTCCAGAAAAATATCTATTTCTGCTTTATTGACTATGCCAAAGCCTTTGACTGTATGGATCACAATAAGCTGTGGAAAATTCTTCAAGAGACGGGAATACCAGATCATCTGACCTGCCTCTTGAGGAATCTATATGCAGGTCAGGAAGCAACAGTTAGAACTGGACATGGAACAACAGACTGGTTCCAAATAGGGAAAGGAGTACATCATCGTTGTATATTGTCACCATGCTCATTTAACTTATATGCAGAGTATATCATGAGAAATGCTGGGCTGGATGAAGCACAAGCTGGAATCAAGATTCCTTGGAGAAACATCAGTAACCTCACATAAGCAGATGACACCACCCCTATAGCAGAAAGTGAAGAACTAAAGAGCCTCTTGAAAATGAAAGAGGAGAGTGAAAAAGTTGGCTTAAAGCTCAACATTCAGAAAACTAAGATCATGGCATCTGGTCCCATCACTTCATGGCAAATAGAGGGGGAAACAGTGGAAACAGAGACTTTATTATTTTGGGCTCCAAAATCACTGCAGATGGTGACTTCAGCCATGAAATTAAAAGACACTCCTTGGAAGAAAAGTTATGACCAACCTAGACAGCCTATTAAAAAGCAGAGACATTACTTTACCAACAAAGGTCCATCTAGTCAAAGCTATGGTTTTTCCAGTAGTCATGTATGGATGTGAGAGTTGGATTATAAAGAGAGCTGGGCGCCAAAGAATTGATGCTCTCGAACTGCAGTGTTGGAGAAGGCTGTTGAGAGTCCCTTGGACTGCAAGGAGATCCAACCAGTCCATCCTAAAGGAGATCAGTCCTGAATATTCATTGGTAGGACTGATGCTGAAGCTGAAACTCCAATACTTTGGCCACTAGATGCGAATAACTGACTCAATGGAAAAGACCCTGATGCTGGGAAGGACTGGAGGTGGGAGGAGAAGGGGACTACAGAAGATGAGATGGTTGGATGGCATAATCTTTTTTTTTTTTTTTTTTGGCATCATCTTCTTGATGGACATGAGTTTGAGTAAACTCTGGGAGTTGGTGATGGACAGGGAAGCCTGGCATGCTGCAGTCCATGGGGTCACAAAAAGTTGGACATGACGGAGTGACTGAACTGAACTGATAGGCAATTCTATTAGGAGGTACTTTAGGAATTGAAAATAATAAATTAACCTCTGAAATTAATCAACAGGTACAGTTTCCAGATGGTGACTGCAGTCATGAAATTAAAAGACACTTGCTCAGGGGGGATGGGCTAAGAAGACGGAGGAATAGGACGGGAGGCCACTTTCTCCCCTACAAATTCATCGAAAGAACAGTTGAACGCTGAGCAAACTCCACAAAACAACTTCTGATCTCTAGCAGAGGACATCAGGCGCCCAGAAAAGCAGCCCATTGTCTTTGAAAGGAGGTAGGACAAAATATAAAAGATAAAAAGAGAGACAAAAGAGTTAGGGACAGAGACCCGTCCTGGGAAGGGACACGTAATAGAGGAGGTTTCTGAACACCAGGAAACCCTCGCACTGGCAGGTCTGGGGGAAGTTTTTTAATCTCGGAGGGCAACCTAACCAGGAGGAAAAATAAATAAAACCCACAGATTACATGCCTAAAAGCAACTTCCAGCAGAAAAGTGCCCCAGACGCCCGCATCCGCCACCAGCAAGTGGGGGCTGATCGGAGAGGAGCGGGTGGCACTGCTTAGGAATAAAGGAAGGACTGAGCAATTCCAGAGAAGAGCTAGCCGGCGGTTGACCGGCCCATCCCCCGCCGGAGGCAGGAGGCAGGGGGGAGAGGAAAGGGGCAAACTCGGCCCCAGAGACGGCATCCCCCACCAAACTGCAAACAGGCTTCCAGCTTCTAACCAAAGACTTCCTGAGATTCTGGATGGTTGACATCCACTGGGAGGGTTGTGGCTAGAGTCCAGCTCCCCAGAACAGACACAAGGCATACCCGACTGGCGCGCAGAAACTGAGGCTGGGCCTGTAGAGGGATAAGGCACCCTGCATCCAGGGAGAGTGCGCCCGTCAAGCTCCTGGCTGCCTGAGTTGCTCGGGCCGGGGAAGGCACAAAATGCAGGCCCAACCGAGTCTGCACTTTTGTGGACTACCCAAAAACTGGAACCGCACGCAACTCAGGGCCCGCTTCCTGTAGAGCAGCCTGGAGCCTGAGCAGTGTAGACGGGGAAAGCACACACGCCGCGAGCGGGGGCAAACCCAGTGTGGCCAGAACACTGCGAGTGCTCCCCACACACGCCAGCGATATGTCTGCAGCGCCCCTCCCTCCCCGCAGCACGACTGAACAAGTGAACCTAAACAAGAGACCACCTCCGCCCGCCTGTGTCAGGGCGGAAATTAGACACTGAAGAGACCTGCAAACAGAAGCCAAATAAACAAAGGGAACCGCTTCAGAAGGCACTGGTGCAACAGATTAAAATCCCTGTAGTCAACACCGACTGCACTGGAAGGGGCCTATAGATATCGAGAAGTGTAAGCTGGAACAAGGAGCTATCTGAAACGGAACCAAACCCACACTGCCCACAACAGCTACAGAGAAATTCCTAGATATATTTTTACTTTTTTTTTTTAATTAAAATTTTTTTTTCTTTTCTTTTTTATTTTTTTATTTTATCTTCTTTTAAAATTCCCTATTACTCCTCTATGACTCCTTAATTTTCATTTTCATATATTTTTACTATTTTTTTAATTAAAAATTTTTTTTCTTTTTTCTTTTATAGTCCTCTATGACTCCTCTATTACTCCTTAATTTTCATTTTCATTTCACTATAACCTTTCAAAAAAACAAGACCCTATTTTAAAAGCAAACTTCATATATATTTCTTAAATTTTTTGTGATTTTGTTTTGAATATTGTATTTTTAAGAGTCTAACCTCTACTCTAGATTTTTAATCTTTGCTTTTCAGTATTTGATATCAATTTTGGACATTTAAGAATCCAATATTCAGTACCCATTTTTACTCAGGAGTGTGTTGATCACTCTCTCTCCCTTTTGACTCTCCTTTTTCTCCCCCAGATCACCTCTATTTCCTCCCTCCCCCTTCTCTTCTCAATCCAATTCTGTGAATCTCTGTGGGTGTTCTGGGCTATGGAGAACACTTAGGGAACACAGTACTACGTAGATCTCTCTCTCTCCTCTTGAGTCCCTCTTTTTCTCCTCCTGCCCATCCATATCTCCTTCCTCTTTCTCCTCTTCTTCATGTAACTCTGTGAACCTCTCTGGGTGTCCCTCACTGTGGAGAATCTTTTCACCATTAGCCGAGAGTTTTATTATCAGTGCTGTATAGTTGGAGAAGTCTTGAGGCTACTGGAAGAATAAGATTGTAATCCAGAGGCTGGAGACTTAAGCCCAAAACCTGAGAACACCAGAGAACTCCTGACTACAGGGAACATTAAGTAATAAGAGATCATCCAAAAGCCTCCATACCTACACTTAAACCAACCACCACCCAAGACCCAATAAGTTCCAGAGCAAGACATACCACGCAAATTCTCCAGCAACGCAGGAACATAGCCCTGAGTGTCAACATACAGGATGCCCAAAGTCACACCAAACACATAGACCCATCTCAAAACACTACTGGACACTCCATTTCACTCCAGAGAGAAGAAATCCAGTTCCACGCACCAGAAAACCGATGCAAGCTTCCCTAACCAGGAAACCTTGACAAGCCAATCGTCCAACCCCACCCACTGGGAGAAACGTCCACAATAAAAAAGAACCACAGATCACCAGAACACAGAAAGGCCACTCCAAACACAACAATCTAAACAAGATGAAATGGCAGAGAAATACCCAGCAGGTAAAGGAATATGAAAAATGCCCACCAAGCCAAACAAAAGAGGAGGAGGTAGGGAATCTACCTGAAAAAGAATTTAGAATAATGATAATAAAAATGACCCAAAATCTTGAAAACAAAATGGAGTTACAGATAAATAGCCTGGAGACAAGGCTTTAGAAGATGTAAGAAATGTTTAACAAGGAACTAGAAGAAATAAAACAGAGTCAATTAAAAATGAAATATGCAATAAATGAGATCAAAAACACTCTGGAGGGAACCAACAGTCAAATAACAGAGGCAGAAGATAGGATAAGTGAGGTAGAAGATAAAATTATGGAAATAAATGAAGCAGAGAGGAAAAAAGAAAAAAGAATCAAAAGAAATGAGGACAACCTCAGGGAACTCTGAGACAATGTGAAACTCCCCAACATTCAAAACATAGGAGTCCCAGAAGAAGACAAAAAGAAAGGCCATGAGAAAATACTCAAGGAGATAATAGCTGAAAACTTCCCTAAAATGGGGAAGGAAATAGTTACACACGTCCAAGAAACCCAGAGAGTCCCAAACAGGATAAACCCAAGGCGAAACACCCCAAGACACATATTAATCAAATTAACAAAGATCAAACACAAAGAACAAATATTAAAAGCAGCAAGGGAGAAACAACAAATAACACACAAAGGGATTCCCATAAGGATAACATCTGATCTATCAATAGAAACTCTTGAGGCCAGAAGGGAATGGCAGGACATACTTAAAGTAATGAAAGAGAATAACCTACAACCCAGATTACTGCACTCAGCAAGGATCTCATTCAGATATGAAGGAGAATTCAAAAGCTTTATAGACAAGCAAAAGCTGAGAGAATTCAGCACTGCCAAACCAGCTCTTCAACAAATGCTAAAGGATCTTCTCTAGACAGGAAACACAGAAAGGCTGTATAAACGCAAACCCAAAACAACAAAGTAAATGGCAACAGGGCCATACCTATCAATAATTATCTTAAATGTAAATGGGTTGAATGCCCCAACCAAAAGACAAAGACTGGCTGAATGGATACAAAAACAAGATCCCTGTATATGCTGTCTACAAGAGACCCACCTCAAAACAAGGGACACATACAGACTGAAAGTGAAGGGCTGGAAAAAAAATTTCATGCAAATGGAGACCAAAAGAAAGCAGGAGTCGCAATACACATATCAGATGAAATAGACTTTAAAATAAAGACTGTGAAAAGAGACAAAGAAGGACACTACATAATGATCAAAGGATCAATCCAAGAAGAAGATATAACAATTATAAATATATATGCACCCAACATAGGAGCACTGCAATATGTAAGGCAAATGCTAACGAATATGAAAGGGGAAATTAACAATAACACAATAATAGTGGGATACTTTAATACCCCTCCTACACCTGTGGATATATCAACTAAACAGAAAATTAACAAGGAAATACAAATTTTAAATGACACAATGGACCAGCTAGACATAATTGATATCTATAGGACATTTCACCCCAAAACAATCAATTTCACCTTTTTCTCAAGTGCACACAGAACCTTCTCCAGAATAGATCACATCCTGGGCCATAAATCTAGCTTTGGTAAATTAAAAAAATTGAAATCATTCCAGTCATCTTTTCTGACCACAATGCAGTAAGATTAGATCTCAATTACAGGAAAAAAACTATTAAAAATTCAAACATATGGAGGCTAAATAACACACTTCTGAATAACCAACAAATCATAGAAGAAATCAAAAAAGAAATCAAAATATGCATAGAAATGAATGAAAATGAAAACACAACAACCCAAAACCTATGGGACACTGTAAAAGCAGTGCTAAAGGGAAGGTTCATAGCATTACAGGCTTACCTCAAGAAACAAGAAAAAAGTCAAATAAATAACCTAACTCTACACCTAAAGCAACTAGAGAAGGAAGAAATGAAGAATCCCAGGGTTAGTAGAGGGAAAGAAATCATAAAATTTAGGGCAGAAATAAATGCAAAAGAAACAAAAGAGACCATAGCAAAAATCAGCAAAGCTAAAAGCTGGTTTTTTGAAAAGATAAACAAAATTGACAAACCATTATCCAGACTCATTAAGAAACAAAGGGAGATGAACCAAATCAACAAAATTAGAAATGAAAATTGAGAGATCACAACAGACAATACTAAAATACAAAGGATCATAGGAGACTACTACCAGCAGCTCTATGCCAATAAAATGGACAACTTGGAAGAAATGGACAAATTCTTAGAAAAGTATAACTTTCCAAAACTGAACCAGGAAGAAATAGAAGATATTAACAGACGCATCACAAGCACGGAAATCAAAACTGTAATCAGAAATCTTCCAGCAAACAAAAGCCCAGGACCAGATGGCTTCACAGCTGAATTCTACCAAAAATTTAGAGAAGAGCTACCACCTATCTTACTCAAACCCTTCCAGAAAACTGCAGAAGAAGGTAAACTTCCAAACTCATTCTATGAGGCCATCACCATCACCCTAATTCCAAAACCAGACAAAGATGCCACAAGAAAAGAAAACTACAGGCCAATATCACTGATGAACATAGATGCAAAAATCCTTAACAAAATTCTAGCAAACAGAATCCAACTACATATTAAAAAGATCATACATCATGACCAAGTGGGCTTTATCCCAGGGATGCAAGGATTCTTTAATATCTGCAAATCAATCAATGTAATACACCACATTAACAAATTGAAAGATAAAAACCATATGATTATCTCAATAGATGCAGAAAAAGCCTTTGACAAAATTCAACATCCATTTATGATTAAAACTCTCCAGAAATCAGGAATAGAAGGAACATACCTCAACATAATAAAAGCTATATATGACAAACCCATAGCAAGCATTACCCTCAATTGTGAAAAATTGAAAGCCTTTCCCCTAGAATCAGGAACAAGACAAGGGTACCCACTCTCACCATTACTATTCAACATAGTTTTGGAAATTTTGGCCACAGCAATCAGAGCAGAAAAAGAAATTAAAGGAATCCAGACAGGAAAAGAAGAAGTGAAACTCTCACTGTTTGCAGATGACATGATCCTCTACATAGAAAACCCTGAAGACTCTACCAGAAAATTACTAGAGCTAATCAATGAATATAGTAAAGTTGCAGGATATAAAATTAACACACAGAAATCCCTTTCATTCCTATATACTAACAATGAGAAAGCAGAAAGAGAAAGTAAGGAAACAATACCATTCACCACTGCAACAAAAAGAATAAAATACTTGGGAGTATATCTACCTAAAGAAACAAAAGACCTATAAATAGAAAACTATAAAACACTGATGAAAGAAATCAAAGAGGACACAAACAGATGGAGAAATATACTGTGTTCATGGATTGGAAGAATCAATATTGTCAAAATGACTATACTACCCAAAGCAATCTATAGATTCAATGCAATCCCTATCAAGCTACCAACGGTATTCTTCACAGAACTAGAACAAATAATTTCACAATTTGTATGGAAATACAAAAAAACCTCGAATAGCCAAAGCAATCTTGAGAAAGAAGAATGGAACTGGAGGAATCAACCTGCCTGACTTCAGGCTTTACTACAAAGCCACAGTCATCAAGACAGTATGGTACTGGCACAAAGACAGAAATATAGATCAATGGAACAAAATAGAAAGCCCAGAGATAAATCCATGGACCTATGGACACCTTATCTTTGACAAAGGAGGCAAGACTATACAATGGAAAAAAGACAACCTCTTTAACAGTGGTGCTGGTCAACCACTTGTAAAAGAATGAAACTAGAACACTCTCTAACACCATACACAAAAATAAACTCAAAATGGATTAAAGATCTAAATGTAAGACCAGAAACTATAAAACTCCTAGAGGAGAACATAAGCAAAACACTCTCTGACATAAATCACAGCAAGATCCTTTATGACCCGCCTCCCAGAAGATTGGAAATAAAACAAAAATAAACAAATGGGACCTAATTAAACTTAAAAGCTTTTGCACAACAAAGGAAACTATAAGCAAAGTGAAAAGACAGCCTTCAGAATGGGAGAAAATAATAGCAAATGAAGAAACAGACAAAGGATTAATCTCAAAAATATACAAGCAACTCCTGAAGCTCAATTCCAGAAAAATAAATGACCCAATCAAAAAATGGGCCAAAGATCTAAACAGATATTTCTCCAAAGAAGACATACAGATGGCTAACAAACACATGAAAAGATGCTCAACATTACTCATTATCAGAGAAATGCAAATCAAAACCTCAATGAGGTACCATTACATGCCAGTCAGAATAGCTGCTATCCAAAAGTCTACAAGCAATAAATGCTGGAGTGGGTGTGGAGAAAAGGGAACCCTCTTACACTGTTGGTGGGAATGCTAACTAGTACAGCCACTATGGAGAACAGTGTGAGATTCCTTAAAAAACTGGAAATAGAACTGCCATATGACCCAGCAATCCCACTCCTGGGCATACACACCGAGGAAACCAGATCTGAAAGAGACACGTGTACCCCAATATTCATCACAGCACTGTTTATAATAGTCAGGACATGGAAGCAACCTAGATGCCCATCAGCAGACGAATGGATAAGAAAGCTATGGTACGTATACACAATGGAATATTACTCATCCATTAAAAAGAATACATTTGAATCAGTTCTAATGAGATGGATAAAACTGGAGCCCATTATACAGAGTGAAGTAAGCCAGAAAGATAAACATCAATACAGTATTCTAACGCATATATATGGAATTTAAAAAGATGGTAACGATAACCCTATATGCAAGACATAAAAAGAGACACAGATGTACAGAACAGACTTTTGGACTCTATGGGAGAAGGCAAGGGTGGGATGATATGAGAGAATAGCATCGAACCATGTATATTATCAAGTGTGAAACAGATCACCAGTCTAGGTTGGATGCATGAGACAAGTGCTCGGGGCTGGTGCACTGGGATGACCCAGAGGGATGGGATGGTGAGGGAGGTGAGGGTGGGGTTCGCAATAGGGAACACATGTAAATCCGTGGCTGATTCATGTCAATGTATGGCAAAAACCACTAC
This sequence comes from Dama dama, assembly GCF_033118175.1. Lineage (NCBI taxonomy): Eukaryota > Metazoa > Chordata > Mammalia > Artiodactyla > Cervidae > Dama > Dama dama. Next base: position 9,662,954 of record NC_083707.1, read on the forward strand.
AATATTGTAAAGTAATTAGCCTCCAACTAATAAAAAAAAATGGAAAAAAATATTAAAAAATAAATACATAAAAGACACTTGCTCTTTGGAAGAAAAGTTGTGACCAACCTAGACAGCATATTGAAAGGCAGAGACATTACTTTGCCAACAAATTTCCTTCTAGTCAAAGCTATGGTTTTTCCAGTAGTCATGTATGGATGTGAGAGTTGGACTATAAAGAAAGCTGAGTGCTGAAGAATTGATGCTTGTGAACTGTGGTGTCAGAGAAGAGTTTTGAGAGTCCTTGGACTGCAAGGAGATCCAACCAGTCCATCCTAAAGGAAATCAATCCTGAATATTCATTGGAAGGACTGATGCTGAAGCTGAAACTCCAATACTTTGGCCACCGTATGCGAAGAACTCACTCATTTGAACAGAGCCTGATGCTGGGAAGATTGAAAGAGAGAGGAGGAGGGGACGTCAGATGATGACATGGTTGGATGGCATCACCGGCTCAATGGACATGAGTTTGATCAAGCTCTCGGAGTTGGTGCTGGATAGGGAAGCCTGGCATGCTGTAGTCCACTGAGCAACTGAACTGACTGACTGTTTCCAGAAAGTAATCGCCATAGTGAGGCTGAGTCATCATGAGACATGAGCCAATTTCAAGATCTTCCTAAAAAATATTCACATGGACCCAGGGTGCTTTTAACCCAAGTGTACCCTCTGTGCAGGACACCACCCTTTGCAGGAATCACACAACAGCCAATAGCTTCCTTATCCTAGAGTGCCCCAAAAGTAGACCATGAGGATCAGAAGCCGTGGCCACCTGCAGCCTTGTTGCTGGCTTAGTTCGGGGTTCTGACTATACTTCCTTCTCTTGAACAATGCTGAGCCCCTAACTGGACATGTACATTTCCTACGTTCATTCATGGCAGGAAATTTCAACAAGTTGCCAGTGACTTTTAAAATTTTTCTGTAAACTATTTTGGGAGCAAGATTTGGTCTCTTTTGAAATGTATCTAGCTCAGCAAATTCTACTTCTAAGGCTGTGTGCATTCAGACGTCAGATCCTCCCAGGCTGACAGCGTTCCCTCCGAAATGGTGGTCTTAGGCTCTACAAAGGCTGGTTTTGGGTCAGCCAAAATGTTTGTTCGAGATTTTCTGTAACATCTCATGGAAAAACCTGAACTTTTTGGCCAACCCAGTATACACGTGAAAGCCAACAGAAAAGATGTCATTTCTGCCAAATCCATGTGTTAGATTTACATGCAGCCTTCTCAGGTGGCTCAGTGGTAAAGAATCTGCCTACCAATGCAGGACATGCAGGAGACACGGGTTTGACCTCTGGGTTGGGAAGATCCCCTGGAGAAGAAAATAGGAATCCACTCCATGTTCTTGGCTGGAAATTTCCATGGACAGAGGAGCCTGGCGGGCTACAATCCATGGGGTCTCAAAGAATCGGACATGCCTGAGTGACTGAGGACCACACACCACAGACCTAACATGCCTGTGGCTCAGTCATGTCCGACTCCTTGTGACCCCATGGACTGCAGCCCACCGGGCTCCTCTGTCCGTGGGACTCCCCAGGCAAGAACACTGGAGTGGGTTGCCATTTCCTCCTCCAGTGGATCTTCCTGACCCAGGGATCGAAGCCGCGTCTCCTGCATTGACAGGCAGTTTCATTACTGCTCAGCCGCCTGGGGAAGCCCCTGTTAAGACTTATAAAGAGTACAGTGATTAGAACTGAGGGCAAGTGCAAATATCCTCGAGGGTGGATTCACAGTGACAACTTTCCCATTGTGTGGAAAGGCAGAGTTTAGGTTAGAGGAACTGGGACTGTGGATCCCAGACATCCTGAAAAGCAAGCCACGCTCACTGGTGTTTCCAGGCCTTTCTCCGGTTTCTTCTCCACTTCCCGTAATCCTGTCATGAGGCCCACCTGTCAGTGCCAGGGACCCGCCGCTGTCTCATCCACCACTGGGACTTCCCCGCACCCACCACCCAGGGCACCGCTGTGACATCTCAGTTCTCCTCTCGCAGACACACTCAGGCAGAAAGTTCATTCTTCTAGAAAGTGCCCCAGGCCCTGAGTTACAGGACAACTGCGGTTCACAGGGGTGTGACCAGCTGTCTCTCTACATGGTTGGATTACTCAGGGGAAGAATAAGCCTGGAAAGATACAGAGCCATTTCTCTCTGCTTCCCCACTTATCAGGAGGTAGTTAAAAGGGGACAAAACTTCTCGTTAAAGAGCCTTACTGTGAGTGTAGCACAACTTCCTATTTACCTTGCCTGCCAAGTGGGTAAAGTTCCCAAACTGTGGTCTCATTAAGTTAGTCCGTTTGTATGGAAGGAACCTGGTCATAGAGAAGACCGGGCCCTTTGCCTGATGTACAGTCAGTGCTCAGGAAACATCTGTTACATGGACGCAAGCATCAGAACTGGACCCCTCTTCTCACATTAAATAGTGTTTTCTGAGCTTTTTTAATCTTTATCTCTGCTTTCTCCGATGGTCAGCTCACACCATCTTTCAGTGGGTTGTTATTAAATCTTGCAAACTGTTTGTACCTGCTGTTTCATAGTTCAAAATAAATAAATTCTTACCTTTACAGATCTATCCCCATATCCTTCATCACACGTTTAAAGAGACTGAAGGATTTCTACTACCACTGTGAAACAAATACTGAGTGAGACAGATTGAAGGGCTGAGCATACCAAGCTCACCTGACCTCAGCTACACCTGGCCCACATTTTACAAGAGAACTGCACAGTTCGAGAGGTGGTCAGCTTGTCCAGGGTTGTGTGAGAAGCTAGTGACAGAAGCAAGATGAAAACCCAGGTCTCTCAGCATCTGGAATAACTGTCAATAGGATCCGAAGACCACAGGGTCGGCGAGGAC